>NC_073260.2:1224464-1538928 GCF_029289425.2 Pan paniscus
GGGCCTCTTGTCTGAAAGGGAAGCAGGTGCGTGTGTTGGGAATGGGACGTGGTGGTCTAAGTGCTGTTAGGAAGGTGGGTTCGACGAAGCACCTGTCTAATGTCACAGGAAACGATTTTAAAGTCTGCCACAGAAACCTAGCAAAGGAAGAGCCCTTGACTGCTCTCAGGCAGCAAGTACAACAAGCATCTGTAGCAAAGCCAGCCCCTGAGAACTGAGATGTGGCCTGGGGGCTCTCTGTCCTTGGAGGGTTGCTAAGGGCCCAAGTGCAGGGTCGGATGGCAGACATGCCCCTCAGGTGCCTCCAAGCTGGTGAACCCAGAGGCCAGTGGAAGTGAGGGCCAGGGAGGTCGAGGAAATGGGATGTCTGCTTCCCCCTTTACTGTCTTTGGACCTCCTCCTGTCCAGCTATGTCCTACATCTGGATACTCACATGGCCCCGCCATTGCTGAGGGAGGTGGAACTCTTCTGTCGAAGGAAAACCCGGGCTCCTCGGAGCACAGCCGGCTGTGTCTGCTCCACGGTGGCCTTCAGAGGGTGGAACAGGGACACAGGACCCATCTGCAAAGGAGGCAAAGGGAAGGGAAAGAGCTCCAATGGGCCTGCAATGTGGCCTCTGTGACCTGTTCTGACCACGTGGCATGGGGCAAAAGCCAGGTCATGTTCAAGCCCAGCCTAAGGGCTCTTTCCCCTTAGCAAGGGGCTGCTTACTTTCCCTGATATGTCCCTAAATATGAGCACGTGACCAAAACAGTGAAGCAAGCCAGGGCACCCTTACAGCATCTCCTCAAAACCTTGCCTGTCAGTGACTTCAGGAAAGCCATGTCACCTCTCAAAACCTCAGTTTCCCTGTCTACACAACTAGGGGATTGGACCAGATTACAGGTGGCAACAATATTCCATCTAATCATCACCTTGAATTGGCTGGTAGGAGTTAGGGTTAGGGTTAGGGTTAGGGTTGGGCTGAGGAAAATTCCGAGATTTCAGGGCTGGGGAAGACTGCTGCATGGATTAGTGATGTCTACCCCAGGTGTGAGAATGGAAGGTGTGGCCTGAGCACCACATATTCGCCATCTGAGGACTGGGTCAATGTCCCCAGAAGCCCTGGACACCTAGACAATTTTCCAGCAGAGAGACTACATATGGTCACCGAAGACACGGCTGTGTGGGAAGGACAACATCGGGAAGATGGGCCCCCAAATCATCTCAGTCAAAGGCAAGAGGAGAATAGGCAATGATCCTGAACCTATCTGAATTTCTTTGCTCTCTGTGTGAAGGGAAAACAGTTCTCCTTTCACCTCTCCAAACAATCCTCCTCAAATGGTCTTCACATCTTCTTCTCTTCCACCCCATAACAACCATGACACTGCCCAGCCCAGCCCTCATCTTCTGGCCCTGAGTGCTGACTTTCTATGTCAGGAGCTGCCCAGTACCACCAGCTCATGGAAAGCATAAAGGCTGTGTGTAGTTTCTGACTTTGGGGGCCAGAGAGGTAGCTGCAAGAATCTTTCATCTTCCTTCTGAGATACTTTTTCCAAGAATGGTGTGCAACTCCCCTGTCGTCAAACCCCCGAAGGATGCCAGAGCCTCGGAGGCATCACAGTTTTCCTGGAAAACTGAGGGCCGCCAGCTACCTGGGAGAGGCCTCCAGGAGCCTGCTGCATCTGGTCTCTGGTGGTTTTGTTCTGCTTGTAGAAGTCGAATATCATCAGAGCTGCATAAACCTTCCCCACTGTCATCTCATCAGCTGGAAAAGAACACAGGAGTTGAGATTCGGAGAAGGGGGCAGAGGATCCATGGAAACAAGGGATGGAAGTAAGGTGAGGAAACAGCCGCCCCTCCCTCACCCCCGACAAGGACTCCTGGAAATGCACTGGGACAGAGGGCTCTCAGGCAGAACAAGGGGCTCGGCCACCAGGAGTTTGGCCTACCTAGGGCTCCTCCAGATGCTGACCTGGCCCTCCTGGCTGCCCTGACTCCTCCTGAGGCCTCTCAAGGCCGGGCTGAGGCTATCCCCACCTGCTTAATGCAGGGCCCTTCCTGTGTTTCCTCCCCAGAAAGCAAGATGGAGTTGGGCACCTCCCGTCGCTCCCTCACGTCTCCCAAAAGATGGAGTTGGGCACCTCCCGGTGCTCCCTCACGTCTCCCAAAAGATGCAGTTGGGCACCTACCTGCACTCCCTCACGTATCCCAAAAGATGGAGTTGGGCACCTCCCCGCGCTCCCTCACGTCTCCCACAAGGAGGAGTTAGGCACCTCCCCGCGCTCCCTCACGTCTCCCAAAAGATGGAGTTGGGCACCTCCCCGCGCTCCCTCACGTCTCCCACAAGATGCAGTTGGGCACCTCCCCGCGCTCCCTCACGTCTCCCACAAGGAGGAGTTGGGCACCTCCTCGCGCTCCCTCACGTCTCCCAAAAGATGGAGTTGGGCACCTCCTCGCGCTCCCTCACGTCTCCCACAAGATGCAGTTGGGCAACTCCTCGCGCTCCCTCACGTCTCCCAAAAGATGGAGTTGGGCACCTCCCCGCGCTCCCTCACGTCTCCCAAAAGATGGAGTTGGGCACCTCCCCGCGCTCCCTCACGTCTCCCAAAAGATGGAGTTGGGCACCTCCCCGCGCTCCCTCACGTCTCCCACAAGGAGGAATTGGGCACCTCCCCGCGCTCCCTCACGTCTCCCAAAAGATGGAGTTGGGCACCTCCCCGCGCTCCCTCACGTCTCCCACAAGATGCAGTTGGGCACCTCCCCGCGCTCCCTCACGTCTCCCACAAGGAGGAGTTGGGCACCTCCTCGCGCTCCCTCACGTCTCCCATAAGATGGAGTTGGGCACCTCCCCGCGCTCCCTCACGTCTCCCAAAAGATGGAGTTGGGCACCTCCCGGCGCTCCCTCACGTCTCCCAAAAGATGCAGTTGGGCACCTCCCCGCGCTCCCTCACGTCTCCCACAAGGAGGAGTTGGGCACCTCCTCGCGCTCCCTCACGTCTCCCACAAGATGCAGTTGGGCACCTCCGGGCGCTCCCTCACGTCTCCCACAAGATGCAGTTGGGCACCTCCGGGCGCTCCCTCACGTCTCCCAAAAGATGCAGTTGGGCACCTCCCCGCGCTCCCTCACGTCTCCCACAAGGAGGAGTTGGGCACCTCCCCGCGCTCCCTCACGTCTCCCAAAAGATGCAGTTGGGCACCTCCCCGCGCTCCCTCACGTCTCCCACAAGATGCAGTTGGGCACCTCCGGGCGCTCCCTCACGTCTCCCACAAGATGCAGTTGGGCACCTCCGGGCGCTCCCTCACCTCTCCCAAAAGATGCAGTTGGGCACCTCCCCGCGCTCCCTCACGTCTCCCAAAAGATGGAGTTGGGCACCTCCCGGCGCTCCCTCACGTCTCCCAAAAGATGCAGTTGGGCACCTCCCCGCGCTCCCTCACGTCTCCCACAAGGAGGAGTTGGGCACCTCCTCGCGCTCCCTCACGTCTCCCACAAGATGCAGTTGGGCACCTCCGGGCGCTCCCTCACGTCTCCCACAAGATGGAGTTGGGCACCTCCGGGCGCTCCCTCACGTCTCCCAAAAGATGCAGTTGGGCACCTCCCCGCGCTCCCTCACGTCTCCCACAAGATGCAGTTGGGCACCTCCCCGCGCTCCCTCACGTCTCCCAAAAGATGGAGTTGGGCACCTCCCGGCGCTCCCTCACGTCTCCCAAAAGATGCAGTTGGGCACCTCCCGGCGCTCCCTCACGTCTCCCACAAGGAGGAGTTGGGCACCTCCCCGCGCTCCCTCACGTCTCCCATAAGATGCAGTTGGGCACCTCCCCGCGCTCCCTCACGTCTCCCACAAGGAGGAGTTGGGCACCTCCCCGCGCTCCCTCACGTCTCCCACAAGGAGGAGTTGGGCACCTCCCGGCGCTCCCTCACGTCTCCCAAAAGATGGAGTTGGGCACCTCCCGGCGCTCCCTCACGTCTCCCACAAGGAGGAGTTGGGCACCTCCCCGCGCTCCCTCACGTCTCCCATAAGATGCAGTTGGGCACCTCCCCGCGCTCCCTCACGTCTCCCACAAGGAGGAGTTGGGCACCTCCCGGCGCTCCCTCACGTCTCCCACAAGGAGGAGTTGGGCACCTCCCGGCGCTCCCTCACGTCTCCCAAAAGATGGAGTTGGGCACCTCCCGGCGCTCCCTCACGTCTCCCACAAGGAGGAGTTGGCCACCTCCCCGCGCTCCCTCACGTCTCCCATAAGATGCAGTTGGGCACCTCCCCGCGCTCCCTCACGTCTCCCACAAGGAGGAGTTGGGCACCTCCCCGCGCTCCCTCACGTCTCCCACAAGGAGGAGTTGGGCACCTCCCGGCGCTCCCTCACGTCTCCCAAAAGATGGAGTTGGGCACCTCCCGGCGCTCCCTCACGTCTCCCACAAGGAGGAGTTGGGCACCTCCCCGCGCTCCCTCACGTCTCCCACAAGGAGGAGTTGGGCACCTCCCCGCGCTCCCTCACGTCTCCCACAAGATGCAGTTGGGCACCTCCCCGCGCTCCCTCACGTCTCCCACAAGGAGGAGTTGGGCACCTCCCCGCGCTCCCTCACGTCTCCCACAAGATGCAGTTGGGCACCTCCCCGCGCTCCCTCACGTCTCCCACAAGGAGGAGTTGGGCACCTCCTCGCGCTCCCTCACGTCTCCCACAAGATGCAGTTGGGCACCTCCCCGCGCTCCCTCACGTCTCTCACAAGATGGAGTTGGGCACCTCCCCGCGCTCCCTCACGTCTCCCAAAAGATGCAGTTGGGCACCTCCCCGCGCTCCCTCACGTCTCCCAAAAGATGGAGTTGGGCACCTCCCCGCGCTCCCTCACGTCTCCCACAAGATGGAGTTGGGCACCTCCCCGCGCTCCCTCACGTCTCCCAAAAGATGGAGTTGGGCACCTCCCCGCGCTCCCTCACGTCTCCCACAAGATGGAGTTGGGCACCTCCCCGCGCTCCCTCACGTCTCCCACAAGGAGGAGTTGGGCACCTCCCCGCGCTCCCTCACGTCTCCCACAAGATGCAGTTGGGCACCTCCCCGCGCTCCCTCACGTCTCCCACAAGGAGGAGTTGGGCACCTCCTCGCGCTCCCTCACGTCTCCCACAAGATGCAGTTGGGCACCTCCCCGCGCTCCCTCACGTCTCTCACAAGATGGAGTTGGGCACCTCCCCGCGCTCCCTCACGTCTCCCAAAAGATGCAGTTGGGCACCTCCCCGCGCTCCCTCACGTCTCCCAAAAGATGGAGTTGGGCACCTCCCCGCGCTCCCTCACGTCTCCCACAAGATGGAGTTGGGCACCTCCCCGCGCTCCCTCACGTCTCCCAAAAGATGGAGTTGGGCACCTCCCCGCGCTCCCTCACGTCTCCCACAAGATGGAGTTGGGCACCTCCCCGCGCTCCCTCACGTCTCCCACAAGGAGGAGTTGGGCACCTCCCGGCGCTCCCTCACGTCTCCCACAAGATGGAGTTGGGCACCTCCCCGCGCTCCCTCACGTCTCCCACAAGATGGAGTTGGGCACCTCCCCGCGCTCCCTCACGTCTCCCAAAAGATGCAGTTGGGCACCTCCCCGCGCTCCCTCACGTCTCCCACAAGGAGGAGTTGGGCACCTCCCGGCGCTCCCTCACGTCTCCCACAAGATGGAGTTGGGCACCTCCCCGCGCTCCCTCACGTCTCCCACAAGATGGAGTTGGGCACCTCCCCGCGCTCCCTCACGTCTCCCACAAGATGGAGTTGGGCACCTCCCCGCGCTCCCTCACGTCTCCCACAAGGAGGAGTTGGGCACCTCCCGGCGCTCCCTCACGTCTCCCACAAGATGGAGTTGGGCACCTCCCCGCGCTCCCTCACGTCTCCCACAAGATGGAGTTGGGCACCTCCCCGCGCTCCCTCACGTCTCCCAAAAGATGGAGTTGGGCACCTCCCCGCGCTCCCTCACGTCTCCCACAAGGAGGAGTTGGGCACCTCCCCGCGCTCCCTCACGTCTCCCACAAGATGGAGTTGGGCACCTCCCCGCGCTCCCTCACGTCTCCCACAAGATGGAGTTGGGCACCTCCCCGCGCTCCCTCACGTCTCCCATAAGATGGAGTTGGGCACCTCCCCGCACTCCCTCACGTCTCCCACAAGGAGGAGTTGGGCACCTCCCCGCGCTCCCTCACGTCTCCCACAAGGAGGAGTTGGGCACCTCCTCGCGCTCCCTCACGTCTCCCACAAGATGCAGTTGGGCACCTCCCCGCGCTCCCTCACGTCTCTCACAAGATGGAGTTGGGCACCTCCCCGCGCTCCCTCACGTCTCCCAAAAGATGCAGTTGGGCACCTCCCCGCGCTCCCTCACGTCTCCCACAAGGAGGAGTTGGGCACCTCCCCGCGCTCCCTCACGTCTCCCATAAGATGGAGTTGGGCACCTCCCCGCGCTCCCTCACGTCTCCCAGAAGATGGAGTTGGGCACCTCCCCGCGCTCCCTCACGTCTCCCACAAGATGGAGTTGGGCACCTCCCCGCCCTCCCTCACGTCTCCCAAAAGATGGAGTTGGGCACCTCCCCGCGCTCCCTCACGTCTCCCACAAGATGGAGTTGGGCACCTCCCCGCGCTCCCTCACGTCTCCCAAAAGATGGAGTTGGGCACCTCCCCGCGCTCCCTCACGTCTCTCACAAGATGGAGTTGGGCACCTCATTGTGCTCCCTCACATACCCCATAAGATGGAGTTGGGCACCTCCCCGCACTCCCTCACGTCTCTCACAAGATGGAGTTGGGCACCTCATTGTGCTCCCTCACATACCCCAAAAGATGCAGTTGGGCACCTCCCCGCACTCCCTCACGTCTCCCACAAGGAGGAGTTGGGCACCTCCCCGCGCTCCCTCACGTCTCCCACAAGATGCAGTTGGGCACCTCCCCGCGCTCCCTCACGTCTCCCACAAGTAGGAGTTGGGCACCTCCCCGCGCTCCCTCACGTCTCCCATAAGATGGAGTTGGGCACCTCCCCGCGCTCCCTCACGTCTCCCACAAGATGGAGTTGGGCACCTCCCCGCGCTCCCTCACGTCTCCCACAAGATGGAGTTGGGCACCTCCCCGCGCTCCCTCACGTCTCCCAAAAGATGGAGTTGGGCACCTCCCCGCGCTCCCTCACGTCTCCCACAAGATGGAGTTGGGCACCTCCCCGCGCTCCCTCACGTCTCCCAAAAGATGGAGTTGGGCACCTCCCCGCGCTCCCTCACGTCTCTCACAAGATGGAGTTGGGCACCTCATTGTGCTCCCTCACATACCCCATAAGATGGAGTTGGGCACCTCCCCGCACTCCCTCACGTCTCCCACAAGGAGGAGTTGGGCACCTCCCCGCGCTCCCTCACGTCTCCCACAAGGAGGAGTTGGGCACCTCCCCGCGCTCCCTCACGTCTCCCACAAGATGCAGTTGGGCACCTCCCCGCGCTCCCTCACGTCTCCCACAAGGAGGAGTTGGGCACCTCCTCGCGCTCCCTCACGTCTCCCACAAGATGCAGTTGGGCACCTCCCCGCGCTCCCTCACGTCTCTCACAAGATGGAGTTGGGCACCTCCCCGCGCTCCCTCACGTCTCCCACAAGATGGAGTTGGGCACCTCCCCGCGCTCCCTCACGTCTCCCAAAAGATGGAGTTGGGCACCTCCCCGCGCTCCCTCACGTCTCTCACAAGATGGAGTTGGGCACCTCATTGTGCTCCCTCACATACCCCATAAGATGGAGTTGGGCACCTCCCCGCACTCCCTCACGTCTCTCACAAGATGGAGTTGGGCACCTCATTGTGCTCCCTCACATACCCCATAAGATGGAGTTGGGCACCTCCCCGCACTCCCTCACGTCTCCCACAAGATGGAGTTGGGCACCTCCCCGCACTCCCTCACGTCTCCCACAAGATGGAGTTGGGCACCTCCCCGCACTCCCTCACGTCTCCCACAAGATGGAGTTGGGCACCTCCCCGCGCTCCCTCACGTCTCCCACAAGATGGAGTTGGGCACCTCCCCGCGCTCCCTCACATTCCCATAAGATGGAGTTGGGCACCTCCCCGTGCTCCCTCACGTCTCCCACAAGATGGAGTTGGGCACCTCCCTGCGCTCCCTCACGTCTCCCACGAGATGCAGTTGGGCACCTCCCCATGCTCCCTCACCTCTCCAAGATGGAGTTGGGCACTTCCCCGTGCTCCCTCACGTCTCCCCCAAGATGAAGTTGGGCACCTCCCCACACTCCCTCACGTCTCTCACAAGATGGAGTTGGGCATCTCACCGCACTCCCTCACATCCCTGTGGGATCCCCTCTTGCCTTTCCTCTGGATTTAAAAAAAATAAATTCCACACACCAGGAGCTCAACATAACAAACCCATGCTCATCTCCGTGGCTCCTCTGCCACCCAGGGCTCTCTTGGTTGGAGCTGAGCGCAGACTCATGAGGAGGTGAGCCCACCTCTCCAAGGTGGCCTGCCCTTCATCCCTCACCCTCACCTCCACAGCCCTCCAGCCACTCTGGGTGGGACAGTAAAGGTGGGGGCTGGGGGCATTTCTCACCCTCACACTTACGCTTATGGGGTGGTACCAGCAAGTCCAAAGTCTTCTGGGGCAGATTGGCCCACACAACGGAAATCTCCTTCCTCAACTCCGCGTCACACTGATGCTGCTTTGTCCCAGCTGCACCAGGATGATGGTGGGGAAGGGGAAAAGACAGAGATGTTAGGAGCAGCCCTGCAGCCGCCAATGGGGCAGAGCTGGTGCAGGTGGGGAGATGAATGGTGTAGGCGGAGATGGGGTACAGACGGTGCTGGAAGGAGGGTGCAGTGGGAACAAACGCTGATGCAGAAGCTGCTCACAGCTCTCCCTGCTGCGAGTCTGCCCAGAGGAGGAGGCAGGTGAGCAGGGCAACCACCTCATGTGCACACATGTGTGTCCGATGTGTGTGCATGCATGTGCACTGCACGGTCGTGTGTGCATGGGACGGGCAATGGGGATTTAGGAGGAAGATGGCAGCACTCCAGCCATTCATCTATTCATTCAACAATATTTACCAAAAAACTCTCAAAAACTTCCCTTCTGGAGTTGACAACGCTTTAGTCTACCAATAAAGCAGTAATAAGTAAAAAAAAAAAAAAAAAAAAAAAGTGTACTGGAGAGTGCAAAGTGCCAAGGCAAGGAGAGCAGAGCGGGGAAGGGGAATATCAGCAGGGCTGCGGCTGTGGACAGGACGGCCATCAAAGTCTCCCGAGGAGGCCTGTGTGCCCTGAAGGTAAAAGGAGCCCCCGAGTACACTGGCCCTGCTGTGTCACCCAAAGGGCCAGGGAGGCCTCGGGGCAGGGTGGATGGAGGGGGTGGGCAGGAGGGTTAGGGAAGGCAGTGGAGGGTTTTGAGCAGAGGAATAAAATAATTGGATTCACCTTTCTTAAACATCAGGTTTATTAAGGTACAATTCACATGCAGTGAGAGTCACCCTTTTTCATTTCCTATGAACTTTGGTGAATTCATACACCCATGTACCTAGCACCACCGTCAAGGTATGCAACAGCTGCATCACTCCCAAATTCCTCTGTGCCCCCTTGAGTCAACCCCTAGTCCTATTGGCAGCCTCTGCCACCACTGATGTGTTTTGGGTCCCTATAGTTTTGCTCCAGAATGTCACGCCAATGGCATCATACAGCACACTGGCCTTTGAATCTGGCTTCTTTCACACAGTGTGGTGCATGTGAGAGTCATACACATTGCCACACGCAACAGTAGCGTGTTTCCTTTTACTCCTGAGTATTCTTTAATTGTATGAATGCACCATTTGTTTATCCATTGCCAATTGATGGACATATGAGTTGTTTACAGTTTGGGGCAATTTTGAATAAAGCTGTAAACATTTGCACATAGATTGTGTGGATGTATGTTTTCATTTCCTAAGTGCAATGGCTGGACCATAGAAGTAACTGCAAACTGTCTAAGGGGCTGCACCATTTTCTTTTCCCACCGGGAACATGTAGAATTCCAGTTGCTCTGACCTCTCAGCACTAAGTATTGTCATTCTGAAAAGCATTTTGGCAACTACAGTAGACTGGAGTGTAATCTCGTTGTGGTTTTTTTTTTAATTCTGGATTTGTCTAATGATTAATGACATCAAGGATTTTTGTATGTGTTTGTTTGCCTTCCATATATCTTCTTTGATGACATTTCTGTTCAAATCTTTTGTCTGTTTTGGTTGGGTTATTTTCTTAGGGAGTTGTGACAGTTCTTCATATATTAGGAATACTAATCCTATAGCAGATATGTGTTTAGCAAATATGTTCTCCAATTTTAGGCTTGTCTTTTCATTCTGGTTTTTTGTTTTGTTTTGAGACAGGGTCTCAATCTGTTGCCCAGGCTGGAGTGCAGTAGTATGATCACAACTCACTGGAACCTCGAACACCTGGGCTCAAGCAATCCTTCCGCCGTAGCCTCCTGAGTAGCTGGGACCACAGGCATGCGCCACCATGCCCAGCTGATTTTTTTAAATTATTTTTTGTAGAGACAGAGCCTCACTTTGTTGTCCAGGCTGGTCTTGAACTCCTGGATTCCAGCAATCTTCCCACCTTTTCTCTCAAAGTTAATCAAAGCTGGGATTGCAGGTACAAGCCACTGCACTTGGCCTCATTTTTAAAAATATCTTTTGTGGTGGGGCACAGTGGCTCACGCCTGTAATTCCAGCACTATGGGAGGCCAAGGCAAGTGGATCATTTGAGGTCAGGAGTTCAAGACCAGCCTGGCCAACATGGTGAAACCCCGTCTCTACTAAAAATACAAAAATTAGTTGTGTGTGTTGAAATGTGCCTGTAATCCCAGCTACTTGGGAGGCTGAGGCAGGGGAATCGTTTGAACCCAGGAGGCAGAGGCTGCAGTGAGCTGAGATTGCACCACTGCACTGCAGCCTGGGCAACAGAGCAAGACTCTGTCTCAAATATATATATATATATATATATATATATATGTATATATATCATATAGCAGAAGTTTTGCTGTAGTTCAATTTATCGATTTTTTCCATTTGAGATGGAATCTCGGTCTGTCACCAAGGCTGGAGTACAGTGGCATTATCTTGGCTCACTGCAACCTCCGACTCCCAGGTTCAAGCAATTTTCCTGCCTCAGCCTCCCAGGGACTACAGGTGCACACCAGCAGGCCCAGCTTTTTTTAGTAGGGACGGGTTTCACCATGTTGGCCAAGTTGGTCTCAAACTCATGACCTCAGGTGATCCGCCTGCTTTGGCCTCCCAAAGTGTTGGAATTACAGGCGTGAGCCACCAACGCCTGGCCTTGTGTTTTCTATACAGGTTTCATAATTTTAGATTTTACATTTCTGTCCACAATCCATTTCAAGTTATTTTTTGTACAGGGTAAAAGGTATGTGCTATGGATCAAGCTGTCCCCAACTCCAGTCTACATGTAGAAGCCCTAAGCCCCAGATGTGACTGTATTTGGTGACAGGGCCTGTAAGGAGGTGATCAGTTCAAGGAGTTCCTGTGGGGCCCTGATCCACAGAATCAGTGGTCTCATAGGAGACACCTGGAAATCCACTTGCTCTTTTTCTCTCCCTGCACACACAGAGGAAAGTCTGTTTGAGGACACAGCAGGACCATGGCTGTTTACCAGCCAAGAGAAGAGGCCTAAGAGTGACACCCACCTCACAAACACAAACTCTTGGACTTCTGGCTTCCAGAACTGTGAGAAATACATTTCTTTTGTCTAAGCTGCGGCATTTTCTTGTGGCAGCCCGAGCAAGCTAAAACAGCATGTCAAGAATGTCTCTTTTTGTATAGGATTGTCTAAATTTCTCCAGCATCATTTGTAGAAAAGATGATCTTTTCTCCATTAATTGCCTTTCCAAGTTTGTTAAAAATCAATTGACCGTATAAGTGAGTCTATGATACATGATTGATGAAGCTTTCCTTAATTCCTACTTTATGTAAAATTTTAAAAATCATGAATGGATGTTGAATTTTGTCAAATGCTTTTTCTGTATCTATTGAGATAATCATATACTTTTCCTTCTTTGATACAGTAAACTGGATTTTCAAACACTGAACCTAACTTATCCTGGGGTAAACCCCACTTGTGTCATCATATATTATCTTTTAAAATATATTCAGTTTGGCCGGGTGCGGTGGCTCACGCCTGTAATCCCAGCACTTTGGGAGGAGGCTGAGACGGGCGGATCACGAGGTCAGGAGATGGAGACCATCCTGGCTAACACGGTGAAACCCTGTCTCTACTAAAAATACAAAAAAGTTAGCCAGGCGTGGTGGCGTGCACCTGTAGTCCCAGCTACTCGGGAGGCTGAGGCAGGAGAATGGCATGAACCCAGGAGGCAGAGCTTTTAGTGAGCCGAGATCGCGCCACTGCACTCCAGCCTGGGCAACAGAGTGAGACTCTGTCTCAAAAAAAAAAAAAAAAAAATTCAGTTTGCTGAAAGATTATGTTGAAGATTTTTAAAAATCTATGTTTATAAGGGATATTCGTCTGTAGTTTTCTTTTCTGGTCATGTCTTTGTCTAGTTTTGGTATCAGAGCAAAGCTGGCCTCTAAAAATAAAATAAGTTGGAAAATATTCCCTTTTTCCACTTTTTGGAAGAGTCTATACAGAATTGGCATTATTTCTTCCTTACACAGTTGGTAGACTTCAATAAAGAAGCCATTTGGACCTGGGATTGTCTTTCTTGGAAGGTTTTTCCACTCTAAACTTAATTTATTTAATATATATGGTATTATGAAGCTTTTGCTTTTTTTTTTTTTTTTTGAGATGGGGTTTCACTCTGTTGCCCAGGCTATAGTGCAGTGGCACCATCACAGCTCATTCCTCCTACCTCAGCCTCCCCAAGCAGCTGGGAGCACAGGCGTTCACCACCACATTCAGCTAATTTTTTAATATTTTGTAGAGCCAGGGGCTCCCTGTGTTGCCCAGACTGGTCTCAAACTCCTGAGCTCAAGTGATCCTCCTCCCTCAACCTCAAAAACTGCTGGGATTACAGGCATAAGCCAGGGCACCTGGCCTGGTTATCTCTTTTTTTTTTTTTTTTTTTTTTGTCCTCTGGTGTTGAAACTGAAGGTTATCTATTCTTTTTTTTTTTTTTTTTTTTTTTTGAGACAGAGTCTCGCTCTGTCACCCAGACTGGAGTGCAGTGGCGCAATCTCGGCTCACTGCAAGCTCTGCCTCCCGGGTTCACGCCATTCTCCTGCCTCAGCCTCCCGAGTAGCTGGGACTATAGGCACCCGCCACCACGCCCGGCTAATTTTTTGTATTTTTAGTAGAGACGGGGTTTCACTGTGTTAGCCAGGATGGTCTCCGTCTCCTGACCTCGTGATCGGCCTGCCTCAGCCTCCCAAAGTGTTGGGATTACAGGCGTGAGCCACCGGGGGCGCCTGGCCTTTTTTTTTTTTTTTTTAGAGATGGGGTCTCGCTGTGTCGCCCAGGCTGGAGTGTAGTGGCACGATCTCGGCTCACTGCAACTTCCTCCTCCCAAGTTCAAGCAATTCTCTTACCTCAGCCTCCCGTGTAGCCGAGACTACAGGCACACATCGCCACACCTGGCTAATTTTTTGTATTTTAGTAGAGACGGGGTTTCACTGTATTGTCCAGGCTGGTCTTGAACTTTTGAGCTCAGGCAATCTGCCTGCCTTGGCCTCCCAAAGTGCTAGGACTACAGACGCGAGCCACTGCGCCCGGCCATTAGTCTTTTTTTTAACCTGATCACTCTGGCTGTTGTGTTGAAGGCAGACAGAAGGGGCCAAGGGCAGAAGTGGATGAATTAGAAGCTGCTGCAGCAACAGCTGAGAGCCAGAGGAGGCGGCAATGGGGGAAGGGAGAGGAGTGGCCACATTTTGGATATATTTTAAAGACAGAGTCAAGAAAATATGAAAGAGAAGGCAGGAATCAGAAATGGGATAAGGAAGGAGGAGAAAAGGATGATCCTCAGCCTGTGCAACACAGTGAACCCCCATCTCTAAAAAATATACAAAAACTAGTAGGGAGGAGTGGTGCCTGCAATCCCAGCACTTTGGGAGGCCAAGGCAGGAGGATCACTTGAGCCTGGGAGGTGGAGGCTGCAGTGAGCCGTGACTGCACCACTGCACTCCAGCCTGGGTGACACAGTGAGACCCTATCATAAATAAATAAATAAATAAATAAATAAATAAATAAATAAATAAAATAAGATGACTTCTAAGGTTTCGGCTTAAGCATTGACTGAGATAGGGAAGGCTGTGGGGGAAAATTTGAAGTTCAGGAGAGAAGTCAGGGCTAAAAATACAAAATTGGATTAATGTTATTTAAAGCCATGGGAATAGGTGAGATGATAAAGGAGTGAGTGTAGAGAGAACATTCCATGGCACAAAGGCACACCCAAAGTTTGTGGGATCAGAGAAACAGATAAAAAAGGTTCAAAGAGAAGAAAATGCAAATGGAGAAACGGCCATGGACAGCCCATGAGCTGGGGATGTGCCTCAGCCTTTGAGTCGAGCAACGTGGAGGCCTGGAGACCCCAAGGGCAGCTCTGGTGAAGCTGGGAAGAGCCCCCAGCATGTGGGAAAGGGAAATCAGAGACAACCTCTCAAGAGCAGGGCATTAGAAAGGAGAGAATAGGGAAGTCGACAGAGGGGAAGATAACTTTTTTGGTTGTTTTCGAGACGGAGTCTTGCTCTGTCACCAGGCTGGAGTGCCGTGGTACAATCTCAGCTCACTGCAACCTCCGCCTCCCAGGTTCAAGCCTGCCTCAGCCTCCTGAATAGCTAGGAATACAGGCACGTGCCACCACCACGCCCACCTAATTTTTGTATTTTTAGTAGAGACGGGGTTTCACCATGTTGACCAGGATGGTGTCCATCTCCTGACCTCGTGATCCGCCCACCTTGGCCTCCCAAAGTGCTGGGATTACAGGCATGAGCCACCGCGCCCAGCGGAGAACTTTTTAAAGATGGAGGAAATAATCGGGTGTTTATATGCTGACACAAATAATCCAGTAGACAGAAAAACTGGCAGGGCAAGAAACAGTATGGCATTGCCACTATGGCATCCTTGGGGAGACGTAAGTGGGGCTTGGTGCACAAAGCAGGAGATGGGGCAGACGCAGGGGGGTGGGGGTGGGGCAGGGCCCTCTGGGGCTGTAATCTCCTCTGTGGTGGGGAAGGTGGACGTGGGGAAGAACACACTCTGTAGTGTGTTGCCCTCCTTCTCTCCTTGCTTTGGCATCGCTCTGTGGTTCTGTCCATCAGATCAGGGAAAGACCGGATGGGCTCACTATGGGAGGGGGCCAAGGGCATGCAGGCTCGTCCCCAGGGAGGGCGCTGGCTGTGGTGAGGCTTGACCAGGCTGTGTCCTGGTTCCACCACCAGCTGGCTCTGAATTACCTGGGCAATTTATGAAATCTCACCATGCCTCAGTTTCCTTACCTGAAAATGGGATCATTGCAGTGCTAATGTGCAGACGGTTACCAGGTGAAAAAGCCAGTGCCCCAGGGTGGGCATCCTGTGCAGCTGTCCTCAGACCCCTCCAGACACAGCTGGCCCCTCACCCTCCTCCCTGCGTGTCCTCCTGGGACTGACACTGAGGGCGGAGGTGCACATCCCTGGGTCCAGGGCCCTCCTTCCGAGGCTGCCTTGCTCACCTGGGGCCAGCTTGATCTCCAGTGCCGTCCGGATGAGGGCCATCAGCGTGGACGTGAAGTGAACAGTCATGTCCTCGTTGGAGATGGGCATGTTCATGCGAACCAGGCGCTAGGGACAAGCAGGGCCAGTCAGGGCCAGGCCTGCTGGGGTCACCCCCCACCCCAAGACTACGCAATGATGGGGTCCCTGGAGGCTGGGCTGGGCATCCCAGTGGTGGTGCCTGCAGGTGCCTAGGCCTGAGTGAGGTGGGGCGGGTGGGAGTTTTGCCAGCATTCACACTCTCCCCTGGACTCCCCGCCCCACAAATCTAGCTGAGGACCCTCCTGGCTGCAGAAAAGTAGAACTCCAGGTAAAGACTGGAGCCTTGATCCCTCTGAAAGCACAGCCACCTCCTCACCCTGAGGGACCCCTGCCTGTGGCTGAATGTAGGAGTGTAGCCTTGGCTGGGGAGGAGGAGCAGCAGCCACAGACAGAAGAGGTCCCTGTGCTCATTGCTCTGCCCACCCCCATCTTCTCCTCCCACCACTTCGATCATCTGGACAAGGAGTAGGTGGTCCAGGGTGCCTCTCTGGGGCCCAGCTCCCAGTGGGGGCCTCTACAGGTGACATCCTGGTTTTAGCTCAGGTCCAGTGAGGCTTCTGCCTCTCACCACCCAGCATGAGGCCTGGGAGAGATGCTCGATGTCACTAAAAGGCAGAGCCCATCTCTGTGCAAGGCAGCTCCTGCTGCTGGAAGGACAGGAACAGATGGGACTGCCCAGGGCTGCAGGCTGAGGCTGCTACACTTCAGAGTGGGCTGGGGCAGTGTCCTGCAGCTCTGCTCCGTCTCCCTCTCAGGTGGACAGCCTGTTGCCAGTTTTCAGGGACAGAACAGCTGGAGACGAGCTCGTGTCTGCACCACAGTCCTCTGGCCCCAGCCAGTGCTGCCCAGAGACCCAGGCTCTAAGAACTGAAGAGGCCTCAAGAAGGAAATGCTTCTCAAGTGTGCCTGGAATATTTTCAGCCTGGGGAGCAAGGAGCTGGCCAAGTGGAGCCCCAGGAGCACTGTCCAGCTAGAGACAGGAGCTCCTCCCCAGGGTCTGCCTGTCCTTGCCCAAGCCTGCAACCTGTGGCAGGGCAGCCCCTTCTCTAGGGAGGGCCATACAGCCCTGCCCCTAGCATCATGGCCCCAAATCCAGAGTCCTCAGCCTAACAGCTAGTGGGGTGTGGATGCAAGCCGGGCTGGAGACATGAGCCTGACTCTGGCCCCGAATGCTGGCAAAGCCCCACTTGCCACGTCCAGTCCTAGTCCCAGGGCTTTGCACAGCATGTGTGTGCAGCACAACAGGAGTAAACTGCTTCCCAGAGAATGGCATCCCTGCAGACCAGCATGAATGGCGGTGTGAGAGGCCAAGGAATTCCTCTCCCAGAGGGCAGGCGTTGGGGGGCGTTGGGGATAGCAGTGAGGGCAGAGCAGGCAGGTGATTTCCAAGAAGGAAGAGCTCTGCCCAGGGCACTGGAGGGCTGCCCTCCCCAGGGGTGCCATCAGCCCACTCCAGGCCCCAAAGGGCCAAGAATCTCAGGAAGAAGCCAAGAGGCAAGGCCAGGGCAAACAAACAGGTGTCTCTGCCCTGGGCCCTCCAGGGTGCAGTGCTCTGGGCATCTCCTGAGCCCTCCTCAGCTCATCTGGCCCTTCTGCCCCCACCCTGAGGCCTCCCTTGGTCTCTCCATGCCCAGAACCTTGGAGTCAGCCAGCACAGCTGGGTGGGGCTCCAAAGGCTGCTCCGTCATGGCCCTGCCTGCTCGCCCCGGCGCCAAGTGTGGACAGAGCTCTCCTTCTTGGGGACAAAGCTACAGCCTTGCATGCAGAACCCCCAGGCAGGCACAATGCAGGGGCAGGGCAGGGGCTGAGGATGGCTTGGAGGAGCCACTTGGCTCCCACAGGCTGCACTGAGTCGGGTGACAAAGACCTAGAGTCAGGGCACAGAGACAGTGTGGACAACAGCTGTCCACAGCACCAGAGATGAAAGCTCTGGCAGGAAGCTTCCTCAGACAGACTCAGGAAAGTCTTCCTCAGGGAGGATCAGGAAAGCTCTAGGCACGTGCTGGCTGAACCACAGGCCGTTTGCCGGAGAGCAGTGGGGGCCTCAGGAGGGCTCTTGAGTAGGTGGGTTGGGGCTGGGGGAACGAAGGTGCTTACACATGGAGGGTATGAGGTGGGACTGGGGACAGCTGGGCAGATGGAACAGTTTTAGGGCTGGGCCATGTGACCTGCTTGCCCACCCAGGAGGGAGGCCTGGAGGCATCCCTCGATTTACCCCCTTCTTGGCAACTCAGCATCCCATGACTCCTGGGCCCCGAGGCCATCCCCATCCTCCAGCAGCCCTCTGAGGCCCCAGGAATAATAGCAAGATGCCTCTCCCCAGCACCCCTTTCCTTCTCAATGCCACAGTGCCTCTTCCCCACCATGGAGCCTAGAAAGTCCCTGGAGACTGCAGCCTGGGCCCAGGGAGCCTCTGCACTTGCTGAGCTGGGGAGGGGGTTGTACAGAAGCACCAGAGGCCCTGCAGGCCCCACTTGCCCCCAGGGCCAGACCCAGAGGGCTGGACAGCTCCATCCATACCAGGGGCTTAGGGCTTTGTTCTGAGCCCAGAACAAAAACAATCTCTGTCAAACAAGTGGTCTGTCCCCTCATTCCTAGGAAAGGAAGGGAGGGAGAAAAGGCAGGGAGGAGGGTCTAGTTCTGTCTTCCTGAGCCTCCAGGGGGCTCTCAAAGGGGGCAGCTCAGGTTGTGGGGACAAGAGGCCAGTGAGACATCATGGTGGCCACATCCCTCTGTCTGGGAAGGAAGCTGGGATGGGGCTGAAGAGAAAGACACAGTGAGGCGGCCGGGGGCGCACAGCAGAGCGGCAGACAGACAGCCAGGCACCCTGAAAGGGAGAGGAGCTGGGAGAGCCAGCAAGCACCCCTCAGCAAGCACACACAGCCTCCTGGGGGGCGGGTTGCAGGGTCAGGGTCTACCTTGTAAGCAACTCGAGCAGGGCATTTCTTCCCCAGCCCCAGAGGCGGGGACATGTGTTTCAGCATCTCAAACATGTCATTGTAACTGATGCGCCCACTGGAAACCCGTCCCAGCGAGGCCAGGGCACAGTGGGGTGGTCCACAGGAGGAGCGGCAGCAGGAGGGGAGCGGGGAGGGGAGCGGGGTGGGGGGCAGGGAGGAAGCAGACAAGAAAACAGAGCCAGTTAATCAAAGTGTCGGATTCAAAGCCCAAAATCAAAATAAGTAAAATGAGGGATTTCTCTGCTTGGCTTGACCCCCTCCTGGCCCCCCACCCCCGAGCCTCACCTCCTCACTCCAGCCCCACGCGGGGCAGTGGGCGGGGGTGGCGTCTGAGCTAATGAACATGGAGGGGTGAGGAAGGGCTGCATCGGGGCGGCTTTGGGTTGATAATTTCTGATTTTACTCTTTTAAAAATCACAGTGAATGCCAATCAGAAAAGAGCTGGTCCACCCTGCCAGAAGAGCTGGCAGGCAGGGTCAGGTGGCAGATGAGGCAGTGGCTGAGAACCACGGCAGAGACATCAGCTTTCCTCACGGTCAGATTTGCTTCCAAGTGAAGCTAGAGGCTAAAAAGGTGGAGAAGATCTGAAACAAACCAGAAAACTGAAGAGGGAGCCCTGAAGCTGTACAGCCAAAACCTAACCTTGGGGCAAGTCCTGCTTCAAGCCCAGAGACGCCCGAGGCCAGCCCAGGGCAGGGCTGCTGCTGGGGCTCAGGGCTGGGTGGGAAATGGGAGACTGCGGGAGGGGGTAGGAGCTGGCAGGACATGGCAAGGTGGCCACCTTGCACCAGCTCTGACAGCAAAGAGGCAGGTTGCAGGATCTAGGAACCTAAAGGCTCCGATGACAGAGTCTTCCCAAGTAGAGAGGCCACGAGGCCTGGGGCCTACCTCCAACCCTGGGACACCTGCCTGTGGGCTTGGGGTCCTAGAGACACAGCCAGATTCAGGTGGCCCAGGAGAGAAAGGGGACAGCCTCTTCCTGGCAGATGGATCTGCTCTGGGGCCTTGCCCTCCTCCCACGGTTCCAGACCAGGGGCTCCTTGGCTGAGCTGAGCGCATCACTCCAGAGGCAAAGCAGGACGGCTTGTCTTTGGCCCCCACTCTGCCTCTGCCCTTTCCTCCCCCAGGGACTGGAGAGCCACTGGGTTACTGGGCTCTTCCGACCCAGAGGACAGCTGCTCCTGGGAGGCCTGTGCCCGTGCTCCCTTCCTCTGGGGCCCTCGGCCTTTGGCCTGACCATCAGCTCACTCTCGAGAGCTCGGAGGAAAAACCGGGCAAGTCGGCTGCTTCCTTGATGCAGGAGGGACCTAGCCCCCATCTCCCACCCAGCTAGCTGATCCCAGCCAGAAAGCTTTCTGTGCACTCTCAAAAGGCTGCCTGTCCCCAGCCAGCTAGAAGGGTCAGGGGAGATTAGACAGGGAACCAAAGCGTCCAGGAGGCTGGAGTGCGGGGCAGGACAGGAGGAAAGAAAGGTGAGGCGTCGTCATTCCCAAACCAGGCAGGGAGTGTGTGCTGTGTGCGTTTCGGGCAGGGAAGTATGTTGGATGGAGGCTCTGAAGTTGCAAACCTTGTAGGCCAACCTACGAGGGCAGTTCTTCCCTAAGCCAACGGGTGGCGCAATACAACGCAACAAACTGTACATATCCTTATAATGAATCCGGCAACTGGAAAGGAAATGTCACAGGTTATGGCAACAAAGGCAGGATGGAGCCCGACCCTCCCGCCCGCCCAGCCTGTGATGGGAAGACCGACCTCGCGCAGGCGTGGCGGCGGAGGTGAGGGGTGCACTGGACAGGTGGCACCTCGCTGGGGTACTGGGGCTTGGAGCTCCCCGGGAGGTGTGGCAACCCCAGCGAAATTTCCAGAGCCCGATGTGTGCAGGAGCCGCTCCACACAGAACACTGCCCTGCCCCTCCCTCTCGGTCAGCTCTTCCTCTCACTCCCTGAGTGACGATGCTCCCTGGGCCTCCCAGGTCAGCCAAACCCTCTGACGCCTGGCTTTCTCACCACCACAGCAAGGCAGGTCTGCTTCTCTATCACAGCAACCTCAGAGGCCCATACCCATTTGCCTCCTGACTGACCCTGTCTCCCTGAACACTCTGTGTCCTCCCCTGGAAGCCCTGGTCCAGCTAAGGACCTCCTCTCATCGTAGGCTGGCATCCTTGGATCACCACCAATGCTCCTCTCTCCTACAGTGTAGCCCCCTCGGTCCAATCAGCTCCAAATCATGTTGAATTTCCTTCTGTAAAAGGGAAGAAACAGGAAGCCCCACCTCGGCCTCACCAAAGATGTTTGCTAAGGTTGTTGCAGCCAAGGGACCACCACGGGGGGCTGGACACACGTGAGACCTCCCACCCTCCCCAACTGTCCCTGCCCATCAAGCCCAGGTGAAAAGTGTGGGCCTGACACCATCACTCCTCGATTCAAGGACTGTACCCACTGTCTATAAAGCAAAATCAAAGCGACTTGTTTAACCAATTTCAATGCCTTTCTCAAACGGTCTCAGCCTTCCTTGCAGCCCCTCTGCAATGCACTCTCCTCTCCAGCCTGACAGAAGCCACCTGGCCTCCCTCTTCCCTCTGCCCCACCTCCCATCCCCAGCTCAATCCATCCTATTTCTCTAGTGCTCAATCCTTCCTATTCCCTTAAGTTCAGCTCAAATGGCACCTCCTCTCATTCTTCAGGCCGGACATGGCCTCTCCTTCCTCAGAAATGCCCTGGCCTTGAGCTACAGTCACCATGTGGTCTCACTGCCAAGCCTGGCTGAGTGTTCTGACAGCATGTGCCTGTTTCACCTTTGGGCCCCTGCCCCAGCACATGGCAGATGCCCAGGAGATGTTATTAGACAGATGGGTGGACACAGAAATGAGCAGCCAGATTGCTGCAAGAAGTGTGACTGCAATTCTCCTCTCAAGTCGCCAGGCTTCACACCACAGGGTTGAAGCAACAACAATACGAAGGTTGGGAAAAGCAGCACCAGGGTGAACAGTTTCGTGCCTTCAGAATACACCCACACAGGCACATGCGCACCACAGGCACGTGTACACCACAGACATGTGCACACCCACAGGCACACACATGCACACCCACAGGCACACACATGCACACCCACACAGGCACATGCGCACCACAGGCACACACACACAAAGGCACATGCACACACAGGCACGTGCACACCACACGCACACACAGGCATGTGCACATCCACAGGCACACACACGCACACAAAGACATGTGCACACCACAGACACACACGCACACACAGGCACATGCGCACCACAGGCACACACACAAAGGCACATGCACACACAGGCACGTGCACACCACACGCACACAAAGACGTGCACACCACAGACACGCACACACAGGCACATGCACACCACAGGCACGTGCACACCCACAGGCACACACAGGCACATGCGCACCACGGGCACGTGTACACCACAGACGTGCACACCCACAGGCACACACAGGCACGTGCACACCACAGGCATGTGCATACCACAGGCACATGTACACCACAGACACACACGCACACACAGGCACATGCGCACCACAGGCATGTGCACACCCACAGGCACACACAGGCACATGCGCACCACAGGCACGTGCACACCCACAGGCACACACAGGCACATGCGCACCACGGTGGCACACACACAAAGGCACATGCACACACAGGCACGTGCACACCACAGACACGTGCACACCACAGGCACACACAGGCGTGTGCACATCCACAGGCACACACACGCACACATGGGCATATGCACACACACAGGTGCACATGCCATTCATACACACATCCACATACAACCACACAGGCATGCACGCACATTCAGTTCACTTGCACACATATACACACAGGCACACATATATACAATATGTGCACACCCAAACGTCAACATGCACACACGTGTGTGCCTTGTGCATGCACATGTGCACGAAACACACATGTAGACATCTGTGTGCATGCATGCACAACACACATGTACACATGCACAGAGTGCGCATGTGGTCACACTGTGCAAACACGCATACAACACAGCCATGTACATGCACACATGTCCTGTTTGTGCACACATGCACAGTCACACATGTGCACACACAACTCAGGAAATCTCATAAAATTTTGTTGTTGTTTCAAAGTTTCTCCCAAAGAATGAGGAGCCATAGAGTGGTCCCCTGGGAAATGACTACATCACTGCGTTTGTCACAGAGGCTACCAAAAAGGCTCAAGGTGCCCTGTGCTCTGCTCAGGACGCAGGATCCAGGCCCAATCTGCTCAGCTGCCTCTGCTGGGCCCCTCAGCCTGTCCTGGCCATCTTGGGCTACGTAGGGTGAGCCCAGGCTGCTCATGGGGGCAGAATCATGTGTTGCTCACAGGTCACGTCTGTGCTATCTCAAGGCCCGCAGGTTTTGTGTGTTATTTTGTGCGTGCTATCTCTGGGGTGAGGCCTGTATTCTGTTGTTTACTCTTCAGTAAGCACTTCTCACATCCCCGACTGCCTATGTCTTCTAAGGACCCCTGCTCTGAGACTCTGGCTTTGGTATGGTACCACTGTGCATGGTAACCAAGCTACCATCTGGCCCAAGTCCACTTCCCGTTCTTCCTGCCTCTGCTCTTGCCAGCGGCTGACTGTGGAAGGCCCGGATGTAGCTCATAAAGATTGGGGAATGTTGTCATCCTCTCACAGGCCTTTGTTGATCTGCCTTTGCCCTTTAGTACTAACTACATGCTATAAAGTATCTCTGTTTTCTGCAACACAGTCTCCTCTAGAAAAAATACACCCAGAAAAAGCAGCGACTCTCTAAACCACACAGTCAGGGTGACCTGCCTAGAATTCACCTAAATCCTGCCTCGGCTGGAGTCTCTCCTGCCCTTTGCCTAACAAGGTCTAGGTCTTCAATGCGGTCAGTCTCCCCCAAGTCGACTGGGCTTACTTGACCACAGGTCCTGTGTGAATGTGCCTGAGCCTGTCCCTCCCAGCATGAAGTAAGTATCACAGGGCAAACATATTGCTGCATCGGACATGACAGGGTTCTTGCAAGCCACGGAAATTGTCATATACACTGTGAAACACAGACAATCTCTACGTCTGTTTTGCACTGCGTAAAAACTGTATATTTCCCACTCAAATGAAAAACACCCACAGAGATGCTGTGGGCCTGGAAGAGCCTGGACAGGAGAGGCCCCATCCCAGGGCCCCCGATGCTGCCAGTGGCTCTGGACCTTGTCCAGACTGGGAAGGGCCCGTGCAGCACCTTCTGGATCCTCACTAGGAAGGTGGGGGTGCTCCAGGGAGGCTGAGTGGAAAGGAGGGTGGGGAAGTCTAGTCGGGCTCCCAGGCCTTTTGTGTCTGTGGAGGGCTCCCTCTGCTGAGCTGCAGTTTAAGCAAAACCAGGCAGAACCCAGGAGCTCTGTGGGCAGTAGGACCTCACCATGAGGGGTCTGACCACGTCCTGCCGGCCCTCCCCCAGCAAGGGCACTGGGGGCAGAGGAGTGCGAGGGGGCCTGGGCAGGCTGAGGAGCTGAGAGAGAGAAGGCAGGCCTCGGTGGCACCCACGGTTCCCTCATCCCCCTAGGGCACGGGGAGTGGTGGATGTCTACGCACTCACTGAGAGCTGCTCATCCACGATCATTTCCTGGGCACACGCTGTGAGTGAGGTGCTAGCAGGCCTAGTGGCCTTGCTGGGAGCAGCCCACAGTAGACACTGCTTGAGTGAGCGAGCAAGTAAATGAGGAACGAGTGATGGAAGGAATGGACAAACAGAAAGATGGAGAAGCCATGCTGCCTGACCTGTCTTCCTTCCCGAATGAGCTCTCAGCCCTGCTGAGATGCCATGCTGTACGGGACCCCCATGGATTCTGATCTCAAACAGCTTCACCTTCTGACCCAAACCATGCCCTTCATGCGACTCCTCTTCTGTCTGGAAAGGCACCACCCCTCGCCTTTGAAACAAGTAAACCTTTCCCACCATGACAGATGATAGACAAGGGTCTTAAACACACTACAGCCTTCCTGGTAGCTCATCTGTCAAAAAAGTTCACCAAGCACCCACACTATATGCAGCCTGGGCTGGGGACACAGAGGTGCATGTTGGCCCCTGTCCCCAAAAGAAAGAGCAGAGGGAGACTCCTGAGCCCCTTAGGGAGAGTGTCCTAAAACCCTACATCGAGTCTCACAAGGACGTTATGGCTGTGCTGTCTCCACACACCCTCCCACAAGCCCTCCATGAGCCCGCACATGACGGGCCTTGAAAGAAGACAGTAAATTTCAGCAGGAGACCTGAGTCTCACAAGCCCCTTGAAAACCTTCCATGACTCCTGGTGCCTCCCAAGGAACTGAACTCAAGGTCTCAAAAGACCCTTATCACTTTATGCAGTCCGGGCCACTGCGCGAAGGCACACGAGACGGAAAAGGGAGGCGCTGCTCAGAGGGGACACCACTGCTGCTCTACACGAAACAGGACAGATCCCTAGGCCCCAAACCAAAACCTGAGGGGGTGCTCACTTGAAACATGTCTGAAGCCACCAGGCCCATCCCAAGATCTATGGGTATGGACCACCCCCAAGGACCACAGAGCACCAGGGCTCACTTACCACGCAGCCGGGTCGTATTCAGCCCAGACCCGGATGAACTCATCCAAGTGGTGAGGACCTAGGATGGAAGAGTCCCGCGTAAGGTACTCAAAATTGTCCATGATCACAGCCACAAAGAGGTTCAACATCTGCAGGACAGGAAGGAGAACAGGTAACGTAGAGAGACCTCAGCCTGCCCTCCCCGCCGCCCCCCACCCCTCTCCAGTGTGTGTGAAGCTCTCAGGATAGCAGGGGTCACTCTGATTTAACCAGCACATGCCCGACCTGCTCTCCCCATGGGACTTCCAAGACTTCCTGCCTTCACGGGGTTCTGGAATCCACATGCTAGTGTCTTGCCCTATTTCAGGCCCCGGAGTTTCCTGTCCATGACCCTCCCTTCCTCTCTGTGATCACATTGTCTTTCCCTCTCAGACTGGCCTTCCGTGAAATCCGTGACTTGCAGTTAACAGTTTGGACTCTACGGGCCAACAGTTTGGGTTCTTATTTTAAAATTAAGTTTAAAGTCCCACAACATACAATTACCCATTTTAAAATGTACAGTTCAGGGGCATTTAGTGTATTCACAATATTGTGCAACCATCTCTCTCATTTCAAAACTTTTTTCGTCGTTCCCGAAGAATACCTCATACACATTGGGTAATCACCACCCCAATCCCCGCCCCCCCAACCCCCTGGCAACCACCAATCTCCTTTCTGTTTCTATGGCTTTGTCTATTCTGGAATTTCACATAAAGGAATCACACAATATGATTTGATGTCTGGCTTCTTTCACTGAGCTTAATGTTTTCAAGGTTCATCCATATTGTAGTATATATTAGTACTTCACTTCTTTTTATGGCTGAATAACATTCCAGTGGCAATACACCACATTCATTCATTCACTGATAGGCATTTGGGTTGTTTCTGCCTTTTGACTATTATGATTCATGTTGCCATAAACATTCATGTACAAGTTTCTATGCAGATACATCTTTTCATTTCTCTTGGGTATATACCTAGGAGTGAAATTACTGGGTCATATGGTAATTCTATGCTTCATTTTTTTTTAGGAACTGCCAAACTTCTTCCACAGCAGCTGGTGCATTTTACATTCCTACTGGCAATGTACAACAGTTCCTCCTTCTCCACATCCTTGTCGACACTTGTTATTTTCAATTTTTAGAAAAATTAGTGTTATAGCTGTCATGGTGGATGTAAAGAGGTATCTCATTGTAGTTTTGATTTGCATTTCCTTGATGACCAAAGATGTTGAATATCTTTTCATGTGATTGTTTGCCATTTGTATATCTTTTTTAGAGAAATGCCTACTCTTATCCCCTGCCATTTAAAAAATTGAGCTGTTTGGTTTTTTGTTGTTGAGGTGTAGGAGTTCTTTATATATGCTGAATATTAACCCCTTATTAAATATGTGATTTGCAAGTATTTTGTTCTGTACATTGTATTTCCACATATTTGATAATGTCCTTTGACGTACAAAAGTTTTAAATTTTGATGTAGTCTAATTTATCTATTTTTTCTTTGGTTGCTTATGATTTTGGTGTCAAATCTAAGAATCCATCACCAATTCTGAGGTCCTGAAGATTTATCCTTTACGTATTCTTCTAATAGTTTCATAATTTTTGCTATTCTATTAGGTTTTCGATTGACTGAGATAATTTTGTATATTGAGTGAGGTAGAGGTCCAACCTCATTCTTTTGCATGTGGATATCCAGTTTTCTCCATATTATTTGTTGAAAAGATTATTCTCTCCCTCACTGAATTATCATGGAAAGAAAGACAATTCTTTCCCCCATTGGCACAACTGTCAAAAGTCAATTGAACACAGATATTTGAGTTTATTGCTGGACTTTCAATTCTACTTAATTGGCCTATGTATCTATCTTTATGCCAGTACCACATTGTTTTGATTACTGTAGCTTTCTAGTACATTTTGAAATTGGGAAATGTGTTGTTGGAATTAGTTTGCTAGTATTTTTGTTGATGATCTTTGGATCAATATTCATAAGGGATATAAGGCTGCAGTTTTCTTTTCTTGTGGCATATTTGACCATGATATAAGGGTAATGCTGGCCTCACAGAATGTGTTAGGAAGTGTTTCCTCCTCTTGTATATTTGGGAGAAGTTTGAGTGTTCACTTTCTTCTTCTTTTTTTTTTTTTTTTTTTTACTGTAGTAAAGATACATAACAAAAAAATTTCCATTTTAACAATTTTTAAGTGTAGAGGTCAGTGGCATTAAGTATATTCACACTGTTGTGCAACCATGAATACCATCCATCTCCAAAACTTTCTTCATATTCCCAAACTGAAACTCTGTATCCATGAAACAATAATTCCTCATCCATCCTCCCCTGGAAACCACCATTCTACTTACTGTCTCGATGAATTTGACTACTATAGGTAACTTATATAAGTGGAATCATACAGTGTCTGTCCTTTTGTGACTAGCTTATTTCACCTAACATAACGTCTTCAAGGTTTATTCACATTGTAGAATGTGTCAGAACTCTCTTCCTTTTTAAGGCTGAATAATTATAGTCCATTGAATGTTCATACATTGTTTACCCATTCATCTGTTGATGGAAACTGGGGTTCCTTTCTCCTTTTGGCTATTGTGAATAACACTGCTATGAGCATGTGTGGACATATATCTGTTGAAGTCCCTGATTTGATTTCTTTTGGGTCTATACCAAGAGTAGAATTACTGGATCATTCTGTAATTCACTTTTACTGATATTTTGAGGAACTATCATACTATTTTCCACACCACCATTTTACAGTCATACCCACCAGTGCACAAGGGTTGAAATTTCTCCACATTTTTGCCAATATTTATTAATTAATTTAATTAATTTATTCATTTTTTTTTTGAGATGGAGTCTTGCTCTGTCTCCCAGGCTGGAGTGCAGTGGCGTGATCTCAGGTCACTGCAGCCTCCACCTCCCAGGTTCAAGCGATTCTCTGCCTTAGCCTCCTGAGTACCTGGGATTACAAGTGTATGAGACCACACCCGGCTAATTTTTGTATTTTTAGTAGAGCCAGAATTTCACCATGTTGGCCAGGCTAGTCTCAAACTCCTGGCCTCAACTGATCTGCCTGCCTTGGACTCCCAAAGTGCTGGGATTACAGGCCTGAGCTACTGCACCTGGCCTATTTTCTTTTCTTTTCTGTCTTCTTCTTCTTTTTTTTTTTTTTTTTTTTTTGAGACAGAGTCTCACTCTGTAGCCCAGGCATGATCTCGGCTCACTGCAACTTCTATCTCCTGGGTTCAAGCGATTCTCATGCCTCAGCCTCCTGAGTAGCTGGGATTAGACATGTACCACCAGGCCCAGCTAATTTTTGTATTTTTAGTAGAGACAGGGTTTTGCCATGTTGGCCAAGCTGGTCTTGAACTCCTGAACTTAGGTGATCTGTCTACCTCGGCCTCCAAAAGTGTTGAGATTATAGGTGTGAGCTACTGCACCCGGCCTATTCTCTTTTCTTTTTCTATCTTTTTTTCTTTAGTAATACCAATTCTACTGGGTGTGAAGTGGTATTTCACTGTGGTTTTGATTTGCATTTCCCTAATTATTAGTGATGTTGAATATTTTTTCAAGTGCTTATTGGTCATTGTATTTGGAGAAATGGACATTAATCACTTGTCAGATGAATAGTTTGCAAATATTTTCTCTGATTCTGCAAGTTGTCTTGTCACTCTGTTGATTATTTCACTGGCTGTGCAGGAGCTTGTTGCAGGAAGTCAGGGACCCTGAACGGAGGGATCGGCTGAAGCCACAGCAGAAGAACATAAATTGTGAAGATTTCATGGACATTTGTTAGTTCCCCAAATTAATACTTTTATAATTTCTTATGCCTGTCTTTACTGCAATCTCTGAACATAAATTGTGAAGATTTCATGGACATTTATCACTTCCCCAGTCAATACTCTTATAATTTCCTATGCCTGTCTTTACTTTAATCTCTTAATCCTGTCATCTTCGTAAGCTGAGGATGTATGTCACCTCAGGACCCTGTGATGATTGCGTTATCTGTACAAATTGTTAGTAAAACATGTGTGTTTGAACGATATGAAATCTGGGCATCCTAAAAAAGAACAGGATAACAGCGATTTTCAGGGAACAAGGGAGATAACTATAAGGTCTGACTGCCTGCAGGGCCGGGCAGAACAGAGCCATATTTCTCTTCTTGCAGAAAGCGAATAGGAGAAATATTGCTGAATTCTTTTCCCAGCAAGGAATAACCCTGGGAAAGGAATGCATTCCCAGGTGTAGGCCTACGGACCGCTGCTCTGGGATTGTGTGCCTTATGTGGTTGAAGACCAGGGATGAAATACGCCCTGGTCTCCTGCAGTGCCCTCAGGCTTGCTGGGATTAGGAAACTTCAGCCTGGCAAATTCTAGTCAGACCGGTTGTCTGCTCTCAAACCAGGTTTCCTGTTAAGATGTTTATCAAGACAATGAGTGCCTAGTGGGACATGGAACCTCATCAGTAATTCTAATTTCGCCCTGGCCTTGTGATCTTGCTCTGCCTCTCTGCCCTTGTGATCTTTTATTGCCCTTTGAAGCATGTGCTCTTTGTGACTTACTCCCTGTTTGTACCCCTCTCCCCTTTTGAAATCCCTAATAAAAACTTGCTGGTTTTGCAGTTCAAGGGGCATCAGAGAACCTACCAATAGGTGATGTCACCCCCGGAGGCCCAGCTGTAAAATTTCTCTCTTTTGTACTCTTTCTCTTTATTTCTCAGACCAGCCGACACTTAGGAAAAATAGAAAAGAACCTATGTTGAAATACTGGGGGCTGGTTCCCCCCATAGGAGCTATTTACTTATTTAGTTCCTTTTTTTAAATTCAATCCCTTTGCCCATTTCTTTCTTATAAATTTTTCTTTTGCTTTCATTATTTTTTTAATTGACATGCAATAATTGTATATATTTATGGGGTACAGTGTAATATTTTGATACATGTATACAAATGTGTAATGATCAAATCACAGTAATTAGCATATCCATCACCTCAAACACTTATTTCTGTGTTGGGAGCATTCAAAATTTGCTCTCCTATTTGAAAATATTTGAAATATTTGAAAATATTCAACAAACTGTTGTTAATTATAGTCACCCTACAGTGATACAGAAGACTCAAACTTATTTCACCTGTCTAGCTGTACTTTTGTATCTGTTCACCAACCTTTGGCTATCCCCCATCCTCCTAACCTTCCCTGCCTCTAGTAACCACTATTCCACTCTCCACTTCTATGAGAGCAATTTTTTTTTAGCTTCCACATATGAGTGAGAACATGCAATATTTATCTTTCTGTGCCTGACTTATTTACCTTAACATAATGACCTCCAAGCTCATCCATGTTGCCACAAACGGCAGAATTTCATTCTTTTTATGGCTAAATAGTATTCCATTGTGTATAAGGAAAATATTTTAAAAATCCATTCATGTGTGGATGGACACTTAAGTTGATTCCATATCTTGGCTACTGTGAATAGTATGGCAATAAACATGAGAGCCCAGATATCTCTGACATAATTGATTTCCCTCCGTTTGGATATATACCCAGTAGTGGAATTGCTAGATCACACACAGTAGTTCTATTTTCAGTTTTTTGAGGAGGCTTCCTACCAAGAGTGTATAAGAGTTCTCCTTTCTCTCCATCCTCATGAGTATTTGTTATTTTTTTGTGTGTTTTTGATAACAGCCATTCTAACTGGGGTGAGATGGTATCTCACTGTGGTTTTGATTTGCATTTCCCTGATGATTAGAGATGTTGAGCACTTTTTCTTATACCAGCTGGCCATTTGTATGTCTTCTTTTGAGAGATGTCTATTCAGTTTATTTGCCCATTTATTAATCTGATTTTTTTTTTTTTTTTTTTTTTTTGCTGATGGGTTGTTTGAGTTTCACCTTGTATATTTTGGATATTAATAGCTTGTCAGATAAATAGTTTGCAATATTTTCTCTGATTCTGCAAGTTGTCACTCTGTTGATTATTTCATTGGCTGTGCAGAAGCTTTTTACTGAAATGCAACCCCATTTGTCTATTTGTGCTTTGGTTGCCTGTGCTCTTGAGGTCTTCTCCATACAATTTTTGCCCAGACCAATATCCTGAAGTGTTTTCCCTGTATTTTATTCTAGTAGATTCATGGTTTTGAGTCTTACATTTAAGTCTTTGATCCATTTTGAGTTGGCTTTTGTAAATAGCGAGAGATAGGGGTTGAGCTGCATTTTTCTGCATGTGGATATCTAGTTTCCCTACCATCGTTTATTGAAGAGACTGTCCTGCTCCAATAAATGTTCTTGGTGCTTTTGTTAAAAATCAGTTGGCTGTAAATACAAAGACTTATTTCTGAGTTCTCTATTCTGTTCCATTGGTCTATGTTTCTGTTTTTATGCCAGTACCATGCTGTTTCAAAGTTTGGTAGTGTGATGCCTCCAGCTTTCTTCTTGTTGCTCAAGATTATTTAAGCTATCCAGGGTCTTTTGTGGTTCTGTATTAATTTTAGGATTTTTTTTATATTTCTATGAAGAATGTCATTGGTATTTTGATAGGGATTGCATTAAATCTGTATGGTCCTTTTCACAATATTAATTCTTCCAATCCATGAGCATCGAATGTCTTTCTATTTTTTGTGTGTCCTCTTCAGTATCTTTCATCAATGTTTTATAGTTTTCTTTGTAGAGATCTTTCACTTCCTTAGTTATTTCTTTTGTAACTATTGTAAATGAGACTGATTTCTTTTCTGCTAGTTTGTTGTTGGTATACAGACACACTACTGATTTTTGTACATTGATTTTACTGAATTACTTTATGAGTTCTAAGGATTTTTTGGTGGAGCTTTTAGGGTTTTCTATATATAAGACATGTTGTCTGCAAACAGGAACAATTTGACTTCCTTCTTTCCAGTTTGGATGCGGCTTATTTTTTTTCTTACATAACTGCTCTGGCTAGAACTTCCAGTACTATGTTGAATAAAAGTTGTGAAAGTGGGTATCCTTTCTTGTTGTAGATCTTTTCCCCATTCGTATGATGTTGGCTGTGGGTTTGTCATATACAACCTTTATTGTGTTGAGGTATCTTCCAACCTAACTTGTTGAGTTTTCACTATGAAGGGATGTTGAATTTTATCAAATATTTTTTTCTGTGTCTATTGAGATGATAATATTGTTTTTGTCCTTCATTCTGTTGATGTAATGTATTATGCTGATTACTGGTTTACTTATGTTGAACCATCCTTACATCCCAGGAATAAATCCCATTTGATCACAGTGAATTAAAATGTGCCGCTGGATTCAGTTACTACTAATTACTACAAAATACTATTTTTCTTGAGAATTTTTCCATCTACGATCATCAGAAATATTGGCCTATAGTTTCCTTTTTCTTTCTAGTGTTATTTGTTTTTGTTTCTGTTTCTGCTGTGTCCTTGTCTGGTTTTTATATTAGGGTAATGCTAGTCTTGTAGAATGAGTTTAGAAGAATTCCCTCCTCTTCAATTTTCTAGAAGAGCTTGAGAAGAACAGGTATTAGTTCCTCTTTAAATGTTTGGCAGAATTCTCTAGTGAAGCACCCTGGGCTTTTCTTTGATGGGATTTTTTTTTTTTTTTTTTTTTTTGAGACAGAGTTTTGCTCTTGTTGTCCAGGCTGGAGTGCAATGGCGCGATCTCCGGTCACTACAACCTCTGCCTCCCAGGTTCAAGAAAGTCCCCTGCCTCAGCCTCTTGAGTACTTGGGACCACAGGCGTGCACCACCACGCCTGGCTAATTTTTTTTTGTATTTTAGTAGAGATGGGGTTTCACTATGTTGGCCAGGATGGTCTCGATCTCCTGACCTCATGATCTGCCTGCCTTGACCTCACAAAGCGCTGGGATTACAAACGTAAGCCACCATGCCCAGCCGATGGGAGATTTTTAAATTACAGATTCAATCTCATTACAGTAATTGGTCTGTTCAGGTTTTCTTTTCTTCTTGGTTCAATCTTGGTGGGTTCCATGCATCCAGGAATTTATCCATTTCCGCTAGGTTTTCTAATGTGTTGGTGTACAGTTGTTCATAAATAGTAGTCACTAATGATCCTTTGTATTTCTATGATATTAGTTGTAATGTCTCCTTTTATACTTCTGAATTATTTATTTGCATATTTTCTTGCTTAATCTAGCTAATGGTTTGTCAATTATCTTTTCAAAAAAACAATTTTTTTTTTTTTTGAGACAGAGTCTGGCTTTGTCACCCAGGCTGGAGTGCAGTGGCATAATCTCGGCTCACTGCAACTTCCACCTTCTGGGTTCAAGCAATTCTCCTGCCTCAGCCTCCCAAGTAGATGGGCTTACAGGTGCCCGCCAGCACACCTGGCTAATTTTTATACTTTTAGTAGAGATGGGGTTTCACCATGTTGGCCAGGCTGGTCTTGAACTCCTAACCTCAAGTGATCCACTTGCCACGGCCTCCCAAAGTGCTGGGATTACAGGTGTGAGCCACCGCACCTGGCTATATTTTCATTTCATTGATCTTTTGTAATGTTTTCATCTCAATATTGTTTCTTTTTGCTCTTGCTCTGATCTTTATTATTTTTGTTCCTCTACTAATTTTCGGCCTGGTTTGGGTTTTATTCCTAGTTCCTTGAGATGCATCATTAAGTCATTTATTTGAAATCTTTGTGTGTTTCTGATGTAGGCTTTTATTGCTATAAAATTCCCATTTCATACTGCTTTTACTGTATCCCATAAGTTTTGGCATGCTATGTTTCTTCTCCACCTACCCTGCCCCTGGTTCAAGTTATCATGACATGTGTTTCTATTTTTATTGTTTCAATATTTTTTTCTTCTCTTTTTCTGTCTTTTTTTTTTTTTTTTTTTTTTTGAGACGGAGTCTCACTCTGTCACCAGGCTGGAGTGCAGTGGTATGATCTCGGCTCACTGCAACCTCCGCCTCCCGGGTTCAAGCAATTCTCCTGCCTCAGCCTCCCAAGTAGCTGGGACTACAGGCGCGTGCTACCACACACGGCTAATTTTTGTATTTTTAGTAGAGACGGGGTTTCACCATGTTGGCCAGGATGGTGTCGATCTCTTGACCTCATGATCCACCCACCTCGGCCTCCCAAAGTGCTGGGACTACAGGCATCAGCCACTGCGCCCAGGCATCTTTTTCTCTTTTCTTTTTTTTATTTTTCTTTTTTTTTTTTTTTTTGAGACAGAGTCTCACTCTGTCACCCATACTGGAGTGCAGTGGTGCAATCTTGGCTCACTGCAAACTCTGCCTCCCAGGTTCAAGTGATTCTCCTGCCTCAGCCTCCTGAGTACCTGGGATTACAGGCACCCACCACCATGCCCGCTAATTTTTATGTTTTAAGTAGAGACAGGGTTTCACCATGTTAGCCAGGCTGGTCTCGAACTCCTGACCTCAAATGATCTGCCCGCTTCAGCCTCCCAAAGTGCTGGGATTACAGGCGTGAGCTACTGTGCCAGGCCAAATTGTAAAACTGCCTTCTTAATTTCTTCCTTGGCCCATTTGTCATTCAGGAGAATGTTAATTTTCATGAATTTGTACAATTTCAAAAGCTCCCCTTGTTACTGATTTCTAGTTTTATTTTATTATTGTTAGAAAAAATACTTGATACAATTTCAATTATTTTACATTTGTTGAGACTTGTTTTGTGGCCTAACATCTGATCTCTCCTAGATAATCTTCCATGTGATGAAGCAGCTAATGTGTACCGTGCAATGGTTGGATGAAAAGTTCTGGAAATGTCTGTTAGGTCCATTTGGACTAAAAGGCACTTTAAAGCCAATGTGGGTTTTTTGTTGTTGATTTTCTGTCTAGATGATCTGTTCAATGCGGAGCATAGGGTACGGAAATCCGCAAATGACACTGTGCTGGAATCTCTCTCTCTTTTTGGATCTAATAATATTTGTTTTGTATGTCTGGGTGCTCTACTGTTGGGTCCATATATATTGACAATTGTTGTATTTTCTTGCTGAATTGATTCCTTTATCACTATATAATGACATTCCTTGCCCTAAAATATTTTTTCTTAAAGAGATGGGGTCTTGGTATGTTGCGCAGGCTGGAGTGTAGTGGCTACTCACAGGTGTAATCACAGCACACTACCACCTTGAACTCCTGGACTCAAGCAATCTTTCCACCTCAGCCTCCCAAGTCGCTGGGACTACAAGTATGCACCACCACACTGGGCTTCTTTTCAGAGTTTTTGACTTAAAGTCTGCTTTGTCTGATGTAAGTATAGCACTCCTGCTCAATTTGGTTTCTGTTTACGTGGAGTATGTTTTTCATCCCTTTACTTTCACTCTATATGTGTCCTTCTAGATGATGTGAGCTTCTTGTAGGCAGTATATAGTTGGGTCATTTAAAAAATCTATTCAGCCAGTTTATATACTTTAAGTGGGGGAATTTAATCCATTTACATGTAAGGTTATCATTTATAGGTAGGACTTACTTCTGTCATTTTGTTAATTGTTTTCTGGTTGTTTTGTATATCTTTTCTTCCTTTCTTCCTCTCATTATTTATCATTACGGTTTAGTGGTTTTCTGTAATAGTAAGGTTTGATTATTTTCTCTTTCTCTTTTGTGAAACTCACTCTACCAGCGAGTTTTATATTTTTGTGTGTTTTCACGATAGTAATTATCATGTCTTTGCTTCCAGATGTAGGACTCCCTTGTGTATTTCTTGTAAGGCTGGTCTAGTGGTGATGAATTCCCTCACTTCTTGCTTGTCTGGGAAAGACTTTATTTCTCCCTCATTTCTGAAGGATAGCTTTGCTGGGTATAGTATTCTTGATTGACAGTTTGTTTTTTGTTTTCCTTTTACCACTTTGAATATATCATTCCATTCCATTCTCTCCTGGTCTATAAAATTTCTGCAGAGAAATCTGCTTTCAGTCTAATGGGGGATTCTGTTATATGTGACTTGATGCTTTTCTCTTGCTGTTTTTAGAATTTTCTCTTCTCTTTGACTTTTGACAGTTTGACCATAACATGTCCCAAGGAGAACCTTTTTGGCTGAATCTATTGGGGGACTGCTGAGCTTCTTGGATTTGGATGTCCACATCTCTCCCCAGACTTGGGAATTTTCCAGCTATTACTTTATTAAATAGATTTTCTATACCTTTTCCCTTCTCTTTTCCTTCTAGACACCCATAAAATATTTTTTTGCTTAATCATGCTCCATAATTCTTGAAGGCTTTTCTTTTTAATTATTTCTTTTCTTTCCCTCTGACTGATTAATTTCAAATGACCTATCTTCAAGTTCAGAGATTTCTTTTTTCTTCTGCTTGATCAGATTCACTGCTGAAGCTCTCTATTGTTAGTTTTTATTTTTAATTTCATTCATTGAATTTGTCAGCTGCAGGATTTCTGCTTGGTTCTTTTTTTATGATTCCTATCTCTTTGTTGAATTTTTCATTCATATTGTCAATTGCATTTCCGATTTCATTGCATTGTCTATCTGTATTTTCTTGTATCTTGTTGCACTTCTTTAAGAACATTATTTTGAATCCCTTTTCTGGCAGTTTTTAAATTTAGTTTTTACTAGGGTCTACTACTAAAGAGTTATGTTCCTTGGGTGATGTCAGATTTCCTTGCTTTTTTTTTTTTTTTCTTTGAGACGGAGTCTCGCTCTGTCACCCAGGCTGGAGTGCAGTGGCATGATCTCGGCTCACTACAAGCTCCACCTCTCGGGTTCATGCCATTCTCTTTCCTCAGCCTCCCGAGTAGCTGGGACTACAGGCGCCCACCACCGCACCTGGCTAATTTTTTTGTATTTTTAGTAGAGACGGGGTTTCACCGTGTTAGCCAGGATGGTCTTGATCTCCTGACCTTGTGATCCACCCGCCTCAGCCTCCCAAAGTGCTGGGATTACAGGCGTGAGCCACCACACCTGGTGATTTCCTTGCTTTTTCAAGTGTCTTGTGTCCCTTGATGTCTGTACATCTGGTAAAACAAATCACCTCTTCCAAACTTTGTACAGTACAGTTGGGTTTTAGTGTGCCAGCTGGGAAGGGCATAGTTACTCTGTTTCCAGGTGCAGTGGTATAGTCTCCCTACAACTTCTTTAGCTGCATTCAACATTAGCAGTAATTGTGGGCACTTCATTTGTCCAGGGTGTAGAAGTTTGTGGCAGCAGAAGTGGCAGTGTAGGCTGTAAATGTCCTCAGTGTCAAGGGCTTTTGGGGTCCTGTTATTTTTGTTTTCCCCACAACGGGAAGACTTAGCTGAGGGGACACCTCTTGGTATCAGGTCTAATGGCCTGCAATCAGCTGCAGCACCACTGGGTTCCAGGTGCAGGTGCTCAGAGTGGCTGTGGAGCTGGTGTCCTATACTTAGAATCTCATGAACTTATTGTGGCACCCGGGTGTTGGGGTACAGGTTTGCTCCCTGGGGCAGAGTTGGGTGTACGCTGCCCACAGTGCCAGGATCTTACTCTAAGCCATTCCCTAGCAGCTCAGGCCCAGGGGGCGAGATTATAGCTGTGATTCTACTCCTGGGCGGGGTGGGAGCAGGGCATAGCACTGGTCCAATTCAGGAAGAAGGGGTGCTCTGGAGTTTTGGGCCTGAGAAGTTGGATACAGCTGCAATTCAGGAACCTGAACCAACAGGGGTTAGTGGCATCTTGGGTCCCAGGGGAAAAGGCACCATGTAGTGGTTACTCTAGACCCTGGGATGGTAGGGCTTGGCAGTATCCCAGGTTCTGTGAGAACAGGTGTAGCAGCAGCAAGTACCCTAGAATGGCAGAGCACCGCTGTCATTTGAGCCCTGGGGAGGCAGGGAACTCCACTCCCCAGGTCTGTCTCAGCAGCTCAGACTCCAGGGGGCAAGTCTAGCTCCAGGAAAGCAGGGCACTAGAGCTATTTGGCCTATGGGGCTGGGTGTCTCAGCTGAGCCAATGCTCTATTTATCTGGGATGGCAGGGTACCATGTCAGTTCAGCCCTGGGATGCACAGCCCTCAGTTCAGCCAGGGCACTGATTCCCAGGGGTGGGGGGTGGGGACAATGTGCCACTTCAGCTCAGGCTTGGGGGATGTGACTGCTCTGGGTGGCCAATGCACCATTTCCTAGGATGCAGGGAACTGCTTCAACTTAAGACACTGGGGAGGTGTGACCGCTCTGAGTGGCCAAGGTACTGTTTTCCCAGGAGGCAGGGTACCACTTCAGCTCTGGCCTATGGGCATGGAGGGGAAGGGTAGGTGAAGCAGCTCCACCTCCACTTGGCCCCTCAGGGAAGGGTATAACAGCTGCTTGCAGCTCAGCTTGGGGATGTCGGCCACCAGTCTTGGATAGTTTGATGGCAGTTTTGCCTCAAGGATAAAGGGAAGCTGCGGCTACTCCAGGAGCAAGTCACACTCCCACTCTAGTTCCAACTCCTAGGTAGTGGAACACAGTAGCCACGTGGGCCACAGGGGCTGAGCAGTGTTGGCTTTGTCTCTGGAGGCAGCACAGGTGTGTGGACTCCAGGCAGCTCCCTCAGCTAGGCTTAGTGCCTTGAGGACTGCAGGGGACCCGAGTGGTAGGGTCTGTAGGTGTCCGAGATGGTGATGGGGGCTGCTGGGATCCTCTTGCTTACCTCCTCACCAAAGGGAAAAGCTCTCCTAGGTCCCAGCTGATCCCAGTTGCGGGATGGGGTGGTGGTGTTTGCTTGGTGTTTCATTCCATTCTCTAAGTGGCCATCCCAAGTTTCTGTGCTCACCAGTGTCTCTGTTACACCTCTGATGTACTCCGAGACTCTCCCTCAGTTATTTTCATTAAAATGTAATTTTTTGTTCATTGTTCTGTCTTTTTGAGAAGGACAAGCACTAGGTGGAAGGTCAGCCATCTTGCTGACGTTACCTCTCATTTCTTAATTGGGTTGTTTTATTTTTGTTGTTGAGTTGTAGAAGTTCTTTATACATTTTGTTAAATCAAGTTTAGCCTAAAGCTGCCTCCTTATATATTTTAAGTTCAGCCTAGAGGCTTCTCTGTACCTAGTGAACTATAACCTAAATGGAAGTGTAAACAGACTTTGTAACCTATTATCACGCCAATCATCAAGTTTTGGCCAATCAAAGGGAGCTAACTGTTCTGTGTTCAAATAAGGCAAACGCTAAGCTGTAACCAATCAACTGTTTCTGTACCTCACTTCCATTTTCTGTACACCATATTCCTTTTTCTGTCCGTAAATCCTCTTCTGCCATGTGGCTGTGTTGGAGTCTCTGAGCCTACTCAGACTCAGGAGGCTGCACAACTTGCGAATCATTCTTTGCTCAATTAAACTCTGTTAAATTTAATTTGGCTAAAGATTTTCTTTCAACAATTCTGATATTAACCCTTTATCAGAAATGTAATTTACAAATATTTTCTCCAATTCCTTGAGTTGCCTTTTCATTCTGTTGATAGTGTCCTTTGATTCTAAAAAGTTTTTAATTTTGAGTAGACAAATTTGTTTTTTCTTTTATTGTGATTCTGGTGTCAAATCTAAGACTCTGTTACTAAGTAAAACGTCATAAAGATTTACCCACTATGTTTTCTTCTAAGAGCTTTATAGTTATAGCTCTTACATTTAGTTATTTAATTTTATGTTAATTTTTGTATATGGTATAAGGTAGGAGTCCAACTCCACTCTTTTGTATGTGGATGTCCCGTTTTCCCAGCAAAGAGTGTCCCTTTGCCATTATATGGTTTTGGGCTTCTCTTTATTGGGAAGTTTTTGATTACTGATTCAATCTTCTTACTCGTTACAGGTCTATTCATATTTTCTACTTAATTCAGTCAGTTATGATAATTTGTGTCTTTCTAGGAATTTGTCCATTTCAAAAGCTTAGGTTCTAAACTCGGGCTAAGATATTTAACATCTCTAGACCTCCATTTCTTCACTGTAATAATAATAATACCAATCTCAGGACTGTCACAGAGACTAAAATACTTAATGTATTCATAAGACCCTGCATAGTGCCTGACTCAGTGATTATCAGCAGGCTGTCATGAACAACCTCATTCCCTATTCTTCCATCAGCACTCTCTATTCCAATTAATGGAACCAAATCCCAACCTAACCAAGTCCTGCCACCCATCCCAAATTCACAGTCCCATTTTTTCCATGTCACTTCTCTATCAGACCAAACCACATCCAAGTGTTTCAAAGCATGAGTTGCCCAGCATGTCCAATCTGTGAGGGAAGTGCCAGAAGGATTAGGATTACAGTTTCAGTAAGGAGACACCAGGGTTAGCCGAGAACCATGACTGAGGTCCATGGGGACAAGAACAAAGGACAGTGGCCACGAAATACCCTCTTCTCTGCACAGGAGTGATAGCTAAACCCAAGGATTCCTCGACTCATCCTGGACATGTCTAGTGAGTGCTGGCCCTGTATGTGGTGTGGTATCATGAATGCGGCTTTCTGCGGAACCCCATCTCTGCAGCCAGGTGCATGGTAAGGTCAGGCTAGTAGGTTTGGCTTTGTGCCCACAGGTGTGCTGGTTCTTATAGCACCAGATGTCTTTGAACAGTATAGAGACCAATGCCTCAGGAAAGTGATTCTCCAAAAAGCCCACCCTCCCTGCTGCCCACAAGGGGTCTTTGGAGGGATCAGGAGATGACTCAAACATGGAAATCCTTCCCTTGGTTTCTAGCAAGTAGTGAAACACAGTTTTGTAGGTTCTTCTGTATTTCTCTATCTAAGTGTAAGCTCACCTGTCTCAAGTGCACATCATTCCCAACCACCTCAACCTCCTACTGCACCCTGCAAAGCTCACGGTCCGCCATCAGCACACGTCCTTATATCTCCATCTCCCCTGAGTGCTCTCCACTTGTTCTTGCTCTGGCTCAAACATCTAAGAGGATGGATGTCCCCTCTGGTCTCTTCTTTAAAAACCTGTTCTCTGGGGCTCACATCATCTATTAAGTTTCCCCTTCCTTCATGAAAAACTTAGCACCTGGCTTGCTGTTTTTGTCTCCACTTCTATTCTTGTTATCATTCTTGTTGCTTTTAAGATCCACAGAGATGGGACGACCGCTGCCTGCCCTCTCCATTCCTGAACCTTCTCACCCATCAGCTCATCTCCTTGTTCTACAAATCACACTAAACATGCTTATCAACAGTGATCATGCTAATGTTAATGTAATGATCTTGCAATGATAATGTAATGACGGCAATGATGCTTACCGATGGCATCACTCACTGCCTCCCGAGTCTCCACCTCACACATCCCACTCTGCTCACATTGCCTACTTTTCCGGCTCCCTTTTTCAAATACCTGCATCCCAAAACGTGTCCTCACGAGAACCTCCAACCCAGTGGCATTGCCCCTCACCCTCCTCTGTCCCCAGCTTTGATCCCACGTCCAGCACAATAACCACACTCTTATACACACCCTTCTCTCCCTCCTTGCACTTGTCTGGGAAATCCCGAATCTGGATAATCCACTTTTCTACCCTTGTACTGAGGAGTGAATGTGGCTAGAGAAAAGCACAACCATGCCAGCTGTTCCTCCTTGGAGTCAGGGCCACAGGCTTGAGGTGTTTCCTCAGTGCTGCTCACTGTCAAGAGCATCTCTGTCCCGGCTGTGCTCCTCTCCTCTTACCGGCTCTCAAACTTGCGGCAACAAGGCCTTCACTCCCACTACGATGATGGAGGAACAATGTGCCAAGGGCGCTAACGGCCTCTGCCTTTCCACATCCAATAAACCATTTTTTTTTTTTTTGAGACAGAGTCTTGCTCTGTTGCCCAGGCTGGAGTATAGTGGCAGAATTTTGGCTCACTGCAACCTCCACCTCCCGGGTTCTAGCGAGTCTCCTGTCTCAGCCTCCCTCTTTTTTTTTTTTTTTTTTTGAGACGGAGTCTGGCTCTGTTGCCCAGGCTGGAGTACAATGGCACGATCTCGGCTCACTGCAGCCTCCACCTCCCAGGTTCAAGCGATTCTCTTGCCTCAGCTCCCCAGGTGGCTGGGATTACAGGTACCTGCCACCACGTCTGGCTAATTTTTGTATTTTTAGTAGAGATGGGGTTTCACCATGTTGGCCAGGCTGGTCTTGAGCTCCTGGCCTTAGGTGATCTGTCCGCCTGGGCTTCCCAAAGTGCTGGGATTACAGGTGTGAGCCACCATGCCCGGCCCAGTTAACAATTCTTGGTCATCATCTTGCATCACCTTCCGTCAATATGGTGCATGGCTGGTTACTTCCTCTCTCTGCCCACTCCTGGTTCTCCACCTGCCTCCTGGACTGCTCCACCTCAGTTTCTGGATCTAGTGCTCCTTTCTGCCTCCTCAATGCCCTTGGGGTAGAGTCTTCAGCCTTCTTCTGAACACTGTTCTTCCCCTACGTCAGTGCTCACCAAAGTTCAACACACACAGAGTCACCTTGAGAGCTTGTTAAAACTCAGATTCCTGGATCCATCTCCAAGACACCCTGATGCAGTCTCGGGAGTGGCCTGGGAATCTGTATGTCTAACAGGCACTCAGGCGCTGCTTTGGACGCAGGTCACTGCACTAAGCTTCGCATTAACAGGGATCCAGCAAATAGCATGCAGCCCCACGAACACACCGAACACTAACAACAACTCATTTCCATCCAGCCCAGAGGTCGCTGGGCATCTCTGCTGCCTCCAACCCTGACCTAATCTCAGCTCCCCAGTACTCCCATCTCAGAAGAACTGCTCACCCTGTGGCCCCAGAAAACCCCAGGATGCAGCCTGCTTTTTCCTCTTCGCATGCCCATCTCTCATCATCAATCGTGCCAGCTCTACTTTTAAAATGCAGCCCAATCCCACCTCACTCCCTTGCCTCTCCTTTCTCCAGGCCACTGTTGCCCCCAGTCGTCTCCTCACTCGCTCTGCAGCCACGTCCTCACTACTCACACAGAAGCCAGAGCCAAGCTGTAAAACGTCAAGCAGATCCTGTGAGGCCCCCAGAGGCTTCCATGGATGTGAAATAAAATCCACACCTCTGGGGCCAGCCCTGCCGACCTCCCCACCCAGTCCAGCTGCTTTCCCCGTACACTGGCTGGGATGCTGTTCCTTCACATCCCATCACCACAGTGGATGACCTTCTAGAAGCTGGAAGTTAAGGAACAGTTGCCCCTGGAAATGTAACCCTTTTCCACGGATGTCAAGGAAGGGCCCACAGGAGCCCGTTACCATCTCGCCCCTTTCTCTGGCTAACGAAGTCGCCATCTCTGGGGAAACAAGGGCCATCAGCATGGACTCAGCTTATGACATGGCCTGGATCAGAGTCAGGGATCAGCAGGAGACGTGGGGGAAGCCTGAGCTGTACCGAGACAAGACGTGGCACTGGGAGGGGCACAGTGCCCAGGACTCACCAGAAAGGAGCACAGGAAGATGAAGGAGACGAAGTAGAAGTAGGCAAAGTCACTTCCACACTCGGTGGCATTGGCCTGCTCATCACAGGCCTGGTTGCTCAGGCAGGACAGCATGATCTCGTGCCAGGCCTCCCCCGTGGCGCTCCTGAGAAGAAGGGCAGAGTTGTGAGGCCCACAGAGGCCCTTGAGGGAGCCCGAGCCCTGTGGGGCTACCGAGCGTGCCCACTCCTTTGGGCTCCTTCCCACAGACAGCTCACACATGTGCCAGGCCTGGGTCACAGATGCTGTTTCTTCAAAGGAAACTTCTGGCACTAGATTTCCAAACTGATCATTAATTGGGAAACCACTGCTTACTAAAAATTATCTACGGCACCAGGGGCCAGCGCCAGGGCGAGCACTTCTTTGTGGACACCACAGGCCCCAGTTGTACTCCTGACCTCCTCCCAGACACATGCCATCTTGGTCTTCGTTTCCAGAAATGGTGACTCTCCTTCCAGCTGCTCCAACCAAAAATGTGGGCGTTTTCTTTGCCTCCTCTCTCTCTCCATATCCTGTTCATCAGATCATCTGCCTTCAAAACACAGCCAGGCTCTCACCACTCCTCACTGTCCTAGGCCAAGCGACCATGGCCTGCCCTGTGCTATGGAAGCTTCTGAGCCTATCTTCTCACTCTGCCCTACACAGCGGGAAGCAGGTGACCTGCCCTGTGCTATGGAAGCTTCTGAGCCTATCTTCTCACTCTGCCCCGCACAGCAGGAAGCAGGTGACCTGCCCTGTGCTGTGGAAGCTTCTGAGCCTATCTTCTCACTCTGCCCTACACAGCAGGAAGCAGGTGACCTGCCCTGTGCTACGGAAGCTTCTGAGCCTATCTTCTCACTCTGCCCTACACAGCAGGAAGCAGGTGACCTGCCCTGTGCTACGGAAGCTTCTGAGCCTATCTTCTCACTCTGCCCTGCACAGCAGGAAGCAGGTGACCTGCTCTGTGCTGTGGAAGCTTCTGAGCCTATCTTCTCACTCTGCCCTACACAGCAGGAAGCAGGTGACCTGCCCTGTGCTGTGGAAGCTTCTGAGCCTATCTTCTCACTCTGCCCTACACAGCAGGAAGCAGGTGACCTGCCCTGTGCTACGGAAGCTTCTGAGCCTATCTTCTCACTCTGCCCTACACAGCAGGAAGCAGGTGACCTGCCCTGTGCTGTGGAAGCTTCTGAGCCTATCTTCTCACTCTGCCCCACACAGCAGGAAGCAGGTGACCTGCCCTGTGCTACGGAAGCTTCTGACCCTATCTTCTCACTCTGCCCTGCACAGCAGGAAGCAGGTGACCTGCCCTGTGCTACGGAAGCTTCTGAGCCTAACTTCTCACTCTGCCCCACACAGCAGGAAGCAGGTGACCTACCCTGTGCTATGGAAGCTTCTGAGCCTATCTTCTCACTCTGCCCTACACAGCAGGAAGCAGGTGACCTGCCCTGTGCCACGGAAGCTTCTGAGCCTATCTTCTCACTCTGCCCTACACAGCGGGAAGCAGGTGACCTGCCCTGTGCTATGGAAGCTTCTGAGCCTATCTTCTCACTCTGCCCCACACAGCAGGAAGCAGGTGACCTGCCCTGTGCTACGGAAGCTTCTGAGCCTATCTTCTCACTCTGCCCCACACAGCAGGAAGCAGGTGACCTGCCCTGTGCTACGGAAGCTTCTGAGCCTATCTTCTCACCCTGCCCTACACAGCAGGAAGCAGGTGACCTGCCCTGTGCTGTGGAAGCTTCTGAGCCTATCTTCTCACTCTGCCCCACACAGCAGGAAGCAGGTGACCTGCCCTGTGCTACGGAAGCTTCTGACCCTATCTTCTCACTCTGCCCTGCACAGCAGGAAGCAGGTGACCTGCCCTGTGGTGTGGAAGCTTCTGAGCCTATCTTCTCACTCTGCCCCACACAGCAGGAAGCAGGTGACCTGCCCTGTGCTACGGAAGCTTCTGAGCCTATCTTCTCACTCTGCCCCGCACAGCAGGAAGCAGGTGACCTGCCCTGTGCTGTGGAAGCTTCTGAGCCTATCTTCTCACTCTGCCCTACACAGCGGGAAGCAGGTGACCTGCCCTGTGCCATGGAAGCTTCTGAGCCTATCTTCTCACTCTGCTCTACACAGCAGGAAGCAGGTGACCTGCCCTGTGCTACGGAAGCTTCTGAGCCTATCTTCTCACTCTGCCCTACACAGCAGGAAGCAGGTGACCTGCCCTGTGCTACGGAAGCTTCTGAGCCTATCTTCTCACTCTGCCCTACACAGCAGGAAGCAGGTGACCTGCCCTGTGCTATGGAAGCTTCTGAGCCTATCTTCTCACTCTGCCCTGCACAGCAGGAAGCAGGTGACCTGCCCTGTGCTACGGAAGCTTCTGAGCCTATCTTCTCACTCTGCCCTACACAGCAGGAAGCAGGTGACCTGCCCTGTGCTATGGAAGCTTCTGAGCCTATCTTCTCACTCTGCCCTACACAGCAGGAAGCAGGTCCACTAAGCACAGGCCAGATCACATTCTTCCTCCTCTCAAAACCCTCCGATGACTTGCCTCGCTCATCAGAAATGCCAAAATCCACATGACTGCCCATAGCGCTGTGGGACCTGCTGCCCACTCTTTCCCTGACTTCACCCCCATCTCGGTTCCAGCTCAGTCCACTCCAAGCACCCTGGCCTCTGCTGGTCCTTGAACACCTCAAGAGCACCCTGCCCTGAGCAGCCACCCTGGATGCTCCTGCACGGAGTCTGTTCCTGGACACAGCCAGCACCAGGGGCTTGCAGGGTACAAGTGGGTCAGAGGCCTGGGTCCCCACCTCCGTGTGTCTGTGTGCCCAGCCCCGGGCATAAGCTGGGCCCACTCCTCACTGATGACAGCCGGAGGCAGGGGGGTTCCTGCAGGGCTGCTGCTTCAACCTGTGCTGGGCCTGACTGATAAGGGTGTTCCCAGGGAACACGAAGTTCAGGGAGAAACAGAAAGCTGTGAGACCAAAGGCCTCAAAACTAAGGCTGACTTCATAGGTTTGCCTTAAGTCTTCCGCGGCATGAGGCAGAATAGTAATAAATGATGAAATAAAACTAACGCAGCAGCTAAAGCCCAGACAAACAACATCATTTGGGGACAGTGTCAGCCTAAGGGTGCTTGCTTATGTTATGCAAAGAAGCAAGAGTCTAAGAGGTCTCTCCAGGCAGCTCAGCAAAGCAGGTCTGGGTCTGAGCTCGCCCCAGTGCGCATCTGCAGGCAGGGTGGGCTGTGTTGAGCATCCCCCAAGGCTGGCTGTGCAGCAGCCCAGTGCATTTGCATACATGAACTGAAATGGTAAATCCCTAAAAGAGCTCCTTCCTCCTGTCCTAGGCTCGTGAGTGATAAACGGTGGGAGACTCAGGAGGCAGGAAAACATGTTCACCCACCTCCCTTCTGCTCCCAAGTTCACTCTCAAACCAGGATGGCCCATAGCTCCTGTTCCGCGCCCAGGAACAGCAGCTGATGCTGAGGCCTCTCCTGGCACATCTCCACCAGGAGATCTCGGAAGGCCCCGAAGCTTGTGCCATGGCCTCTTGGCCCCTCCAGGTTCTGCCTGTTACTTGGCTTGGCTGGATCCAGGAGCCCAGGGAACGGCAGCTCCCATGAGAGATGGTGGAAAATAAAGGTGTGTTCAGATCAGCAGTTCTGGTCAGTTGGGTTCCTTGGGCCACTGAGTAGCTACAAACTCTGCTGGTCAGTTCCCCCTGTTGCCCTACTGCCCTCGATCCCACCAATCCCTGTAATCAACAAGGGCGCAGGTGGAAAGCTGGAGGCCCGCACTTCAAGAGAGCCCCTGCTAGGCACCTCTGTCCTCCCAGACCTCTGCCTGGAGCCTCACCGGAGGCTCCCAAGCTGTCGCCAGGGAGCACAGACGAGGAAGCAGAGGCCGGCCTGGCCCAGGGCTACCAGGATGACCTCCCTCAGGGCTTCCCTTCAGCCTGTTCTGAGACTGGGGCAGATATCAAGAGCCTTTGGAAAAGAGGAGCAGAGAGAGGGGAAGAACCAGAAAGGCCTGCTGAGGGGAAGCCAGTGGGGTCGGGGAATTAGAAATGGGTGGTCTCTACGGTTGACACCCAGCCTTCTTCATCCTGAGTAAAGCAGCCCCTGATGGAAGAGCAGACATTGGCCTGGGCTGACCGAACAACACACCTGAACAGCAGCATCAGGGCTTGCAAAAACGTCCGGAAGTTGTTGTGGCGGTTGATGCTGGTGTCATCATCCAGGGCAATATTCCCAAACACCTGCAATGGAGAAGAGCAATGGCACGGACACTGCTGGGTCTGCAGGAGCCGCGCCAGGTGGACCGAGCCAGAGAGGGTGTGCGAGCCATACAAGGACCCCACATGAGATGGGCGACTGCCCCACACCAGAGAACTCCCACCCGGGAGAGGCCAGTGTGCATTCCCAGTATAGACGCCCTCTCCGTAGCTACACATGTGCCGGCTCCAGCTCTGAACCTGTCCACAGATGCAAGTCCGAAACACTCACAAGAACGGCCCCGAGCTAAGTTTGTGAGGCCTCTGCCACACGTAACACAGGAAGTGTTTTCAAGTCGGATCATCAGCGACTCCAAAGCAGGCATTATGTTGGTAACAGGTCTGACAGATCATGGGAAAATGTCTTCTTAAAACATATGCAACAGTACAACGGGCTTTTTATCCATTTTAACTGACTTTTCCACAGTAAGAAATGCAAATGGGTCAGTAATTGTACTCAGCCCAAAATCTGGAATCTGGCTGCAAATTTATGAACTATGACACATCCACAAAGATCAGTAACGTATGTGCTCTTGGACATCCACAGACCAAAGCAGGAAAAAAAGATGTATTTATTTAAACAGCATCAGATCTCTGCAAATTTTAAAGCAAGAGAACTCTTCAATCCCTGAAATAGAGTTTAGAAATCAGTTTTCCGTGAACCTTTGAAACACCGGCACCTTCGATAACAAATTAACACTCGGGTCCCTCTTCCATCCCTGCTGTTGGAAAAGTGGTCAGATGCCGAAGATTTATAACTGGGACACTGCTTTATGTTTTTTTAAATGCTTTTTCCCAAATAGCTGACAATGTGTTCTTTCTAAAATAAAGAAAATCTAAATTATGCAAGCCAAGTTTGCCCAGCGCAAGGATCCGATGCGCTCCTGCTCACATTCTCAGGCAGTTTTCCCCAGTAGCATGTAACCCCCTGCCGCGGGTCAGGCCTGTCCTTCAGCGCGGCTGCCAGACTAACAGGATAACCGACCGCTGCTGTGCAAGCCACTCGGCAAACACAGCTGTGCTCCAATGCGCCTCTACCACACAGCCAGCACCCATTCTGACCTGTGCCCCGACACCCTACCATCACTGGGCGGGAGCCCATGCAGCCCTCAAGAACACCACGGTGCATCCACCTGGAGAGGCGGCAATGGGCCGAGGGCCAGAGCTGCCCCACACCAGGATGGCCCTGGGCAAGCAGCCCAATCTTGTGGTGCCTCCATGTCCTCCTCCGCAAAACAGTCTTTCTGAGGGTTACGTAAGTTTAGGCCGGGCGCGGTGGCTCACACCTGTAATCCCAGCACTTTGGGAGGCCAAGGCAGGTGGATCACTTGAGGTCAGGAGTTCAATATCAGCCTGGCCAACATGGTGAAACCCTGTCTCTACTAAAAATACAAAAATTAGCCGGGCGTGGTGGCACACATCTATAATCCCAGCTACTTGGGAGGCTGAGGCAGGAGAATCGCTTGAACCTAGCAGGCAGAGGTTGCAGTGAGCCAAGATCACACCATTGCACTCCAGCCGGGGTGACAAAGCCAGACTCTGTCACAAAAAAAAAAAAAAAAGAGTAAGAAAAGAGGATTACATAAGTTCAGCAAGTGCTCAAAGCAGGATCTGGCTCACAGAGAATGTTCACTAAGGCTCAACTGATTATGACGATGATTTGACAATCATGATCAGTGCCCCTCTGCTCCAGGGCACGGGAGGCCGGAACCGCGCTCTGTCCCAAAGGGGAGCACCCACCTGCATGCCGATGATGGCGTAGATGAAGAACAGCATGGCAATGAGCAGACACACGTAGGGCAGGGCCTGCGGAGACAGGGGCCGGTCAGCTACAGGCACCTCCCAGCCACCACGCCCAGGCCTCCTGCTACGGTGGCTGGGCCTTTGAGGTCACACAGACCTCAGCCTACTCCAGCTCCATCCCACTGGCCACCAAGCCCCTCCACCAAGTGATGCCCCAGTTTCTTTATCTCTAACTCGGAGTCATGAAACCCACCTCAGGGTTCTTGTGAGCATGACCAAGGGAACCTACAGATGACTTAAAACGTCTTTATAAATGACAACAGGACAATGCATACAACCACGAAACCTGCATGCCATACCCTCTCCCAGCCTCCCAAAGGAGGGGCCACTGTGGTGGGGGCAGGGGAAGCAAGACGGAGGAAGGCGACAGAAAGCATGGAGGCCCCCCGCCTGGCCCACCTTGAAGGACTGGACAAAGGTCCACAGCAGGATGCGGATGGTGTAGCCCTGGCGGAGCAGCTTGATCAGCCGCGCAGCTCGGAAGAGGCGGAGGAAGCTGAGGTTGATGAAATTGTTCTGCAGAGAAGAGGAATTGTTCTCTGACCTTCAGAAGCCCTGAAAGCGCAGGCAAGCTGCTGCCACCCTACAACCTCTTCCCACATCCCTGTGGCCCCAAAGAAAAGTGGTTAAAAAGATTAAAATAAAAGGTCTCTGCTTCACAGTCTAAGCAGCAATCGGCCACCAGAAAATCTTCCAGAAGTAAAGCTTGTCCTTGCAAATCACTTCTCATGCAGCAAATCAGAGAAAACCTCCTTGGCTCTAAGGCCCCTCCCCACCCCCAACCGTGAGCAACAGAGAGAAAAGTTCTCCCAGGCATCTCTCTGCTGCCAGGTGAGCTGGGAGATCACCTGTGGCTGGGCCTCCAGCAGTGACCACCTCTTGCAGGACACGGTCAAGCTGACCACGTGCTGGGCATGACTGCTTCTCCACCCAGCACCCCGGAAGGGACCCCCGCCCAGGCTTCACAGCTATGCCCTTTCCTCCCTGGCTCAGTCAGCAAAGCCCTTGCTTGCCTGGGACCCTCGCTGGGACCTGGCAGAGGGGCAAACACTTCCTCTGAGGCTGCTCCAGGCGTGTGCAGACAAGTTATGGAAGGTACAGGTGTTCTGCTGCTCACACCACGGAAGCCACCTCTGCAATTCACGGTCAAACAGGCCTCTGCTCTAGAGAACCCAGGCTGTCTAGTGTAGCTCCCTCATCCAAGGGGCTCAAAATCAAGCACAATGATAAATGGATAAACCTGGGACTCCACAGATTACCTGGCAGTAAAGCCTCCACGTGGCCCCAGGGCACTTGAATTACTGTACTGGCACATCCCTTTCAGGGAAGCAGGCTCTGGGGAGGTGTCCGTGCACAGATGGGGGTGCTTGTGGACCCAGGAGGCTTTCTGCCCTCTGTCTACCTAGAGGTCAGGTGCCCACACACAGCCTGAGAGCAGCTTCCTGCCACTGCAGCATTTTGAAATATGCAAGCAGCTCAGGCTCAGAGACACGTTCGTGTTGTCAGATTCAGTCATCAAATAAAGAGAACACAGATGTCGAATGAGACAGCAGCAGCAGGAGCACATGCAGGCGCAGAGGCGGTGAGGGCCTGGCAGAGCATCCCGACTCTCCAGGGCTACCGTTAGGTGGGAATGAGGTGTCAGTGGAGGGGTGGGCCTCACTCTTCCTTCCAGGGACAGTGGCCCAACCCGTACTGAGGACACCTCTGCCTAGGTCTGCCACTTCCACTGGCAGGGGCAGGGTGGCTGAGGATTCAACTCGAGGGACTGGCTCTCAGGCGGGATGCTGCAACTGTGGGAGCAGGACTGGTTTTGAATGATATCCATGGCCAGTGGGCACAAGGACGGGCTATGATCCAAATCAGCAAGGCGGCAGCAGTAGACCTCAGGGTGTGACCCCAGAGGGCAGCACAAGTGTACCTGTAGCTCCGTAATCTGCTTGTGCCAGGGAAAGAAAATCTCCATGGTAGACAAGATGGCCAAGTACTCTGGGCCACGAGGACCCACAGAGAAGCCAGCCATCTTAGAAACATGGGTGCAGGGGTGGAGGGCCGCAGTCCCGTGTCAAGAGACCCTTATGTAAGATGATGAAGCAGAGCCGGGGGTTGGAGGCTCCCACTCTGAAACCTTGTGCTCAGGGGGTCTGGAGGGGCAGGGACTGGGGCAACACAGCACCCACTGGCTCAAAGCACAGTCAGGCAGCGGCACAGACAAGATTCCCTGAAGACACTGGGGAAAATAAAGGCTGCCAGGTAAGAAGGAAGGACTGGAAGACAACAGGGCAGGTGAGAGGTGCGTGGAGAGTAACAGTTTGTCCAAATTACTTAATGCATGAATGCCAACCTCAGCCACCATCACTTTCTGTTTTTGTGGAGACCCACATTCCCCCCTTCCTCCTGGCTTCTCTCGGGGCTCCTGTGGGTACTCAGGAGAGGCTGGGAGCAGGAGACGGGCGCCCTGGAGAGCTGTGAAGACAGACGGTGACGGCAGCCACAGATGTTCGAGCACAGCGTGGCAGGCCGGGCACCATGCCAGCTGCATGCAGGAGAGCAAGGGACAGAAGCACACGCAGCGCCACGCCGTGCACCTGCACCATCACCTCTGGCCTCCGCCAGCCCCTCGGAGACAGACACAGCCTGCCCCAACCTCACTGAGTCCATGGCTTCTGTTGCAGCCACACCTACTTCAAGGCCAGGCCCTTCCTTACTTCTACCTGAGTTGGAAAAGGTCTGTGGCACCCCAAAGGCACACCATTGTGCCCTCAACATGGTGGCTGACTCACCTTGATGGGACAACAGTCCCTAACCCTTCAATCCTCAGCTTTCTCATCCACAAAGAAACACGGGGACACCCAGTCCAGGAGGTGAGGAGTACTTGAGAAAAGGGATTTAAAATTGCTCTTAGCACTGCAGGACACCGTGCCATGACAGTGACCACTGACTCTGGACGAAGACCAGCATCCCCTGTATCCAAGACCACCACAGCCTCTGGCCAGAGTCACAGGGAAGTGAGGGCTTGTCCCGAGTGTCAGCTGGGCACCCCATCCCGATCTGTGGGCCCCGATGTGGGCCAGGTACCACACCAGAGGACAAGGCCCAGAAGGTGCAGAAAAACTGCTCTGTGGCTCCCTTTCATTCTAATGAGACTGACAATTGAAGACAGGAAAGAGACGTGCATGTGCATGAGTAACATGTCAGGCGTGGATGTGTGGTGGAGAAAGAGGACAGGGGACAGACAATGTGGGGAAGGGCTCTCTGAGGAGGTGACGCTGAGCAGAGGCCTGACTGGCACGAGCTGGATGCGTGCAGATGACATTGCCTGGGTGTTTCTGCAGCATTAAATGGTATTTTCTCAAAACGCTAGCTCTTCTGCTCCAATTGTGAATCGCTGTATCACAAACATTCACTTTTACACGACTCTGAAATATCTTCTACTTTATATTAATTTCCACAGTCACAGCTAAAGTTGGGTCAGTTACCAAATATCTTTGCTCTAAAATTCCTGAAGACCCAGCAGGAAGCTCCGGTTGGACCTGCACTCCACATGAGCTTGCTGACCGAGGCACATACACAATTCAGTGACATGCGAATGAGGGAGCTTCGGCTCCACTGCCTCTAGGGGCAGAGCCCCCTTCTTCTACTCAGCCCTACAAGAACCCTCCTGAATCATGAAGACAAAGACTGTAAGCCCTGCCCCTGAGCCCTGAACCCCAGGCCTGACCCTGCCCACTCCAAGGCACGGTCAGTCCAGGAAGGACGGAAGCTACAGGGGAGTCTGCAGAGGCCACCTGGGCAAAGCGGGGCCTTCTTGATTGGCTTGATGGGGACACAGCAGGTGGGAGATGGCTGCGCAACAGGAACCATGGACTCGCAGGGATCAGGGACAAACTCATGTCCTGCAAAGCCTCCCCAAATCTGAGCCAGTCCCAACAGGAAAAACTACCCTAGACACTTACCCACTCCAGAAACCCCACCTCCCTCTCCTTGGGCAGGTCTCAGGGAAGCCCCGCCCACGGCCAGTTCCCAGAATCAAATCGCTGCCAGGAGGGCCCTCAGAAGCCCTGCTGAATGCCCAGAGCCGAGGGAGCAAGTCCAGGAGGCCAGAGGTGAGTGGGTGCAGCCGCATCCAACCACACGCCTAGAGGGCAGTGGGCTGGAGTCCCAGGAACCAGAGGGCAGGAGAGGAGCAGAGCGAGCAAAGCAAGGACTTGCAAGAACCGTTCAGAGTCGTGAAACCAACCGTTTCCTACATGTGATGTTTTCATGGATGGATATTTGCATATTATTTACAAATTGGGGAGGTTTGAGCAGCAGGTGCACAACATACAGACGGAGACATGGGTTTTCGCATTGTATGTTGGTTGGATGGCGTGAGTCAGCAGGTAGGTTAAGGTAAATCAAGAACAAAAACAGAAAACAAAAGAGAAAATGAGTCATCAACACAAGCAAAAACTCAAACTCTGATTACTTAACTAGAAAATTAGGATTTTGGTAAACTGCATTATTTTTCTTAAAATATATCAGACCAAAACATATTTTTGAAGTCTGTAGGTTATGCAGACAAGGTGGCATTCATTTGCATTCTTGTTTGTAATGCAAATCCAAAGATGACTCACAGACACTTCTTTATTTATTTTTATTTCCAGGCAAAGAAATCAATGTCAGTTTCATGCTTGCTTGGAGCCCTCTCTCTGGGTGCCCTTGCTAAAACTCTATTTTGATTTTTAAGTTGGGGATGGGAACTGACACTCATATTTTTGCCTAAGAAAAAAAAGTGCATTCACAAAGTAAACATATGAAGTGGCTCCAAATGAAAAACAGACACACAAACAAAACAAAGCACCACCAGTCCACACGATGGCTTTCCCTTCATCTTTTCTCCTCCAGGCAGAACAGGAGATGACCTGGGCTCCAGGAGCAAGAGTGGCCAGGGGACAGCTGAGCTTTCCAACCAGCAGCTCTCAGGCCCCCAACCTGCTGGGTGTCCAGGGTTGGCAGGGGCTGCCAAGGAGGGCTTGCTTGAACCAGGGTCTGACACGACCACAAACAGCCCGGCCTCGACTGTCTCGCAGCTGAGGGACGGAGTGTGGGTTAGTCTGGCTGCCTGCACTGCAGCAGGAATCTGCCTTGTATCAAGGCCTCTGCCCTACACCAGGGCCTCTTTGGGGTGTCGGGAGGTTTCCCTAGAGCCCGGCTGGGCACTGGGGCTCTCTGCACATCTCTGACGTCAGCCAGGCACCCTCCACTTTGTGCCCTCTCAGCAGTCAGCAGTTCCCGCCCCTCTTGGAAAGGAGGCGCACACACGCAGAAACCACCCCTCCCCACCAAGCTGTGTCCTTACAGCTGGGAGCTCAATGTTTCCATCACTGTATTTGATGAATAAAGATTTCTGTTTCCAAGGAGGAGGCCCTTAGGAATCAGCAATGCAGCCCACCTGTGCCTCTCGGAAAGCGCACTGGGACTAAATGCTTCCGGGCGAGACGCACAGGGAGGAGGCAGCCACTGGGAAACGCAACACCAGTGCTAGGGGGACTCAACTTTTCTGATTTTTCTGATTAAATGGCAGGTTTCAGCTTTTTTGCTTGGATTACTCAGATCATTAACTTTTTTAAATCATAAAGCATATCACATAAAAGATTACGCATAAATATTTTAAAGAAAAGTAAAACCAAGTATCTATATATATTCATCACGCAGCTTTACGAACGGAACATCACCATCACTTCCGAAGCCGTCTTGGGTCTCCCTTCCTCCTCTGCAGACGCAGCAACTACCTTCCCTTCTTGTTAATCATGGCTTGTCTTTTCAGCTTTACCAGAAACTCTGGAAATGCATTCTATGTTTGCCTGTCCCTGGCCTTTGTTGTGGGATCAGGCCGCCCACAGGCTTCTTTGACTTGCGCACACCTATGCTCTGACCACAAACTGTTTCTGAGAAGCATCCACACTGTGCTGATGTCACTGGAAAGGGGTGCACACACAGAAACCCCCCAAAGCTGTGTTTCAATTTCACATCATTTGCGTATTTTCACTACGTTAGCAGAGACCCTAACAACTGGCACATTCTGTTGCCGATGGGCACTCAGATGCCTCTGTTTGGTCGGCAGAACGCTGGTGCCAGGAACACTTGTGTGAAAATGCCTCTGGGGGTCATCTGTGCAGGCACCCTCTGGGACACCTGCCTAGGAGTACAGTTGCTGAGTTGTATGCACATGTCCAACTTTTGAGGGGCTGCTGAGCCCTCCCAGATGCTGTGCTGGCTGGCACGCCCACCAGCAGTGCCAGAGTTCTGGTTATTTATATGTTTTGAAAGAGTCTTACTCTGTCGCCCAGGCTAGAATGCAGTGGCGCAATCTTGGCTCCCTGTGACCTCCACCTCCTGGGTTCAAGCGATTCTTGTGCCTCAGCCTCCCAAGTAGCTAGAATTACAGGCGTGCGCCATCATGCCTGGCTAACTTTTGTATTTTTAGTAAAGACGGGGCTTCACAATGTTAACCACTCTTGTCTCGAACTTCTGACCTCAGGTGATCTGCCCACCTCAGCCTCCCCAAGTGCTAGGATTATAGGCCTGGGCCATTGCACCCAGCCTTCTCTTCTTTTAAAAAAATTTTAATGTCAACATTATACTAGTCTAGTTAGAGAATGTTCACTCTTTTTCCGTTCTCTAGAAAAATCTGTTTAAGAGTGGAATGATCTTTCCTTATATTTTAAGTAGAAACCTAATGTATAAGACCACTAGAATCTGGTGTTTTCTTTATAGGAAGATTGTTTATTGACTCAACTTCTTTAATGCTTTAATAAAGAACCATTTAGGGTTTTTCTCTCTTCTTTTGTCACATTCAGTCATTTATATTTTTCTAGTAATGTGTTCACTTACCTAGGTTTTCAAATGTACTGGCATAAACTATTCACAATATTCTCCTTCACGTTATTCACGTTACTCTCTCCTGTACCTACTGTCATGACCCCTCTCCCCTGCCTTACATCGTGTATTTTACCTTCTTATTTTTCTTTGATTAATCTTGCCAGAAGTGTGTCAATTTTTAAGTCTTTAAAGAACTAAGTTTAGACTTTATTGATTCTCTCTAGTCTTTGTTTTCCACTTTCTTAATTTCTATTCTTATACTTTTCTTCTACTTTATTGAGCTTATTCTGTTGTTCTTTTTCTAACTTTTAAAGTTAGATGCTAAACTCATTAATTTTTACACCGTTTTCTTTTTCTAATATAAACATTAAGGCTGTAAATTTCTTTCTGAGTACTGCTTCAGCTGTTATCTCATGAGCTTTAATATACAGTATTTTCATTGCTTTTCTGTTATTTATATTTTCTAATTTCCATCATTTCATCTTTTACCGATGACTTATTCAGAAGTTCGTTTCCTTAAAAGTGGAGAAGGTGCTGTTACTGTCTCAGCCACACAGGCCCTGTGATCGCTCTGCTTCTGTCCACACTGGCTCCCAACGCACTTTCACGCCCCACAGCAGCACTTGTCTCTCTCCTTCCCCCTCTGTCTCTCTCCTCCTGCCTCCCCGCCTCTCTCTCTCTCTCTCTTATTTTTTTAGAGTTTTGCTCTGTTGCCCAGACTGGAGTGCAGTGGTACAATCATAACTCACTGCAGCCTCGAACTCCTGGGTTCAAGCGATGCTCCCACCTCAGCCTCCCAAAGTTCTGGGAGTACAGGCATGAGCCAGCGTGCCCCGCCCTCTTGGGTCTCTTGATGCAGGGATTCCCACAGGCTGCCAGAACCTGCTTTGCAGGTGGAGCCCATGCTGCACTCTCTTGCCCCTCACTGGGACAACTCTAACTGCCCCCATCCTCACCAACTATTCCTGGAAACTGTGATTCCAGTAAATCACATTTGGATCACACGTTCTGATCCAAAGACAGGTGACACCAGGGGTGGTTCCTTGGAAGCCGACTCTAAGGATGGAAACCTTGGGGAGTGGCTCACTGGACAGATTCTCCTCTGTTGGTGGGTGGTAAGTGAGGTGACGGTAACTCCTGGTGTGCCGTAGCATTAAAACTGCTGAAACCTTCATCTTGGGCAAATCTGTAAAGGGTTGAAAGGGGTGCAATAACGATACCGCAAGATATCATTAGCATCCACAGGCTGTCAGGAATGGGCGCTGTAAGGATGGTAGAGCTGGTGAACCATGGCTAAGTGCCACCAATTACTCTGAGGAAGAAAACGTTACAAGTTGTCAATTAGCAACTCCAAGCATAACCCAAATGTAGTCTGTGTTTCGGATTGTGCTGACCAGCCTGGGATCAAGGGAGGACCAGGGCTCTAGAGAGGACTCCACAAGTCTCTCATGCTCCAACGTCAGCACCCAGAAAAGAAGGGCAGGCTCTGCCACGCAGAGGAGGAACACCAGTGTGGGCATGCCCCCAACACAGAGCTCTCAGATGCCCCGGGACTGCCTGGGCCTGCAGGAGCGTCCCCTCCCTGCTGGAGGACCTCACTTTGTCTTGCCTGAATACCTGCAGGAGTCTCAGCTGAGGTGGATGCTTTCCACGATGGTACTCACCCTCCCCAAGTTCCACCTCACTTCCCATGCCGGCCACTAGACCCACAACTCGAGTTTTCATACAGCCTGACTTGGGAAGCGGTGGTCCTGCTGAGTGAGAAAAAAAGGCTGCCCAGTGAAGGGCTGTGTGATATAACGGGTACGTGTGGCAGGAGCAAGGTGGGAGGGACTGGATGAGGATGGCTGGAAGACAGGCAGGATAAAAAACTATTTTTAATGTAGGGGAGCTTTCTCCCATGACTCAGGATCCAATACCCTGGCGAGGGCACCTGAGGCAGGTGCTAACAGGCTGCTGGGATGACTCCCAGGAGCTTGGAAAACCTCATAGCCCACATTAAATGACGTGAGGGTGCCAGAACTGCCTTGGCAGATGCTGAGCATAGCACCAAAAGGCTCAGAGAGGTAGGCATGCTAGAAAGAACCTATCATGTACGATCCAAGTGCCCACGAGCCAACCAGCTTCTCAGAGCGTTTTGGGAGGAGGGCACTGGCATCACGCACAAGGCCACTGGTGGTTCTCTTCTGCAGGCCAGGGTTGACGGGAGGAGATGCTGTCATGGAGCAGGGATTCCTTTGGGAAGAAGAGAAGGCTCTAGAGCTGCAGAGGCTCCATGGCAGCACACAATCACACGAGGCTGGCTCCCTTCCATGGCTGGTTGCCTGGAACCACCAGAGTGGGCGGTGAGGCCTCAATGGCAACCAAGAGCCCTGACCTGCAAAGGTCCACAGTGGTGGCTAATCAGCCATGGCATTGGCAGGACAAAGGGGCATTGCCAACAAGGATGCTGCTTCAGCTAATTGGCCATGGCATTCCTAGAGGCAGGACAGAGGGGCAGTGCCAACAAGGATGCTGCTTGAGATTAACATATGTAAATACGGAATTCAAAAGAATGAAAGTAAGTGAGCAGAAGGCTGATAACAGCCACCACCATGGACAAACATGCACCCTCCCGAGTCTCTCAACCAGTCAGTTTTCAGATCCAGGGTCCACAGCTTAGAGGAGAGACTGGGCCCCCTTGCAGAAGAATCCTACAACACAAGAGGGAGTCCAGACAGCAGCCATTTCTCTGCCCCTCCCCAAGGAGATCGGGCTCGTTTACTTGAGAAATTGCACACTGGAGAAAGAATACCCGGAGGTTTTGAAGGCTGTTGGATACAAGGTCCAAGATAACATTGATACCAAGGAACTAAAATGAGATTGCGGCTCCATCTCAGAGTGTGCGCAGGGGCCAGGACACCAATGAATCCCTGGCCCAGGCCCATCTCTCAGTGGCCTCGTGTGCCCAGGCACAGCTGGTGTTCATTTGGCTAGTCCTAACTAACTGGCCGAACCCACCACACTGGCTCCTCGACATGTGAAATAGACATAACAATAGGAAAGTCCTCAACACCGACACCCCCCAGCCAAAACAGTACATTATAACACTGCATCCAGTATGGAATGGAGAGGTTAGTGCCACCTTGAATAATTAAAAGATAAAGGGGTGGTTGGTCTACACCTCATTCCCATTTAATTCACCAGTATGGACCGTGCAAGAAAACTGGATCACAATGGATGACACTGGACTACTCCCCAGATAACTCAGGCTCAGTACCCACTGCTGTGGGAGATTTGGTATCTTTAATAGAACAGATCTACTCAGCCTCTGGGACTTGGCACACAGGTGCCAACCTGGTGAGCACACTCTTCAGCAGTCACTGCTAAGCAGGGTCAGAAGCAGTTTGTATCCACAGCAGACATTCACGGTCTGGCCCTATGTCACAACATGGTCCAAAGGTACTCTTAATCATTTGGAATTCTTATTTTTATTTTTTAGAGACAGGGACTCACTTTGTGGCCCAGGCTGGAGTGCAGTGGTGTGATCATAGCTCACTGCAGCATTGACTTCCTGGGCTCAAGCGATTCTCCTGCCTCAGCCTCCTGGGTAGCTGGGACTACGGGCGTGTGCCACTATGCCTGGCTAAATTTTTAAATTTTTTGCAGAGACAGGGTCTCGCCGTCTTGCCTAGGCTAGTCTCCAACTCCTAGGCTGAAGTGATCTTTCTACCTTGGCCTCCCAAATCCCTGAGATCACAGGTGTGGCCACTGTGCCTGCCCAAGACGTTCCCTGCCTTGGCTTCCCAAAGCCCTGAGATCACAGGTGTGGCCACTGTGCCTGCCAAGACATTCTTCAGAACACCACACCGGTCCACCACACTGATGACGTTATGTTACTTAGATCAGATGCCCTGACGCACTCCAGAGCACAGGTGATAAATCTTACAAGGATTCATGGACCTTCCACGTCAGTGAAGTTTTTAGGGGTCCAGTGGTCTGGGCTATGCCAGGACAAGGACTCCAAGGTAAGAGACAAGTTAGTGATTGCACCTCACACTTCTACTGGGGGTAGGCTGCTTTGCGTTTTGGAGATGGCATAGGCCACTTAGGAAATACTGTTGTGACTCAAGACGCTGCCAGGTTTGAGAGGTTTCAGAGCACAAGTGGGGTCTCCAACAGACCCATGATGTGATAGCAGTGGCCCTGCCACTTGGGCCACAAAACCCAGCAACCCCCAGGGTCCTTGATGTGTATGTGGTAGGTAAGGACACTGGGTAAAGTCCTGGGAAAGCCTCCACAGAGAAGTCAGTGCAGACACCCAGCATTTGGGAGCAGGCCATGCCATCTACAGAACAGAAGCATAATGAGAGGGGCCAACCTAGTTCCTGGCCCTGGTGGCAGCTGTGTGTGTCACCAAGAGACATCGCTGTCTATGACACCAAAGCATCTCCCCATAGTGATGTGCTGTCAGACCCACCACAGGCCCAGTGAACAATGGAAGGGGTACCTCTACGACCGAACCCAAGCATGTCTAGAGGACACAGCACACAACATGTGGCCCAATCCCCCATGACACGCACCTCTGTTGACCAATGACGTCCTCACCTCACTCCCGCCATCACTTCATGGGGATTCACTACAACTTAGGGGGAAATGCAGACCTGATTTGTGGATGGGTTGCTTGGTATACTGGTGCAGGCCTCACTACAGCCTCACATAGGAACAGCCTGAAAGACAGAGGTGGAGCAGAGCCCTGGGCAGGGTATCTGGTCAGTTCTGTGTGGGGGGGAAAACAAGTTGCCTGTGCTGAGGATAACAGGGTCCTAGGCAGGCACAAACGGCTGGTCAGGATCCTGGAGGGAACAAGGTCTAGGTGAGAGGCAGACAGATGGGCCTTGGGAACGGGCATGGGGTACAGGCCTTTGTTTTGCAAACCAATGCTCACCATGGGGCACTAAAAACCAAGCACTGGGATAAATCGACCAACAGATATTGGCTAGCCTCTGTCCTCACCAGCCCCAGTGTCCACACAGCAGACCTCTGGATAGGGTGACCATCATGGCCAAGACCCTCTCAGCAGCATGATCCAGCCATGACCACTGACGATTATCTACCGGGAATGAACAGACAGCAACACTGGGCTTCCATCTGGTGCCATGCCTTGGGGCTGTCAACCAGCCACCTAGTGGTAAGCTGATTATACCAGAACACCTTCTCCTGGAAAGGGCAGTGATTTGTCTCATCTGGGATCCACCCACATCCCAGGTGTGGGTTTGCCTTTCCTTGTGCAGTACCATGACAGCACTAACATCTCAGAGATTTACCAACACAGGATTCCATATAACATCAGCTTGGAGCACACGCAGGGGATGCATGTGAGCCAGGTGACCGTGGGGTCCACTGGATCATCTAACGCAACACCACTTAGGAGACGCTGCCCTGACCTTAAAGGCAGAGATAAAATGCCGGCTTGGTGATACACTTCATGGGGTTGGGGTGCCGTATTTCAAGATGAACCAACGGCCAATCGATGGTACTGGGTGCCCAATCAGTAAAATGCATGGATCGAGGAAACGGTGAAAGAAGAAGGGGCCCGTCTCACCATCGCTCCAGAAACCCAGGATGAACTCTGCGCTCATCTTCCCCAATTTTAGGTCTGGCAAATCTAGAGGCCCTGGTTCAAACAGGTGGAGAAGGCTTCTACCACACAACACCAAAGCCATGGTGGCCACCTGGTCACTTGGGGCTGCTCGTGCCAGAAGGCCAGCAGGCATCGCAAAGAGTTTCCATGCCAGCCAGATCATCTGACCCTCATTACTGTGAAGGGTAGAGCTGCCACTGCATAATTCTGGGAATCAGGGGCTTCACTGGGCCTTTCTCCATGCTCCTATGAACATGCTCCTGTGCACAGTCTTCACTGTGACTGGATTACCACAGCAGCCAGGGTTGGAAAAAGAACGGCAACAAGTAGGGACTTGGGATGCACAGGGCTGAGGGTCTGGGTCATCCCACCAGGCCAGCAACCAGTGCAGCAGAAGGCTGGCCACAGGACAGGGGCTCTAGAAAGGGTGGTGGGGGAACGGGATGATGAACATCAGCTCAGGGGCTCTAGAAAGGGTGGGGGGAACGGGATGATGAACATCAGCTCAGGGGCTCTAGAAAGGGTGGGGGGAACGGGATGATGAACATCAGCTCAGGGGCTCTAGAAAGGGTGGGGGGAACGGGATGATGAACATCAGCTCAGGGGCTCTAGAAAGGGTGGGGGGAACGGGATGATGAACATCAGCTCAGGGGCTCTAGAAAGGGTGGGGGGAACGGGATGATGAACATCAGCTCAGGGGCTCTAGAAAGGGTGGGGGGAACGGGATGATGAACATCAGCTCAGGGGCTCTAGAAAGGGTGGGGGGAACGGGATGATGAACATCAGCTCAGGGGCTCTAGAAAGGGTGGGGGGAACGGGATGATGAACATCAGCTCAGGGGCTCTAGAAAGGGTGGGGGGAACGGGATGATGAACATCAGCTCAGGGGCTCTAGAAAGGGTGGGGGGAACGGGATGATGAACATCAGCTCAGGGGCTCTAGAAAGGGTGGGGGGAACGGGATGATGAACATCAGCTCTGCTTGGACCAGCACAGCAGACGGAGCTCCGCTCTGTCTCCCAGAGACCATGACCAGCACCATGCTAAAGAATGAGCACAGTGAACCCAATGTGAAGTGTGGGCAGAACAGGAAGGAGCCTGGTGCTCCAGCAGGTTCTCCTCTGATGGTGTCAGACGTCCCTTCAGCCCTAACAGCTTGGGTGCAGCACTCGTGGCACACTCGGGGAGCTGGAAGCATCTGAGAATTGACACCTCAGGTGCAGCCCTCAGCCTAATGCCGTGCGGAGGGTGCAGAGGCAAACACGTTGCAGCTCCCTTTCCAGCAGGGATAGCTCTGAGGTGCGACCTACGCTGCTGCCAGAAGTCCCTTGGGAGATGACCCACACTGACCCACCAGGACTTGGCTTGGGACGCAGGATTTCTGGTCCTTCTCTTCCCACCCATTTCCCCATGCCCCTCTGCTGGTTTCTACTGGGAACATAACTTAAGAAATAACTTTCACATGAGTGCTCGTGTCTGCGTCTGCTTCTCGAGAATTCAACCTAAGACCAAACAAATGAGATTTTCTGCCATTGATTTCCAATGTAATGTGTTGTACTCAAAGAATGTTGCTTTATGATTTAGATGCTTTGAAATTTGTTGAGACAAGTTTATATCCCAGCACTGGTCAATTTTAAGACATAATCCACATATGTTTGGTAAGAATGAGTATTTCCAGATATATAGAGAGAGAGATACATAGAGAGACGGTGGGGGGCAATATTTTAAAATATAAATCCTTACTGGTTTCAGTTTATATATTTTTGATACCACCTTGTTAGATACATATTATACAGATACAAATTTAAGATTCACATCTTCTTGATTAGTTGTTACCATGGAGCTCCAGGTAACTCTCAGGCCAGCAGCCCAAAAGATCTTTGAGAATCACTTTCTTATTCAAGAAAGAACATCTGCTGGGGTAACACCCAATCCCTAAACTCCACCCCTGGAGCAAAGCCTCCATGTGTCCAGGGGGTTCTGCGGAACCCAGGAAGAGGCTAACACAGGGCCTGGAGATGCACTGAGGGGAGCAGGCTCTAGAAGGAAACCACCTGGGGACCCTGAAGGAGGGACAGAAATGCTACTTACCGCAATCTCTGTTACTAAAATATCAGTAATACTTCCCAACACAGTGACAAAGTCAAAGACATTCCAGGCATCTCTGAAATAGTTCTAGAGAAAAAGAAGAGCAGTTAGTGCCAGCGGCTGATGAGGGCTCTGTTGGCAAAGAGGTATAGGTGGTGGCCCTGATTAAGAAAGCGGTGAGGGTGATAGACCCTGAGCACAGGGCAGACAGGCCACCCCAGGGGGCACAGCACAAGGCCAGAGGTAAGCAGATGTCAAAGCCAGGGACACAGATACCTCTGGGCCTGGGCAGAGGCAGGACTAAGAGCCATGTGTCCAAAGAGGAAGAACCCAGCCCTGCCTCCCTCCCAGGACCTAGGCTGGGGGCAGAGCTTATGTAGCCAAGAGTCTCAGAACAGCCCCTTCCCCAGGGCCCCTGTAGCATTACATATACTCTGGGTACTCGGAGAATTCCCAGCTCCAAATTGTGAGCCCCCAAAGGTCGCCCTACAGATGGGGAACCAGAATACAGGTTGTCAAAAGGCAAAGCGGGGACCAAAGCACGTACCAGCACCCCAAAGGCGATGATCTTCAGCACGCATTCCATGGAGAACATGGATGTGAACACGATGTTCAGGCATTTCAGCATCAGCTCGTACTCATAGGGTGCATCATAGAACTGCCCAGGAATAGGCACTGTTGGCCATGGGTTTGGCAGCCCCAAGACACCCCATCTGGGACCACTATGACCAAGCAAAGCGGGCAGACAGAACTCGATGCCTGCCTAGGCCTGGGACACCCCTTCCTGCTCTCCCCGAGTCCTCCCAGAACCTCCCCACTGTCCCAGCCCACAGACAACAAAGGGAAACAGGATTCCACAGGCATCCCATGCTGGCCAGGATGCAAGGCCATTACTGCTTTGGCTCATGCCGGGAGGAAGAAGGCTGACTCTCCACTCAGCCTCGGGGTCAGATCCCAATCCCTAGCAGCGCCAGCTGCCCCTCCGTGCTGAGCCCCACACACCTTCATCATCAGCACCACAGTGTTGAGGGCTATCATGGCCATGATGAAGTACTCAAAGGGTGGGGAGACCACAAATGTCCACGTCTTATACTGGAACGACTGCCGGTTTTGGGGCATGTACCGTGTCAGGGGTTTGGCGCTGATGGCGAAGTCAATGCAAGCCCTCTGTAAGGGGAGAAAGGAGCACAGAGACTCAGAAGCAGAAAACCTACCCTACGGCATCTACTGCACCCAGCCCTGTCTCACCAGGCCTCACAGGGAGCCCTGATGAGAGAAGACAAATTGAAGCAGCCCAGGCCTTCTCCAAGCAGGCCTCAACCAGCCAAATCTGGTCCCTCTGCAGGAGAAAGGAGGACCTGCCCCTGTGTTGGCAGACGGTGGCAGCCAAAGCTGACCCAGCTGTGAGTGATTTGTGTGCAGGAGGGAAGCCTGATGGCGCTGCCCACGCTGTCCACTGCAAGACTCCACAGAGCGTCCACCTACCTCGTTCTTCTCCAGGCTGCATTCAGACATCACCTTGTCCCCCTGCTCCTGGAAGGTGATGATGATCAAGGCCACAAAGATGTTGACGAAGAAGAAGGGAAAGACCACAAAGTAGACCACGTAGAAGATGGACAGCTCCATGCGGTACCCAGGGCTTGGCCCCTGCTCCTCATAAGTGGCATCCACGGAGTGTTTCAGCACCCTGGGCCAAGAGGAGAGCAAGTGTCAGGGGAACCCCCGAAGGAGACAGCCCTAAGAACTCAAGACCTGCACCACAAGGGTGGGTCTGCTTCCACGCCTGAGCCCAGGGATAGAAGGAGGAAGGGAGGCTGAGCTCAGGGGCTGCCTGCCCCAGCTACGGAGAGCAGGATGAGCACTCACATGGGCCAGCCTTCTCCCGTGGACACTGTGAACAGCGTCAGCAGAGCCCAGAGCACATTGTCGTAGTGAAAGTCGTATTTCTTCCACTGCCTGGGCTGAGCTTCCACTTCCTCCTTCTCATAATCCAAATACTGACCCCTAGGAATGAGAACATGGGAGGTTAGAGGGCAAAAACAAAAGATCCAAATAAACCCACCTATCAAGAGTGTTGAAACCATTCCGTGGGGAAAGAATGGCCTCTCCAACAGACTGTGCTGGGAAAACTGGATGTCCACATGCAGAAGAATGAATGTGACCCTACTTTACTCCATAGACAAAAATTAACTCATGATGGATTCCAGACCTAAGTGTAAGGAGCTAAAACTATAAAACACTTAGAGGAAAACGGGGACAAAACTTCATAACCTCGAATCTGGGAATGGAGCCTTAGATGTGACACCAAAATCATGAGCAACAGAATAAAAAATACAGATAAATTAGGCTGCATCAAATCGGACACTTCTGTGCTCAGAGGACATCGAGAACGTAAAAAGACAAATCCACAGAATGGGAAAAAATACTTATTTCCTAATCCTCTGTCTGATAAGGGAGTTGTATTTAGAATATGTAAATAACTATTCTAATAAATAAAAAAGGCCGGGCGCAGTGGCTCACGACTGTAATCCCAGCACTTTGGGAGGCCGAGGCGGGCAAATCACGAGGTCAGGAGATGGAGACCATCCTGGCTAACACAGTGAAACCCCATCTCTACTAAAAATACAAAAATAATTAGCCGGGCGTAGTGACAGGCACCTGTAGTCCCAGCTACTCAGGAGGCTGAGGCAGGAGAATGGGGTGAACCCGGGAGGCGGAGCTTGCAGTGAGCCGAGATCGCGCCACTGCACTCCAGCCTGGGCAACAGAGCGAGACTCCGTCTCAAAAAAAAAAAAAAAAAAACCCCAAATAAAAAATGGGTAAAGGATCTGAATAGACACTCCTCCAAAGAAGATAAACAAATGGTCATTAAGCACATGAAACGCTGCTCAACACCACTCATCATCAGGGAAAGGCAAATAAAAACCACCACGAGACACCACTTCATGCCCATGATAATGGCTGTAGTTTAAAAAATACCAAAACTAAAAAGATGGAAAACCACAAGTGTTGGCAAGGATATGGGGAATTCAGAACCCTCGTGCATTGCTGGTGGGAATACACAATGCTTTAGCCACTTTGGAAACAGTCTGGCATTTCCTCAAACAGTTAAACACAGAGTTACCCAATCACTCATTAATTCCACTTTTAGGTACACACCCATGAGAAGCAAAAACAGACCCACACAAAAATGTGGACATAAATGTATACAACAGCATCATTTATAACAGCCACAAGGTAGAAACAACCCAATGTTCATCAGCAAATGAAAGAATAAGGAAAATGTGGCACAGCACAGAACAGATATTCAGCCGTAACAAGGAACGAGGCTCTGACACAAGCCACTGCGTGGACAAACCTGAAAACATCACGCGAAAGAAGCCACTCACAAAAGACCACATATTGTATCATTCAATTTACAAAAAGTGTCCAGAACAGAGAGGTTTACAGAGATCAAAAACAGATTCATAGTTGGCTAGGGGTGGGACAGGGATGTAGGGGATGATAGTTAAACGGTGCGGGTTTTTCTTTTTTTTTGAGGTGCTGAAAATGTGTTCTAAAATTGACTGTGGCGATGGCTGCGTGTACCTGTGAATATACTAAAAACCACTTAATTGCACACTGTAAGTGGATTGTTATGAACAAGCAGTATAATGTGTTAGTTACATCTCAATAAAGCTGTTTTTTTGTTTCTGTTTTTGTTTTTTTTTTGAGACAGAGTCTCACACTGTTGCCCGGGCTGGAGTGCAGTGGCACAATCTTGGCTCACTGCAACCTCCACCTTCCAGGTTCAAGCGATTCTCCCGCCTCAGCCTCCCGAGTAGCTGGGATTACAGGTGCTGGCCACCATGCCCAGCTAATTTTTTGTAGTTTTAGTAGAGACGGGGTTTCACTATTTTGACCAGGCTGGTCTCCAACTCCTGACCTCATGATCCACCCACCTCAGCCTCCCAAAGTGCTGGGATTACAGGCGTGAGCCACCGTGCCTGGCCTAAAGCTGTTTTGTTTTTGTTTTTTAAAAAATCCATTACACTGGGTAAGAATGATCTTTTCAAATAAACAATGCTGGGTGAATTGGATATCTATCGTCAGAAAACGTATCTTAACCCATACCTTATGCAACACATAAAAATCAACTTCCAAGTAAACTGCAGATCTTAATGTGAAAGGCAAAAATAACACTTTTCAGAAGAAAACACAAGAAAACATCCCTGGCCTTGGGATAGATTTCTTAAACAGGATATAAAGAGTACTCAGCATAAAAGAATAAAAAAGATCAGTTGGACTCTATTAAAATCAAGAACTATGGTTGGGTACAGTGGCTCGCACCTGTAATCCCAGCACTCTAGGAGGCCGAGGCAAGAGGACTGCTTGAGCCCAGGGGTTCGAGACCAGCTTGGCAACATAGCAAGACCTCATCTCCACAAAAAATTTTAAAAATTAGCCAAGCATGGTGGCACGTGCCTGTAGTTGTCTGAGCTACTCAGGAGGTTGAGGAGGGAGGATCACTTGGGCCTGAGAGTTCGAGGCTGCATTAAGCTGCAATAGCAGCACTGCACTCCAGCCTGGGCAAAAGTGTGAGACCCTGTCTCAAAAAAAAAAAAAAAAGAACTTTGTTTTTTAAAAGACACCATTAAAAGAGTAGAAAGCACCATTCAGAGGAGGAGAAGACCTCCGCGATCCATACATATGACAAAGGGTTCCTGTCCAGAACATTACATGATTCCTGGTAACCGACAGGAAAGAGGCAGACAGCAGACACAGGACCACAGGCAGACACTTCCAGAAAAGAACACCTAAGCGGCCAATCCCCCTAGCAAAGGGGGCTCAATCTCATTGGTCATCACACAAGTGCAAAATTAAACCACGGTGAATGACCACTACACCCAGAAAGGCGAGAAAGAAAACACCAAGATTTAGCTAGGATGTGGGGCTCTCATCCACGCTGGAGAGAGTGTAATTTTACACAAGGGCCTAGCAGCATCTACTAAGGCTGAGTACACGCACACCCAGGACCCGGCAATTCCACTACCAGACAGATACACCTCCCCAAACTGCTACTGCTCCCTGGCGGACGTGTGCACGTGCAGCATTCCCAGCTGCAAACAGCCAAGTGCCCATCAGTCACACAGCACAGGAGGAAGCTGCATGATATTCACACAGAAGCAGCTGGGACGCTGCCGCGTGGGCAGGAAGACACTGTGGGTACCGCCTTGCCCAGGGTCCACACAGGCAGCTAACCAGCTTTCCCCCAGCTCTTCCCCAAGGGCCCCTCTCCTGTCTGCTCTGGAGGCAGCGCTGGGCACAGGAAGCTCTGAGGCCTCATGTGGACAGTGACAGCAGCTCCAGCCATCGGGCAGCCCCTCTGACCTTACAGCCCAGCCAAGATCTCTAGGGCTTAGAGAAGCCTTGCCCAGAGGGCACCTTGAGCTCCCTGGATGTCTGTGTGCCTCAGAACATGCCTGGTTCCTGACTCTGCTGAGGAGGAAGTGCTGGGGGTCCCTGGTGTGGTGAGGGGAGGGGATGCATCCCGTCTTCTGTGGTGACACTAGCCCTTCTCAAGCAAGCCGCTCCCCGGCCCTCGGGCAGAGTCCGTGATGCTCTGCAGTGGAGTCTCCCACGCCATGTGACCAGCTCCACCTGGTCCCAAGGGAACTCCCAGTGTTGTCTGCATCATGGGGCTGTGTGTACCACCTTGCACCCTGCCTCAGTTTACCTGCAGTCTCTCTCCAGCTCCTTGGATTCATCTGTGCAGTAGAAAAACTTCCCTTTGAAGAGCTGCACCGCAATGACGGCAAATATGAACATGAAGAGCATGTAGACAATCAAGATGTTGAGGACATTCTTCAGGGAGTTCACCACACAGTCAAACACAGCCTGCAGGAGGAGGGGCGGAGCCATGATGAGGGGGTGGAATCATGGTGGGAGAGTGGGGCCATGAGGGGGAAGGGTAGGGTCATGGGGAGGGGTGGAGCCATGATGAGGGGGTGAAGCCAAGGTGGGAGGGCATGGCCATAAGGGAATGGGTGGGGCCATGAGGAAAGGGGTGGAGCCATGGTGGGAGGGTGGGGCCATGAGGGGAAGGGTGGTGCCATGATGAGGGGGTGGAGCCATGGTGGGGGGTGGGGCCATGAGTGGAGGGGTGGAGCCATGACAAGAGGTGGAGCCACAGGGAGGGGCCGGAAGCAGGAAAGGATGTGAAGGGAGCCAGGAGAGAGGACCAGGCAGGGCACCTACGGGATGGAAACCTGAGGATCACTGAGGCCCAGGTGGCCCCCAGGCATTCCAGGGCCCTGCAAGGCCCTCAGGCCCCTGACCACAGAGAGGCTCCACCACCAGCTTCCTTGACACACAAGACTGGTGCTGTGTCTCTTGTTAGGGGAGGCATCTTGGCCCGGATGGAGGGGCAGGAGGTGCTAGAGGCAGCAGCTGGATGCCTAGGAGGGCCGACCTTACAGGTCAGAGTTCAGCCACGGAAACGGGAATGACCAGGAGTCCAGGCCCAGCTGCACCACGAGGTGCTGGGCCTGTGCAGAGAGGATGCAGCCAGGCTCTGCCCTGCACTTGCACCCTGTCCATCAGGGAAGCAATTTGGGCAAACTGAGGATAAAGCAGTAGGCTCCAGGACAGGGACACGTGTGCTCTGTGGCCCGAGGCCGCCCTGTCATCAGCCATCACCACCTGAGGCTTTCTCTTGGGTCCCTCCCGACCTGGAAGCTCAGCATTCCCTGTGCACACAATGCTGCTCTCAGAGCTGGGAAGACACCTCACAGGCTGCTCTGATCTAGCTGTGACGGGAAGGTGGGGCCACAACCGTCTCCCACAAAGCAGCCTGGCACACTGTGGATGACCACTGCACAGCGCCACTCGGTGCCAGGGCAGGTGCCACTCCTCCCTGGACCCAGTGGGCCTCCGACGCCTTCCCCAGCTGCCTGCCAGCCCACTCCTTCACATACAGGTTCTAAACAAACTTTCTTCTCTAAGTCCCCATTGCCTCAGGTCTCAATGGCTTGAATTTCCAGTAAAAGAATCTGCTGCATAAAGGTTTGGGAGATTAAGTGAGCTGAAGCACATGAAGCAATTCGCACAGGGCCTAGCACAAGCTCACAATTACTAGGTTTCAGCGTGGCCCTATGAGTTTGAGTTTATTCTCTGTCTTTATCCAGAAGCTCAGCCCATGCCTGTCCCCCTCTCAGCAGCCAATGTCCCAAGCCCCTGACCTCCAGCATCTCCCTCCACCACCCTGCATCTGTCCCGGCAGCCTTTCCCGCACTGCACTGCAGCTGCTGAAGAAAAACCCTGTGCCGCCTGGTACTGCTGGGCTGAGGAGGAGGATTCTCACAGGAGACTGCTGGGAACAAGGTCTACTTGGGTAATGGGGGCTTACAGCTGAGTGAGCCCAACCCCCTCACACAGGGGTGTGATGTGAACACACACACACTCATGCACTGCATGCATACACACACACACACACGCACCCACGCACACGCACACACACACACGCGCGCACACACACACAGCACATCCCTCAAGCCCCAACTCCAGGCTCCAACCTTGAGCTTGGGCAGCCGTTTGATGGTCTTGAGGGGCCGCAGGACACGAAGGACTCTCAGAGACTTGATGGTATTGATGTCTTTCCCTTTGGATCCTCTAGAAGGGAGAAGCCACAGATGCAGACAGGCAGGAGGCATGGGTGTGCCCAGCTCCCACGTGGCCCCCCAGGGTCTGAGTCCTGCTCCCCTGTGCATTTTGTCTCAGACTCCAGGGTGGAGGACCCAGGAGCAGAGAGGCCTTGCCCTGCAGGTGCCACAGGCCACCATGACTCTTCCCAGGGGCTGCCTGGCCCGGGCCTCATCTAAGGACAGGAGCTGGGGCTAGGGCAGCAGCATCTGGTGCACAAGGAGAAGAACCATCACCCCTGACACCCCTCCCACCCCAGATTCCAGGATTAAGAGGACAGAAGAGACCCGCACGAGGACTGCAGACCCAGAAGTGGGAGCCCACAAGCACGTTTCTAGGGCGAGAATCTTCTGGAAGGGCTTTTTCCTTGCTTTTTGGGCTGGCTAGAGGGAGGTAAAGGGGACCTGTCTGGCCTCTGCCCTACAGATCTCCTCAGCCGTCCTAACATTCCTCCCGCTGACGTGAAACCGACAGCGGGAAGACAGAAGAGGGGAAGGAGAGTAAGAAAGAGAAAAAGTCGGACGAATACAGAGGCAATGCAAGAGGCATGGTGGACTAAGACAAACAAAGGGAGAGGGAGGGAAGGAGGGAGGGAGGGAAGGAGGGAGGGAGGGAGGGAGGGAGAGCCACAGAGACAGACATATCAATGCTACCCAGAAAGCAGCAGACAGGAAAACTCATGCAGGGCAGGGACGGCAAGGCAGGAAGTTGGGGAAAGAAAATTCCAGGCACAGAAGCAAGCAGAAGTACAGAACCAGTGGGCCTCGATCAGGGCCCCTCCAAGAAAAAGCCAGGACAGACCCAGGTAGCTGCCTCTACCTGTCAGGGATGCAGGAATTAGCAGGTTCTGGGGACTGGACCTCCCATGACCCTACTGAGTCCGGGCCAGCAGTGTCTAGGAGAGATTTCCTCCTAAGGCGGCCCCCGTTCTCAGAAGCAAAGCCACTCTACTTGGTGGGAGGTGAGGGTGGGAGCTGAGGACTCAGGGCTGAGTGGGATTCACTCACACATGGAACCCTTCCCACCCTGCTCAGAGGCCACGTCCCACCACGTTCCCTGGGGAAGGCCTGCTTGTAGGGGTGGCCCTGCCCCCTGTGCTCTTCCTGGGGCTCCAGCAACACTTGGGGCTGAGCAGGGAGAGTGAGCTACACGTCTCAGGCACCCTGGTCCCCTTCTTCTCCCCTGACTGTAGGCTACACTCCAGAATCAGATCAAACTCCCCCTGAAACGCTTCCAGGTGGGAAGAACCCAGCCTCCTGTCTCCATCACCCCAGTGCTCCCAACACCCACTCTCAAACCAGCTCCTCCGCCAGCTGAGGGAAGAGGGGACAGGGGCAGGAGGGAGGGGATACTGTTTTGTCACCCAGTAAATGAGGCTTTCTCGGGGAGCGTCCATCTGGGGCCTGCTCCTTTTCTCCTGCTCTGAAGCCGCCTGGATGGGCCCAACCCCTTCCCCTCCTCCTGACTGGGGGACCCCTGGCTGCAGTGTTCCCACTCCCAAGGCCTATGCTGATGCTTTGGCAAAGCTCTCATTCCTTTATCACAGAAAGAGGAAATAGTGGGAACTGCAGGGGGCTGGAGTGGAGAGGAAAGAGAGGAAAGAACGCCGCTCTTCCGGAGAGGAGCTGCACCAGGAGCACCTCGCGATGTCCCCGGTCCTCGGGCTGTGGCCACAGGTGGCAGTTCCCTCCCGGAGCCCTTGCTGCCCTCCAGGCCAATGGCCCCAGCCTCCAGCCCTCGCTGGTGACAGCCTGCTCACCAGCAAGCTCCTCACCAAGGGCTGACCATGCCCAGCTCCAGCCCAGCTCCCCGCCCCGCTCCCAGAGGCATGGCAGGAACCCCTGGCCGGGGACTTGGCTCCCGGCAGCATGCAGCCCCGATGGGGTGAAAGTGGATGGGCGGGGGGTGAGGCTGGAGATGAAATGACCCAAGAGGGGCTGCTGGAATGCTGTGATGTCAGGGGCAGCGTGTGGGGGAGAGAAGGCATTACCCCACGAAGCTCCTGCCGAGTCCAGCAAGAGGAAGACAAAGAGAACAGAGTCAGTGGCACCAGGAGCAGCCCTCCCAGCCGCTCAGAGAGATGTGGACCCTCCCTCATGTCTGTCGTCCACTAGGGGTCTTCCTTGTCTCTGGATCTCACCCCACAACTCCCCGCCGTATTCCCATCCCCAGCTGTAGCTGAGCCCCCGACAATGCCCTCCATGCAGTTATCCGAGGAAGCCAACTCCATTTCCAGCCACAGCAGGGCCAAGTGCCACTGGCTCAGGAGTCAGAGGAGACGTCTAATGCCCCAAAAGGGGAAGGCGACCACCAGTTCTGCCTTGGGCGAAAGCACCAGAGGTCTCCCTGGGTCAGGAGCAGACTTGCCTCAGAGCAGGTCAAGGTGAAGTTGCCTCCAAGGACCCTGGGAGGCAAACGCTGGACACACCAGAGGCTGTGCCGCCCAGTCCCAGAGCCACCGGCCACACCAGGGCCTCCCAGCCCCACATAGCACCCACCCCTCCAGGCAGGCGGGGATGGTCCCAGGGCCACAGGCCACACCAGGGCCCTACCTAGTTTGAGAGCCACAGACAGACCTCATGCCCTCCTAACCCCACGCAGCCCCGCCCCAAGCAGGCAGGGACAGTCCCACATGGACAGCAACAGAGCCACAGGCAGCCCAGGGAAGCCCACAAGAGGGCCTCTTCCTTATTCCCTCACCCTCACGCCCATCGTGATTCTGGGGGCTCTCCCTAGCCAGAGCAGAGCGAACGTTACTTACGAGAAAGCAAACGCCACCAGGGCGCCACTGACCACAATGAAGTCCAGAATGTTCCACAAGTCCCGGAAATAGGCTCCAGGGTGAAGCAGCAGTCCCAAGTCGATCATCTAGGAGGGAGAAACACACTTTAGGTATGTCATAGTCCAGAAAAGACAGGCAGAGGCCAGGTGCGGAGGCTCATGCCTGTAATCCCAGCACTTGGGGAGGCTGAGGCAGGCAGACTGCTTAAGCCCGGGAGTTGGACACCAGCCAGGGCAACATGGTGAAATCCTGTCTCTTAAGAAAAAAAATAAAACATGGCCAGACATGGTGGCTCACGCCTGTAATCCCAGCACTTTGGGAGGCTGAGGCGGGTGGATCACCTGAGCTCTGGAGTTCAATACCAGCCTGGACAACAAGGTGAAACCCCATCTCTATTAAACATACAAAAATTAGCCGGGTGTGGTGCTGCACACCTGTAATCCCAGTTACTTGAGAGGCTGAGGCATGAGAATTGCTTGAACCCAGGACACAGAGACTGCAGTGAGCTGAGATCACGCCACCATACTCCAGCCTGGATGACAGAGTGAGACCCTGTCTCAAAAAACCAAACCAAAACAAACCTAGAAAGATAGGCAGAGCTACAGGGCTTGGTTCCAGAGTCATGGGGGAGGAATATAGCTCTAGGTCCCCGCGGAAGGCTCAGTGTGGCTGAGTGCACACGTTATGTGCACACCTGTGACATCAGTGCACCTTAGAGACACCTTTACATGCCCTGTCAGAGTAGGGAGACACGGCCCAGGTCACACCCCAAAGGGCCTCAGTGGGCCTTTGGACCTCAATGCCATGGACCCAAATATCCCTACATGGCTTGTGACCGGCTGAGATCCTGCCTGGGCTCCTAAATTCCCTGCAGCCTGAATGAGACTGAGGTCTCCATCTCCATCTGCTCCTCCATCACTGGGCTGTAGGCACACATGGCCCCAGGGAGCTCAGAGCTCGCCCAGATCCCCTGCAGGCAAGCTCAGAGCAGCAGGACTGCAGTTACGCAGACCTTCACTCACATCCTGGCTCTGTCACTCCTGCTGCTGCGATTCTAGGCCGGTAACATAACCTCGCTAAGGGTCAGCTTCCTCATCTGTAAAATGGGGATGATGACACACACCCCACAGAATTTTGCAAGGGTGAAATAGCAGAGGTAACGTGTTCATGCATCTGCTGTCAGTGCTCCACATGCACACGCTGTCTGGTGTGCACGCATGCCGGCACACACATACCCTAAGCTGCACAGAAGTCATGGACGTGCAGGTGTGTGCACACTCAACCACACTGAAGGCACACCTGCATAAACACACAAGGGCCACACTAGTCAGACAGTGATATGGGGGACCTCGTGTCAACACTTAGAGGCAGACAGTGAAGGACTCCATCTATCATAAGACAAATGCCCTCCTAAATTCAAGTCTTCAGCACCCACTTCCAACAATCTTCTAACACCCTCTCTCTCCCAGGTCTCCTCCTCCCCCAGCCAATGCCATGCAGCCCTGCTCCTTTGCTGTCCTAAGAAGGAGGGCCTCCGCCACATGTGCACATTGGAGAGAGACTGTATGTAGCTCATGTGTTCAAGAAACCAGAGCAGGTGGAGGCCCAGGCACGACACTGGGGAGCACTCCCGGTGCGGGATGTAATTTTCTCAGTGAGCGACAAAGCCTCTTTGTGTGCACATGCTCACGCGCTGAGCACACGCCCAGGACACACACACCTACCATACGTCTTAAGAGTTTATAGAAATTGTGGTTCAACCACTGCCCTGGTCCCATCTCAATCATGAGGGAGGGAGAGCAAAACACTGGGGTCACAAGGGGCAGCCACATATCTCACCTTTATCACCATCTCAAAGGTAAAGACACCAGTGAAAATGTAATCCAGGTATTTCAGAGCCTGAAACCAGAAGGAAGGTTATTCTCAAAGGCTGGGCTGAAACCTGAGCCAGGGTGCCCTCGGTGGCTCCGAGTTTTTCCTCCAGGCCTCTAAGCAGTCAGCCAGGGAGCCAGGAAGCCTGTGGAAAACGGTTCTGGGAGGGGGGTCTCTGACAAGCACCGTCTGGGAACAGGCCCCCTCTGCCGCACCCTGTCTTCCTGTCTCCAGACCTTTGGTCCTGCACTGCCAGGCACACAGACAGAGGAAGGAGGGGTGTCCTGTGAGACGACAGGACCCCAGCCCCACCCCAGCCCCTTGGGCCCCTGGGAAGGCACCCAGCTCCCCCGCCACAGCCTGGCGGGGACCCGGCCATCCGGGCCACTCACATTGTTCCTGGGCGAGTCTGTGCGCACTGGGTCCTCAGCAGCCAGGGCGATGCTGCTCAAGGCGATGACCACGAGAATGACCATCTCGAAGTACCTCATGGTCACGATGTAGTGGCAGAAGCGGCGGAGCCTGTGACGGAAGGCACGGATCACCACAAGGCCCCCCAGCCGGGCGCGCCACCCCTTGCCACAGGGCAGGCTCAGCCCGTCCCGCAGAAAGGGCTCTGGGCTGCCTCAGGAAGCTGTGGCCCCAGAGCTTCGCTTTGCTAATGGTCCCTGTGGTTGGTGGTGGCAGCCAGGTGACGGACAGTGGCTGAGATTCCTGTGAGGGCCTCCCGGGACAGGGGGTGGGGAAGGCTGCAGAACCTCATGGCAGGGGTCAACAAACCAAAGCTCACAGGCCAGATCGGGAGACCTGTTTGTGTGAATAAAACTTCACTGGAGTACAGCTACATCCATTCACTACCAACTGTCCATGCAGCCAACAGCAGTCCAAAGCCAACAGCATCAACTACCCAGCCCTTTCACAGAAGAGGTCAGCTGTGGGCAGCAGGGAGGGAGTTGCTCAGAGAGGAAGAATTTCAGCGTCAACATTCTCACGGAGAGCAGGCCCCTCTTGCCCTAGGAAAGTTCTCTGGGGCCTGTGCGGGGTGTGTGCCCTGTCCAGGCTCCCAGGGTGCATGTGAACACGCTCCACGGGAACACACTCCACACACGGCCACATGCTCGCCTTTTGCTCCAGTCCCATTTGCCCGACTCGCTTGTTCAACATTACTGAGCACCTACCCTGCCAGGCATGTGCTGGACACTGGGGGACACAGGGGTGACCAGAACAGGCCTGATGAAGCTCCATTCAGCAGTCAAAACACCAGGAAGCAGTGAGGAAATCAACAAGCAGGGGCCTCCCTGCTACTGGCAGAGCCACAACGTGAGAGTGCACAGTAACCAGGAGGCTGGGAAGCCCATCTACGGGTGGGGGACGAGAAGAGGCAGCCGTGGACGGAGCAGGTGGGGCAGACGGCCCCCATCACGAGGGCTGTGCTCTGGAGATGCCTCCCCTGCCTCGCAGGCGTGACCACCGCCCCCACCCCCTCTAAGGTCTTCCTCTCACCCACACCTACGAACCCCCAAGGGCCATTCATCTTAAGCGGCTGCCCACATCTCCCTCTTCCTTGAAGGGAACTCAGCCATCTAGCTCCTGCCCCTGTGTCCACAGAGCTGTTCATCCCTGGCCCATCGCCAGCCTGCTGCTGCCTCAGCCCTTGCCACTTCCCCTCCTTAAAAGGGCTGCCTTTCCTTCTAATTCAGCCGTCATCCACTCCAACTTGTGTCTGGGTTTCGGGCACTCAGCTCTACCCCCCAGCTCAGATCCTAAGTCCACCTGGCCATGAGACATCCCCAGCCACCCCAGGCTTTGCAGGGTCTGCAGGCGGGACCCCAGCAGCACTGCTGGTCCCAGTGAACGCAGTGCCTTCCGCCACTGTCAGGCAGAAACTGGGTTTCAGTCAGACATCCTCGATGTCTCCTTCCCCTTCCACATCTAATTTATCACCAAATTCTGTAGATTCTGCCTCTAAAATTCCTCCACACGCACCTGACTTCCAAACCTCAACACTATGAGTACCCTGGTCAAACCACCACTCTCTCTCCCTGAAACCCTTACCATCTACTCAGTGGCCTCCATCTGTAGTCTCCCCATAAAAGGGCCCTGCTGGGCTGCAATCCGAGTACCCCCACTGTGCACACGTCCCACGCTTCTCAGTGTGCTCCGGGATGGTGCAACCCCCCAACCCCACAACAGAACAACCAGCCAGCTCTGCCTACCCTTTTGTGTTCTGACCCAGTTCTGTCCTTGGCTGTGTGCCAACTGCTGGCTTCTACTTCTGGGCTACTGTGAACGCTCCGCTAGTTCCTCCCCTCTCCCCTCTTCACCTTAACTCTTATTCATCCTTCAGGTTTCAACCAAGATGTCACTTCCACCAGAAAACCTCCCTGGCCTTCTATCACCTGCTCCCAGAATGCCGGTGCCTTCCTGTGTTTCCATTTCCACACCGGGTTACCACCCCTCACCTGCCACTGCACTGTCAGTCCTGACATGGCAGGATCCATGTCTGTCTCCATTACCGCTTTACTCCTAACCGCAGCATAGCAGGGTAAGCTCCCAAGACATGTGTGTTGGATAAAAGAATGACTGGGGGGAGGAGGCAGGGAGCGGGGTAACGCAGGGCTTGGTGGAAAGACGGTTGGGTGGTGAAAGAAGAAGGGGATGGACAGATCAGTAACGAACAGGGGTACGTCCATGCGGCCTTGCTGCCCTCTGCCCTCCCGTCCACCTGCCCAGCCCCTGCTCTGGCCGGGCAAGCTCTTGTGTGGTTCCACCCCTGTCTGCCTCTCCCTCTGCCTCCTCCTCCTCAAGCTCTGCTCCAGTCTCACCCCGGAAGCCCCACCTGACCTTCTCATCTAAGTTTTAGCACCCAATGGTCCGCATCTCCACGCCTTGCTTTGTGTTTCCTCCTAGTACTTAACACTATCTGCATCTTATGTCTTTTACTTATTTGTCGTGTCTGTCGTCTGCCTCTCCCACCAGCATACAGCCTTAGCAAGGACAGGGGTTCTCACCTGTTTTGTTCATTCCTAGCTATTCCCAGGACCTAGAGTGCTGTCTGCCACAGAAACACTGGCTGGACTAATGGAAGCCCTGGACTGAAGAGTGGATGATGAATGCATGAAAAGCACAGGCGTGGACACATGGATAGACATGCAAATAAACACAGTGCACACACGCAGGCAACACAGGTGCCAGGTGTGATGGGAAGGCAGATGGATGGAAGTGTGTTTGCGACACTGGGCAGACGGCGTCCCTGTGTGCAGAGACACACGCACACCACAGAGGAGGTGAGGAGCCCAGGCCTGGAGCTCACCCCAGCTCCACTGAGGCTGCCTCCAGTGCCCATGTCCTCTTCTGCAGAATGAGGTCACACGGGCATGTGCCTCTGGGGTCTGCCATGGGATTTAGAGCCGTTTCTCTACATAAGTGCGCAGAATCAGTGCACGCTGGCTACTGAGATCCCGCGGGTCATGATGCATGGGTGAGTGGGCGGCCACACACACCAGCAGGCAAGGAGACTCACAGGTTGGTGGGGCTTAAACAGAACATGGAGCTGTACGGGACGATAGGCCGGGGGCCGCTCCTCATCACGTCATCCGCTTCCACCTCCTTCTTCCCCTCTGCTTGGCTTTCCAGGTCCACGTTACCACCTACAAGGACACAGGCCCCCCGAGTAAGGGGTGTGGTGCACACAAAGCCCACACTGCGTGGCTCTCTCCCAGCTCCCATGCCCCCGGCACTTGCGTCAGGTCCTCACAGGCCCACCAGGGATGGGCAGGCAGCTAAGAACAGTGCTTCACATGCATGACCGTGGTGCGTGACAGCCAGGACCACCATAAGAACAGTGCTTCACATACATGACCGTGGTGCATGACAGCCAGGACCACCACCTGCCGCAGAGACGCTAACGGACCCTTCCTCACCTCTTGCCGCACCAAGGTTGGCAACAACACCGAGCCCAGCACCCGTGGCTGTGGACCCCTCTGCCGCGCTGAGGGGTCTCGATGCACTGAGAAGCCCAGAGCCTGGTGAGACCTTCCCACTGCCTCTGCTGGGACCTCGAACCCGCAGCACAGGGAGGAGCAGGGGCCAGCCCCCGACCCGCAAACCCACAGAGGCTCCCTGTACCTCGTTGTCCAGTCTCCCTTGACCTGGGATTTTCTTCCTCGAGATCCCAGGAGAGGGTCCTGTGAGGCCATGGAGCTTGGAAGGCCGCCCTTCCCAGGGGGACCCAGCCTCTGCTCAGGCCCTGCTCCCTCGCCAGGCCCCGACTCGTCGCCTCCTTCCCCGAGGGCCCATCCTCTACCGCTCAGCACCCCACCACACCCCAGCTGTGCTCCCACAAATCAAACTCCCCAGGGCTAATATGGCCGCCACCTTGTTGTTTTTTTAGGTAAATTTTGTTGTCCCTGCCCAGTGTTTTTCTCACAATAATTCTTCATTTTCAACTATCCTATTGTATATTTCAATTCTTATAGATGACAGAGCTCTTGAGACCTCAGGGACACCAAGGAAGACGTGCAGTGACTTGGAGCCGCCTCCCACTGCTGCAACTCATTTTGAGTTCTTTAAAGAAACATAAAAGCAAATAGGATTTTAAGAAGCAACAAAGTGAAGGTGCTAATCCCCAGAGCCCACTGTGGAGGCCTTGACTGCTGGCCACTTTGAGGTTCTGCAGAGAAGGGCTGTGCCAGAGAAAAAAAGCTTCGAGGTGAGCATGAAAACAGCGAAGGCCACAGCAGTGGGGTCTATACCACCGAGGATGCTGGCTCCAGAGCCAAGATAACCAGCCCCTGCCCACGAGCACAAGCAGTTTAAAGCGACCACTTTTGAAATGGGCACCATCAAACTTCCCTGTTGAAAATGAAAATTATGTCATCTGAGAAAGCAATCTGGCAAAACTTACTTGAAGCCCCAAAAAATTCTATTAATTTATTAGACATTACCTACTAAGGAAATGAAGCATGCCCACAAAAATATGTATTCCCAAAAGTTTTGCTGCAAGTTTTTTTTTTTTTTTTTTTGCTTTTTTTTAATTTGAGACAGGAGACACAGTTTCGCTCTTGTTGCCCAGGCTGAAGTACAGTGGTACCATCCTGCAACCTCTGCCTCCCGGGTTCAAGTGATTCTCCTGCCTCCGCATCCCGAGTAGCTGGGATTACAGGCACACGCCAACACACCCAGCTAATTTTTGTATTTTTAGTACAGACAGGGTTTCACCATGTTGGCCAGGCTGGTCTCAAACTTTTGACCTCAAATGATCCGCCCTTCTTGGCCTCCCAAAGTGCTGGGCTTACAGGCATGTGTTGTAAGTTTTTTTACAATAACAAAAATTATAAAATGCACAACCATAAACTAAGTAAAATATGCAATATTTATAAGAAGCACCATACTATGGATATTAAACATGCCACAGCTGTGTGTGGTGGCTCATGCCTGTAATCCCAGCACGTTGGGAGGCCAAGGTGGGAGGGATCCCTTGAGTCCAGGAGTCTCAAGCAACGAGACCATCCTGGGCAAGATGGTGACAGGCCCTGTTTCTACAAAAAAATTTAAAATTAAAAAATTAGGGCGTGTTGGCGCGTGCATACAGTTCCAGCGACTCCAGAGGCTGAAGCAGGAGGATCACTTGAGGTCAGGAGTTCAAGGTTACAGTGAGCTACAATGGCACCACTGTACTCCAGTCTGGGTGACAGAATGAGATTGTCTCTAAAATAAATGAATAATTAATTAACTTAAGTAAACTGGAAAAAAGAATCAGTCTGGCTTCAATGAAGACTTCTGCTGCTCGAAATAAATAGGACAAAGATGCCAGGGCTCGGATGGAACTATTTCTCTGTAATCGATTTACTACAACATGGAAAATCATATGAACGTCATCAATCATAGGAAAAAAATGTCAATTGAGTCAAAGCAGAAGAAAGAACGGAAAGGATAAAAATGAAAACTGCAACAGACTAAAGTCATTGTTGGAGAAAGGCTATTTTTAAAAAGACTTAATAGTTAAAAAAATTAAATCCCTGAAATAGGAGACAATGAAGCAAAACAGCGAGCTTTGGAGGGGAATACAGAAAGGAAGAGAGCTCTCACTAAAAACAGCCACATGCCAGACACGGCCCAGGTGCTTTACTCCCCCTGACAGCATGCGACGGCACAGGCTCCCCTTTCCAGATTAAGAAACTGAGGCTGAACCGAGGAACCGCTCTTTCCAGTGCACAGGTAGGAGTCCCAAGCCTTGGGCTCGCTTCAAGGTGGGGAAGCCGTATAGGAATCATCCCCAAAGCGGGGCTAAAGTAAGCCCGGACTGGCAGCACCCCAGGCTTCTGGAAACAGCAAATGCAAATCCTCTCTGACAAAAACCTTCCTCAGTTGGCCTACAGAGTCCCCACAGGTTAAAGGGAATTTGGAGATAATTTAAGCTATTGTTTCCCAAGATATCTAAAGATATCCCAAGAGAAAGGATTTCTCTCCTACATATCTGGAGAGGTACAAGCTATGTTCCATCCTTGAGAAAACTGAAAACGTTTTTAATTCATTTTTTGTAGGGCTTAATTATCTCACAAAACCTTAGTTGAGAAAAGGAGGATGTGATGTTTAATACTGAGTGTCAACTTGATTGGATTGAAGGATACAAAGTATTGATGCTGGGTGTGTCTGTGAGCATGTTGCCAAAAGAGATTAACATTTGAGTCAGTGGGCTGCGGAAGGCAGACCCACCCTTCATCTGGTGGGCACCATCTAATCAGCTGCCAGCGAATGTCAACCAGACAAATGTGAAAAGGAGACAACGGGCCTCACCTCCCAGCCTACATCTTTCTCCTGTGCTGGACGCTTCCTGCCCTCGAACATCGGACTCCAAGTTCAGCTTTGAGACTCGGGCTGGCTCTCCTTGCTCCTCAGCTTGCAGACGGCCTATTGTGGGACCTTGTGATCATGTGAGTTAATACTTAATAAACTCCCATACATATATCATTTATATGTATATATATAGGATATATAGGAGATACATATATATATAGGATATATATCCTATTAGTTCTGTCTCTCTAAGAGAACCCTGACTGATACAAATGATTAAGATCAGTCATATATGAACTCAAACAATATCACCAAACACACCATGAAACAAGGTCACCATTACTGAAAGACACAACAGAAACAATGAGTGCACTCACACCCCTAAAGACTTCAGATACAGGAATTCTTAGATGAGATACATAAAGTAAGTAAATGTAGGCCAGGCGCAGTGGCTCACAATCCCAGCACTTTGGAGGCCAAGGCGGGTGGATCACTTGAGCCCAGGAGTTCAAGACCAGCCTGGGCAACATGGAGAAACTCCATGTCTACAATAAATATAAAAAATTAGCTGGGTATGGTGGTGTGCGCCTGTGGTCCAACTACTGCAGAGGCTGAGGTGGGAGGATCACCTGAGCCCAGGTGATGGCTACACGAAAAGCCCAGATGTCACCACTATACAATAGATCTAATGTAACAGAACTGCATTTGTCCCCACTAACTCTATAAAAATAAAACAAAATTATTGACAGATCAAGCAAAATATTAATGAATATAAAGAATATTTGAGTAATACAACTAACAAACCTGATTTAGCATACAAATATAAAAAACTCAGAGCTCACAAAATTAGAGAAAACATATCCCTCGGAAGCACATATAGAACAAGAACAAAAGCCGACCATGAAAAAAGCTGACCATAAAGCCAAGGCACAGAGCAAATGCAAATGAATTTCAAAGAAAACTATCATACAGATCATGTTCTCCTAATCTAACTTAAGTTCTAACTTAAGTTAGAAATTAAGGCAGAAACCAGAAACAAACAGATTAATTAAAATTAAAATTTTACATTTGGAAACTGAAAAAAAGACTAAAGAATTCATGGGTCAAAAATGATATATTCACAGATGGTACAACTGTGTCCTAGAAAAACAAAATAATCTACAGAAAATTACTTAGAGTAACGAGAGCTTGTTTGACAATTCTGTGGCTGAACACAGAACCAACAGACGAAACTGCTTCTTATTTCTATGCAGTAGAAGCAAATAATTAGGAAAGAAAAAACTTTTAAACAATACCATTTTAAAAAACAGAATAAGCAAGGTAAAAAGACAAAAAGACAGTTTCAGGATAGAAGAAAAGAGAGATAAATACAAAAGTGAGATTAAAATCCTACAATCTTCTATTTGAATTACAAATGCCACGGAATTAATGACATATTTTTCTCTTTTTTTTTTTTTTTTTTTGAGACGGAGTCTTGCTCTATCGCCCAGACTGAAGTGCAGTGGCGAGATCTTGGCTCACTACAACCTCTGCCTCCTGGGTTCAAGCGATTCTCCTGTCTCAGCCTCCTGAGTAGCTGGGATTACAGGCACGCCCCACTACACTCGGCTAATTTTTATACACTTTTTTTTTTTTCCAGTAGAGATGGGGTTTTGCCATGTTGGCCAGGCTGGTCTGGAACTCCTGACACCAGGTGATCCGCCCACATTGGCCTCCCAAAGTGCTGGGATTACAGGAGTGAGCCACTGCATCCAGCCACTTTTCTCTTTTTAAAAAGCCCACCAAAAAGCCTGAAAGCAATAAAAACCCAGAAGCAATGACCACAGACGACTGTCTCTAAATACTCTATCTCATCAAAGTAGCCACGGCGTCTCCAGTCAGGTTCTACAGAAGCACACCGTGAGGTGGGACGGGCTTCCAGACGGGAAGACAAAAGCAAGACAGGGAGGTGAAAAAGCCGAGCAAGGGTGCGCTTCAGACCAAGTCCTGCAAAGGTGGCTTAGGTTCCCACAGGGACACTCTGGGCTCTCATCTGAACCAGAAGGTTGTACTGACTGAAGCCAGAGAGCTGGCTCTCCTGCACCTGCACTTTCCCTTCACTGGCTAAGTGCCACCTTGGGGGATGCAAACTCCCATGCACTTCCCGTGGTTCCTGTAGTCTAAGGGAAGTCTCTGAAGAGGAGCTGAAGAGGAAGCCCCTGGAGGCAAAGGCCACCAGAGTACGGGGGCGGGGGGGTGGAATCCACAGGAATCACGGCAGTGTCCAGCGTGTGCTGCTTCTTGGAGAAATGAGCAATTCCAGATCAGGGACAGGAAGTGTGCATAACGATCCTGGAACATGCTGTCATAGACGAAAACCAGACAACTGTCAAACTCTACTCCAGGCCTGTGAGAAGGGCAGAACGATCAACTTGAAAGGGTGAACATTGGCCAAGATAGGACAATTTAAGCACCAAAAGTAATAGTGATTGCAAAGAACTGAAATACGTCAAACACGTTAAAATTCAAAATTTTACAAGAATAATTTTCTTCTAGCTCTCACTGGTCCTATTTGTTAATAGGGCATTGATTCATTATTTTGAAAACTTATAAATAAAGGGACAGAATGAACCAAGTACCTTGTTTAATACACATACAAACTGAATTTCAGGGTAACCAAGCAGTTGATGAGGTAAGATCTTTCTTACAGAAAAAGTCAAAATAACAAACACAGAAAGAATCATGAAATTATAAATTCACCATTTTGCGACCCTCACTGAACTCACAGATCTGGGTAACAATCATCGATGTCACTAGAACCATTTAGGGAAAGACCAGTGGAGAACTTCACAATGGCAGATCAGGCTGAACCCACTGCTCCATGTTAGTATCACCCAGAGAGACATCAGACACGACAGAGCTCCTGATACCATGCGGCAGGAAGTGTACACCACCACCTGGAAGCCTTCCAAAAGAAGGGAACTGGATTTTTTCTCTCTTTTTTTTTTTGTTTGTTTGTTTTTTTTGAGACAGAGTTTCGCTCTGTTGCCCAGGCTGGAGTGAAATGGCGCGATCTCAGCTCACTGCAACCTCCGCCTCTCGTGTTCAAGTGATTCTCCTGGCTCAGCCTCCTGAATAGCTGGGATTACAGGCGCTTGCCACCACACCTGGCTAATTTTTGTATTTTTAGTAGAGATGGGGTTTCACCATGTTTGCCAGGTTGGTCTCGAATGCCTGACCTCAGGTGATCCTCCCACCTTGGCCTCCCAAAGTGCTGGGATTACAGATGTGAGCCACTGAGCCCGGCCTGGATTCTTTCACAACGGTCTCTAGACATCCTTTGGTTGTCACAACTAGTGGGCGCTCCTGGCATCGAGAGGGTAGAGGCCAGGGATGCTGCTAGGCATCCTAAAATGCAGAGGCCACAGTACACAATAGAGCTTCAACAGCTCCAAGGCTGAGAAGCCCTGTTCCGGATCTAATTACCAGGTAACAGAATACACTGAGGACAGAGGACTGTACCAAACAACACCATGATGCAAACAACCAAACTGAGAAATTCTACAGGACAAACCATATGTTCTCCCCAACAAATAAATAGCATGAATAAGCAGAGGAAAACTCTTTTAAAGTAAAAGAGACTTAGACAGATTAAGCAAACCCAAATGAGTAAAGCTCATTTGAATCCTGACTCAAACCAACCGTAAAAAGTTATTTTTGAAATAACTAGTAAAATTTGAACTTGGAATAGGTGTTAGATAATATTAAGGAATTATTGTCAACATTGCTAAGTGTAAGAATGCTCTACAGCTATGATAAATCCTTAATTGTCAGACATGCTTATTGGCGTATTACACCTAAAATGATACACAAGAAAGCAAGAAGAAGCGTAAGTGAAACAATATTGGCAAAATGTGGGTGGAGACGGAGCACAGGAGTTCACCGTATTTTCTCCACTTTCCCGTATGTTTCAATTTTCCACAATAAAATGGATTTTATTTAAGCAGCCCCAGAGAGAAGACAGTCATACATAGGAAAAAAAATTTAGACGAATGACTGGCTTCTCAACAGAAACAACAGAAGGCAGAAGACAGTGGAGCAGTCTCAATATGTTGAAATAAAGATAACAAATGAGAATTTTCTACGATGTAAAATCACGTCTCACAAACAATGGCAAAATAAAGACTGTTCAGGCAAGCCAAGAGAATTTACCACCATCAAACCTCACTAAAAGAAATTAGGGGAAGGCCGGGAGCGGTGGCTCACGCCTGTAATCCCAACACTTTGGGAGGCTGAGGCGGGCGGATCACGAGGTCAGGAGATCGAGACCATCTTGGCTAACACAGTGAAACGCCATCTCTACTAAAAATATAAAAAATAAGCCAGGCGTGGTGGCGGGCGCCTGTAGTCCCAGCTACTCGGGAGGCTGAGGCAGGAGAATGGCGTGAACTCAGGAGGCGGAGGTTGCAGTGAGCCAAGATTGCGCCACTGCACTCCAGCCTGGGCGACAGAGCGAGACTCCGTTTCAAAAACAAAAAAAAAAATTAGGAAAGCTGTTCTTCAGGCAGAAGGGGCGGGGGGGAAAGAAACCCAATGGATGATCCGAAATATAAGGAGTGATGAAATATGAAAAGGAATAACAGAATCAACTGCAAAACATAGGAAAAGAGAACAAGATAGAGAAATCTCTGTCAATTAGAAATTTAAAATCCTACTTATTTTAAAAACTCATGAATCAAACAAGAATTTTTAATCACACTTGGAAAAAATATTTGAAACAAAAAATTTAAACTTTCAATATATAACTAAAATAACTCTCAGAGAGAAACTTAGAGTTTTAAACACATTAGCAAAGTAGAAAAGCTCAATGTCATGAGCTGAGTATCCAACTAATAAATTGGAGAAAGAATATTACAGTACACATACACAAAGTAGAAAAAAGGAAATAATAAATAAGAACAGAAACTGGTGAAACAGAAAACAAAAATACAATAGAGAAGATCAAGAAAGACAAAGACTGGGGCATTGATAAACCATTTAAGTGGACAAAACTTCAGGGAAAAAAGGGTTTATCAAGGGAAGGAGGGAAGGAGGGAGGGAGGGAAGGCCATCAGAAATATAAAAGTGGCCGCAACTACCAATCCATCAGAAACTTAAAAAATAATAAGAAACTAGTTTCTACAGATACTGGCAGTCATCTTTTTCTTTTCTTTCTTTCTTTTTTTTTTTGAGACAGTCTCGCTGTTGCCCAGGCTGAAGTGCAGTGGCACGATCACAGCTCACGGCTCACTGCAGTCTCCACCTCCTGGGTTCAAGAGATTCTCTTGCCTAAGCCTCCCAAGTCGCTAGGATTACAGGCACCCATCACCACACCCAGCTAATTTTTGTACTTTTAGTAGAGATGGGGGTTTCACCATGTTGGCCAGGCTGGTCTCGAACTTCCGACCTCAAGTGATCCACCAGCCTTGGCCTCCCAAAGTGCTGGGACTACAGGCATGAGCCACTGTGCCCGGCCAGCGGTCATCTTTTTCTTGAGATGCTATAAGATAATGAAATGCCTACATGATGAGACGAACTGAGGTGAATGACACAGGCATTGTGATGCAGGTGGAAAATTCCAGAAGTAATTCATAAGTTTTAAGTTGCTAGCTGTTCTAAGTACCATGATGAAACCCCACACAGTTCTGCTCTGTCCCACCTGGACTGCATTAGTCACTTAGCAGCCATCTGGGTTATGAGGTTGGCTGCCATGGTATTGCAGTAATTATGTTCAAGTAACCCTTATTTTACTTAATAATGGCCCCAAAGTGTGAGAGTAGTTATGTAATAAATATTTTCAGACCACAGTGGACCTCAGATAACAGAAAGTGGGGAAAGTAAAGCCATGGATAAGGGGGGACTACAAGATCCTTACACATCATATATAAGGCAAATATAAGATTCTAACAGGTAGAAGGAAGAAGGAAAATATTGGCTAGGGACCTTGGGACCTGAGGAATGACACAACAATAAGTTTCTTATTTGAGTTTTCTTTTATGCCTCATATATATCCTAGATTTGGTACTAGTCAACCCAACAACCCAGAAATGCCAATAGGCACAGATTTTTTAAAGGCTCAATAAACCCAGCTCTCCCTAGTGAAAGGACTAGGAAAGGGGCAGCCTACCGAGATATAAAACTTATAGACAATAATCACTAAACAATAGCCAAACTACACACACAAGCCAAAAAAAAAACTACGACCCAACCTCCACTTATACCAGCAGAAACTGGGTGGGGAGCCTAGACTTCCACCCTCACCACCATCCCAAAGCCCCTGCTAGGGTGGTCTGAGAGAGAGCCAAGTGGGAACAGGGACTTTCATCCCTATCTAGTGGTAACAAGACCCCCAATACACACAATGCCAGTAGAGATCACACGGGGAGCCTAGACGTCACGTCTCACCCAGCAGGAATGAGACAACCTCTTCCTCTTACTCAATGGAGCAAGCTCTAGTGGAAAGTCAGGACTTCTACTGCTACCTGGAGGTGATAAGGTCTATCTCCATTGTGTCAAGGCCAGCCAGATGGGGAACAGTAACAAGATACTCCTATCTCTCCCAGTCAGGCCGGTATGAATGGAAGCCTAGTGGGGAGCTAAAACTCCCAGCCCAGCCTAGCAGTAATGAGTAATCCTTCTCCCCTAGAATGTCAGTGGAACTCAAGTGAAGAATCCATACTTCTATTCCCATCTGTCAATAATGGGGCAACTCTCTACAACCCCTGTAATATGGTTTGGTGTGTCCCCACCCAAATCTCACCTCAAATTGTAATCCCTATAATCCCCACGTGTCAAGGGAGAGACCAGATGGAGGTAATTGGATCATGGGGGTGGTTTCCCCTATGCTGTTCTCGTGATAGTGAGTCTCACGAGATAGGATGGTTTTATTAAGTGTCTTGCGCTCACTCTGTTCTGCCACCCTGTGAAGAAGGTGCCTGCTTCTCCTTTGCCTACCGCCATGATTTTAAGTTTCCTGAGGCCTCCTCAGCAATGTGAAGCTATGAGTCAATTAAACCTCTTTCCTTTATAAATTACCTGGTCTCAGGTATTTCTTCATAGCAGTGTGAGAAAGGACTAATATGCCCCACTACTTGCTGGCGTGGCATCACAGTAGACAAGCTAAAACTGAAGATGTAAATAAGACTTAGGGCTCATAACACAATACCATTGAGAGTCTAGGTTTCAACCAAAATTCACTTATCACACCAAGAACCAGGAAATCTCAACTTGAATGAGAAAACACAATCAACAGACACCAAGATGATACAGATGTTAGAATTATCTGACAAAGATTTTAAAAACACCCATTATAAAAATGCTCAACAGATAATTTAAAACACACTTAAAACAAATGAAAAATATAAAATTATCAGCAAAGAAATAAAGTATCAGGAAAGAAACAGAAGACATAACGAACCACATGGAAACTTCAGAACTGAAAAATACAGTGACTGAAATTAGAAAATCAATAGATGGGCTCCACAGCAGAATGGAAGGCACAGAGGAAAGAGTCAGTGAACTGGAAGATAGAATAATAGAAATGATCCAATCTGAGCAACAGAGAGAAAGTAGACTTAAAAAAGTGAACAGAGCTCAGGGGCCTTTGGGACTATAACAAAAGATCTAACATTCATGTCATCAGAGTCCTGGAAAGAAAAGAAAAAGAGGCAGAACTAAAGAAGTATTTAAAGACATAAAGGATGAAAAATTTCCAAATTTGGCAAAAGATATAAACCTACAAATTCAAGAAATTGAGCAAATCCCAAACAAGATAAACTTAAAGGAACTCACATCAAAGCACACTGTAATCAAACTTCTGAAATATAAAGACAAGGAAAAAAATCTTGAAAGCAGCAAGAGATAAACAACATCTTACCTATAGGAAGAAAACAATTCGAATGACAGTGGATTTCTCATCAGAAACCATGGAGGTCAGAAGGAAGAGGCACACGTTTTTTTCAAGTGCTGAAAAAAAAAGAACTGTCAACCCAAAATTCTATACCCACTGAAAATACCCTTCAGGAATGAAGGGAAAATCAAGACATTCTCAGATGAAGGAAAACTAAGAGAATTTGTCACCCGCAGACCTACCACAAAAGAATGCCTAAGGAAGTTCCTCTAAACAGAAAGTAAATTATGAAAGAAGAAATATTGGAATATCAGGAAGGAAGAAAGAATAACAGGAGTAAAAATACAGGTAAATACAACACACTTTTCCTCTCCTCTTGAGTTTTCTAAATTATGTTTGACAGTTGAAGCAAAAATTATAACATACTCTGATGTGGTTCTAAAAGTACATAGAAGAGCTATTTAAGACAATTACATTATAAATGGAAGAGGAAAAAGTGATATAAAGATAGGTAAAGCTTCTATATTTCACATGAACTGGTAAAATGACTACATGAAGAAACTGGAGTAAGTTATGTATATATAATGTAATACACAGGGCAACCACTAAAAAAACCTATACGAGGTCTTAAAAAACCTATAGAAGAGATATACTCAAAAATACTACAGATAAAAGGAATTCTAAAGTACATTCAAGTAACCCACAGGAAGGGAGGAAAAGGAAACCAGAGAAATGAAAAAAAGAAAGAAAAAAACAGAAAATAAGAAATAAAATAACAGACTTAAGCCCTAATATATCAATAATTATGCTAAGTGTAAACAATCTAAATATGCAAAATAAAAGACAGAATTGACAGAGTGGATTGAAAACATGAATACTATCTACAAGAAATTTACTTCAAATATAACTATATAGTTAGGTTGAAAGCAAAAGGTTGAAAAAATATATACCATGCACATATTAATCAAAAGAAGGCAGGACTGAACATATCTACATAAGATAAAGTAGACTGCAGAGCAAAGAAGATTACCAGGTACAGAGAAGGACATTACAGAACAATTAAAGGGCCAGTCCACCAAAAAGACATAGAAATCCTAAACGTGTATGTGCCCAAAAACAGAACTGCAAACACATGATGCAAAAACTTACAGTACTGAAAGGAGCAAAGATAAATCCACATTTACAGTTGGAGACTGAACATCCTTTTCTCAACAATTGACATATCTAGACAGAAAATCCAAATGTAGACAAAGATACTCAATAACATCATCAACCAACAGGATCTAAACAATGCTTAAGGAATGCACATCAACAACACAGAATGCATGTTCCCTTCAAAGGCTCACAGAACATACATCAAGATATCCCACATCCTGGGCCACAAACCTTAACAAACTTAAAAGAACTGAAATAATACAGAATATGTTCTCTGACCATAAAGTAATCAAACTAGAAGTCAATAACAGAAAAATAGGCAAATCTCCAAATGTTTGAAACTAAACAACACACTTCTAAACAGTCCATGCGTCTTCTCAAAGGAAATTTTTTAAACGGGACGGAAAAAATATACAATATGAAAACCTGTGGAATGCAGCTGCCAAGAGGGAAACTTACAGAGCTAAATGTTTGCAGCAGAAAAGAAGGAAAGACTCAAATCAACAATCTAAGCTCCTACCCCAAGAAACTAGAAAAGAAGAGCAAAAGAAGCCCAAAGCAAACAGAAAGAAGGAAATAATAAACAGCAGAAATCAAAAGAAATTGAAAACAGAAAAATAATAGGGAAAATCAATGTAACAATAATTTGGTTCATTGAAAACATCAATAAAATTATACAAACTCCTCGTAAGACTCACAAAGAAAAAAGAGAGAAGACAGCAAATTACCAATATAAGAAATGAGACAGAAGTTACCACTACAGATTATGCAGACATTAAAGGGATAATAAGGAAACATCACAAACAACTGTATACACTTAAATAAAAGGGACTAATTCCTCAGAAAGCACAAACTACTACAACTCATCCAATATGAAATAGATAACACTGTATCTATTAAGGAAATTATATTTGTAATTTAAAAATTCCAAAAAAGAAATGCTTCATTGGCAAAATTTCCCAAACATTTAAAGGAGAATTAATATCAGTTCAACATAATCTCCTCTAGAAAATAGAAGAGGGACAATCCATTCAATTCAAAACATTTTATGAATCCAATATTACTCTGATACCAAAACCAGACAGAGACAGCACAAAAAATAAAACTACAGAGCAACATCCCTCATGAATACAGACGCAAAACTCCTTAACAAAATATTAGCAAATAGAATTCAGCAACATAGAGAAATAATTATACACCAGTAGGGTTATTCATAATGATAAAGGCCAGTTTAATATTTGAAAATAAATCAATATAAAATACCATATTAACAGAAAAAACACACACGATAATATCAATTGATGCAGAAAATCATTTGACAATATTCATCCACTCACCACAAAAATTCTTTAAAAAAAAAAGCAATGAATGGGAACTTTCTCAACTTGATAAAAAACATCTACCAAAAAACAAAACAAAACAAAAAACAACCAAACAAACCCAAAAACCTTACAGCTAATATCATACTAAATGATGAAAGACAAAATCCTCCCTCCAGGAAAGATGTCAGTTCTTGCCACAGCTATTCAAAATAGTACTGGAAGTCACAGACAGTGCAATAAGGGAAGACAGGGAAATAAAAGGCATGTATGTCAGAAAGGAAAAAACTAAAACTGTTCATTTGCAGATGTCTTATACTCTCTGGAAAATCCCAAAGAATCTACAAACACACACCTAGCACAAATATAAGCCAAAATTACACAGTTTCTTTTAAAATTTGATGAAAATGGGCTGGGCACAGTGGCTCACGCCTGTAATCCCAACACTTCGGGAGGCTGAGAAAGGCAGATCACTTGAGGTCAGGAGTTCGAAACCAGCCTGGCCAACATGGTGAAACCCCATCTCTACTAAAAATACAAAAAAATTAGCCATGTGTGGTGGTGCGTGCCTGTAATCCCAGCTACTCAGGAATCACTTTGAACGAGAATCACTTTGAACCCGGGAGATGGTGGTTGCAGTGAGCCGAGATGGCACCACCGCACTCCAGCCTGGGCGACAGAGCGAGACCCTGTCTGAAAAAAAAAAAAAAAAAAAAAGGAAAAGAAAAACACAAAAAACACAGGATCAGAAATGACAAGGAGGAAAAACACTGAAACAGAGGGAAATTTTTAAAACTTTAAGCCACTCTTAAGGCTATGTAAGTAAGTGGGAAAACCTAGATCAAATGGATAATTTCTAAGGAAAATATAATTTACCAAACTCATCTCAAGAGGCAACAATGTTTAAGCAGACCAACATCCATACAAAAAAAGAGGTATGACAAAGGAACTGTCCTACAAAAAGAGACCAGACATCAACAATTTCACAAGATAATTCTATCAAATATTTAAAGACCACATAATTCCTATACTACATGAGCTACCCTTGAGCACAAGAAGACATTCTAATTATTTTTATGAACCAATAATGGGAATATCCTACAGAATATATCCTTGGATAGTATTTCCCAATAGAGCACTGCCAAGTTTTATAATGCCCATGCTTCTGGAAAACATATATATATATCTTTCATTACAGTGTTGTTGGCTTTTCTGGCTGATATTTATGTTAAAAAAATGTATACATGCCCAAAAGTCAATATAATGTTTTTAACAAAATAATGTGGGGAACAACTCTCAGGCAGGATTCCAAATTCAGTTGGTTGTGTGAAGAAACCTGAAAGAGCTAATCCTTCAAGATGGATCCCAAGTGGCTAACTGAGCCTACATTTAAGTCAGAGAGAAGCAGCCATATGCTGAATAGAGGTCCCAGAAAACCCACACCTTTTTAACTCTGGGAACTTTTAGAGCTCACCTGAACCAACCAATCAGAGTTCACTTGCCTCAGCCAATCAGAGCTCAGCTATATGGACCAATCAGAACTCAGCGGTGTCAACCAATCAGACCAAGCAAGTCTGAATCCTTCATTTGCATAAAGGGACTTGATTAAGAACCTGGGCAGGAAATGTCAAAACTTCTCTTTCTCCTCTGGAATGCGCCTTCATTTTACAAGGAAGGCTGCATCTTCCTGGTTTGCAAACTATTCACTAGAATAAAGCCTGTTTCCTCCAAACTCCTTTTCAGAGAACTTTTGTTCACAGTAAGTTATGGGAATCGTATGGATGTTTTTGAAAAGTACAAGTTTCAATAAAGGAGGTATCTAAAGCAATTGCTTATTACTAGCTATTTTAACTGGTAATCAGGAAACAATATGTGAAGCATTTTATGTTCTATTATGATTGTTTATTAGTTTTCATTGTTTATCTGTGCTTTATATTTTACAAAATCGGTTAGGAATTTTTAGCGGACACATAACACATTATAATGTTTTACCATTTAAAATAATGGGGCCAGGCACGGTGGCTCACGCCTGTAATCCCAGCACTTCGGGAGGCCAAGGCGGGTGGATCACTTGAGGTCAGGAGTTTGAGATCAGCCTGGCCAACACGGCGAAACCCTATCTCTACTAAAAATACAAAAATTAGCCAGGTGGGGTGGTGGGCGCCTGTAATCCCAGCTACTCTAGAGGCTGAGGAAGGAGAATTGCTTGAACCTGGGAGGCAGAGCCGAGACCGTGCCACTGCACTCCAGCCAGGGTGACAGAGCAAGACTCAGTCTCAAAAAAAAAAAAAAAAAAAAGGTTGGGGGGAAGTGGAAATGAGACCCTCTTTTAGAACATTTGATTTTCAGGAATGGAGCTGTGAAGTTAAGCAATAGATAACTCTATGTCATTGATATTTAAACCTTATGATCCTCAAATGTGACAAAAGAAAGCTACAGAACACATCTCGCTTAAAAATATCAATCCAAAAATCCTACAAAAAATGTTAAACAGAATCCAATGGCATATTACAAAATAAATATAATAACCACTTGGATTTATTCTAAGATTGCAAAGATATTTCATATCAAAAAATTCATTACTATAAATCCCCATATCTAAGGAGAAAAAAATATATGATCTCTATGGATGCTGAAAAGGTCTTCAAGAAAATTCAACATCTATTCCAGATAAAAACACTTACTGAAGTAGGAACTAATGGATACCACAACATAATTTTACACACACACAAACAGACACACACACACGTCCCTCAGGCCCCAAACCAAAATTTTATTTAGTGTAGGCGGAAACGAGGTAATGCCCAGTAATTCCATTGTTATCTGATAGTGAAATCAGACAAAAAAATAATAATGAGTGGTGTAAGACTTAGAAAGAGTTAGAAGTATATTTGCAGAAGTTTTGATAATATATCTCGGAAAAAAAGGGGGAATCAGTGAAACTAATAAACAATTTGAGGATTCAGAAAAGTAGCAGGATACATAATCAACATATAAAAACTAATAGCCTAGATTTCTGTTTCTAGTAGAAGTAATACTAGGGACCAGACAATCAGTTGTTTTTAACAATCGAAAACACCAGACATTAAGAGAATGAAAAACCAAGCCACAAAATGGGAGAAAATGCTTGCAAAAACACATATCTGATGAAAGACTTGTATCCAAAATATACAAAGAACTCCTAAAACTCAACAACTAGAAAACAAACAACCAGAATAAAAAGTGGGTAAAAGATTTGAATAGGAACCTCATCAAAGAAAATTATACACATGGCAAATAAGCATATTAAAAGATGCTCAACGTCATATGTCATTAGGAAATTGCAAAATAAACAAGATATCATTACACGCTTAATTAGAATAGCTCAAATCCAAAACACTGACAACACTGAATATTGGCAAGGATGTGGAGCAACAGGAACTCTCATTCATTGCTGGTGGGAATGCAAAATGGTACAGTCCCTTTGGAAGATAGTTTGTCAGTTTCTTATAAAGATAAACAGTCTTACCATATAATCCAATAAGCATGCTATTAAGTATTTACCCAAATGAGTTGAAAACTTATGTCCACACAAAAACCTGAACATGAATGTTTAAAGCAGTTTTATTCATAATTGCCAAAAATTGGAAGCAACAAGATGTCCTTCAATAGGTGAATAAATAAACTGTGGTATGCCCAAAAGACAGAATATTAATCCAACGCTTAAAACAAATGAGCTGTCAAGCCACGAAAAGACACAAAGGAAACTTAAGTGCATATTGCTAATGGAAAGAAGCCAATCTGAAAAGGCTGCATACTGTATGATTCCAACCCTATGACAGTCTAGAAAAGGCAAAACTATAGGGACAGTGAAAAGATCAGTGGTTGCCAGCAGGGGTGTGGGGAAGAGCATAGGGAGCCTGGGGAGGAGTCACATCTGGATTCCTGCAGATAAAAGCCAGGTAGGGACCCTAGGCTCATCCTCAAGCTGATCCACAGAGAATCAGGTGAGGGAGCTGGGCAGGCAGACTCACTTGTGCCCATGGGAAGTGAACAAGAAAATGAACCAAGGGCAACTTTCCTCCAAGGAAGCAAAGGAAAAGGGGAGGCTGAGCAGTTAGAGGCTGTGTCTTCCACGGTTATACCTAGAATTGTGCGCCAGTCCACAGGCCCCAGGTGAGAGCACCTGAGCAAGAGAGAATGTCATGCACATGTGTGTGTCTGGAGATCTGTCTGCAAACATGGGCACGCACACGTCTGTGTGTGCGGATGCATCTGCAAACACGGGCATGCACACGTCTGTGCGTGGAGATCTGTCTGCAAACACGGGCACGCACACGTCTGTGTGTGGGGATGCATCTGCAAACATGGGCATGCATGTGGTGGCACCTGATTGAGTCCGTCTGGTCTGCTTAAGACCTAAATGCTTCTGCTGGCATTCATGTGAGTCCTGTTTCTATGGCCTCTCTTCTACCCCTTTTTTCTCTGTACTTAAGAAAGGAGGGCTCCTCCTTGATGCCCATGAAATGCCCATGCACCTTCCCCACCACGTAAGGGGCCTGTATTTGTAACCAGCAGATCTCTCCCTATTAGACAGGTTTCAAGACAGGAATGACATCTTGGTCCCCTGTGCCCTCAGGAACTGCACACAGGCAGGCATGGAAAGGCTGTTCCGAGCATGTGAGTGAGCAAGGGGAGGAAAGAAGGCAGCTCAAATAAAGGCCTGGGAGCAGCCTCAGAGCAGGGATGGCACAGGCCCATGAAAAATGGGCAGATGCAGTGGAGAGCCTCCTCCTCTGCAGCCCCTCGCTCTCAGCCCCAGTCAAGGCCGTGGACAGAGTCCTCAGCAGCTTTTGTGCAACCATCAAGAGTTGTGCCTGTTTTGTGGTCTGTCTTCCTGACAAGACTGTCTCCCTCCTACTATGCTCTCAGCACTCTAACACAGCACCTGGCACTTAGTTGGCAACGTGCAAATATTTTGGGAAGGAAGGAGAATGGAGCTCAACCTCAGTTATCTCTGGGGCACTAGAAATCAACAGGACATCAAGGGACAGATGTTGACAGCAAAGGACTCTCTCTCCAGCCAGGAGAACAATTCACAGAGGTAGGCTGGGTCCCCAGTGGCTGCTGTGGAGCAGGAGGGAATGGGGGTTGCTGGACCTGCACAAGATGGGCCCTGCCCCACTGGCACAGGGAGATACTCACTGGGAACGACCGTGGCTTCCCCAGGAGGGCCCGTCAGCATCACTGGGATATGTACGATAGTGTTCGGGTCTGGGGGCTGACTGCCCATGCGAGTGACGTTCCGCTGATTGTCTGCATCCTCTGGCTGTTCCTCCACCTTCTGGAGACAGGTGCTGGGCAGTGTGTGCATAGGGCCCACAGTCACAGTCCCACTGGTCTCCAGGTCACAGTGTGGCTCCCTGCAATCAAGAATGTACATCAGGCCTGGGCGCAGTGGCTCACACCTGTGATCCCGGCACCGGGAGGCAGAGGCAGGAGGATCACTTGAGCCCAGGAGTTCAAGACCAGCCTGGGGAATATGGCGAAACCCCATCTCTACAAAAATTAAAAAATTAGCTGGGCGTGGTGACACGTGCATGTAGTCCCAGCTATTCAGGCTGGGAAGGCTGAGGTGGCAGGATCGCTTCAGCCCGGGAAGTTGAGGCTGCAGTGAGCCATGATTGTGCCACTGCACTCCACCCTGGGCAACAGTGCGGTCCTGTCTCCAATAATAATAATAATAATAATGCACATCAGCAAAATCCTATCAACCAAAACCCTTAAGCCTCCATGCAGACCAACTAAATCCACAACCACCTGCTCTGCTACTCTGGCCTTCTGTATGTTTTTTAAATTACTCTATACACCTCCGTGTCTTTAGTCCGAAAGGCAGGGATGGGGCTGACCCACCCACACACAAAGACAGGGCGGCGGCTGGGTTGACCCTGGGCTGGGGCCTCCAGCGGCAAGTATTCTGGTTGGTTTGTGGCCAGTGGGTACCTGGCGACTGCTGGTCTTGGCCACTGGACCAGTTACCCCAGGCCCTCACGGAGTTGGTTAGTCCTGCCCCAGGGAGCAAGCTGGGCTAGCTGGGGTTCTTTCTGTCATGGTCACACAGCCTGGCCCCCACACCCCGCTCTGCGCCCAGCCCACTGGCCTGCTCAGGCTTCCCTTGGGCCCTTCTGCCTCTCCTTCCTCCACAGCAATCCCCAACTTTCTCTTCTCCCAGGGCCAGTTTGTTCTTTCCAAGCCAGTCGCAACAATTCCCCCTTAAGCCCTCCCTTCTTAAATAACGGCTGGCATTCACGGAGCACAAACACTCTGCCAAGCCTTTTACGGAGCATATACGTCCTGCCAAGCCTTTTACAGGTCAACCCTGCAAGGGAGGATTGTCACCACCCCACGTGAACGGCATGCAGAGACCCCAGCCCGGACGGCTCTGGACATGGCAGCGTGGCCGGGGCTGCAGCCTCCGCCGTGGACCCCATCGCCGCAGCCACCGCTGGGGCCCGCACCGCCCCGGCCAACCCTTCCCTCCCTGACCCCGCCCAGCCGCGGACTCACCTGGGCTGGTGGTTCCGGAGCTCCTTTTCCTTATCGGCTTCCACTATCTCAGCCTCCTTCTCCGTGGCCTCCTTCTCCACAGCCTCGTGAGCAGGCTGCGCCTTGTGCCGGGCCCGGTGCCGCCGCGCCGGCTCCTCCCCGCTCTCCGCCTCCCGGGGCCCCGCTCGGGGGCCGCCGCGGTGCCGCGCGCGCCGCTCGCCCTTGGCGCCGGCGCACTCCTTGCTCGGATCCTGGTGCCGGTGCGCGCGGTGGCGTCGGGGCTCCCGCTCGGCCGCCTCCTCCGGGGAGCCGCGCCGGTGGTGCCGCCGGCCGCCCTCGGGGCCTGGGCCTCGGCCGCGCTCGCTCCGCGCCTCCGGGGGCCCCGCGGCCTCCTTGCTGTGGCTGCGGTGCGGCCGCGGCCGCTCCTCCCGGGCACCGGGCTCCCCGCTCTCCGCCTTCGGGGCCTCTGCTCGGTCCTGGTCCCCCGCCGCGGGGGTCTTGTCCTTGTCGCGGTGCCGGTGGTGCCTGCGCGGAGGGTCGACGCCCTCGGGGGCCTCCGCAGCCTCAGGTCGGGCTTTGCCTCCCACGGGCCCCCGCGCGCCGTCGCGGCCCAGCTCCACCACCAGCGGCCGGTCCAGGTGCGTCTTCATGTCGGGCCGCAGGTGGCGCGTAGTGGCGAAGCGCAGCCGCTCCTCGGGGTCCATCTCGCTGTACAGCGCCTCGCAGCTGGCCCGCAGGTTCTGCAGCCGTAGCTGGCTGGCCCGCTGCTCCCACACCGAGCGCGCCTTGGCCGAGTTCTGCTGCCTGCTGCGGGGAGACTGGCGGTGAGCGCGGCCCCGTCTGCCGCCCGCCCGCCGCTCTCCAGGGAGGCCACAGTGGACACACAGCAATGGAGTAATGGCGCAGGGAGGTGGGAGGCGTGGCCGCGGGAGCCCCCACACCCCTCGGGGGACGCGGATCAGGTGGGGAACGCCCAAGGGAACCGAATTCAGCCCCGCCGCCCCCCCACGGTGTCCCACAGGACCCGCAAGGTGAAAGCACCAGCCTGTCAGGAGGACCCTGGGGGGCTCAAGGAGGCCAAGGGGTACAGGACAGTGGGAATGCACCAGACAGGCCAAGCAGGTGGGTGGGCGGCTGGCCAGGAAGGCCACCGCGGGAGGGAAGGGCATGTTACAAAGGGCAGGACGGATGGAGAGGCAGGAGCCAGGGAGGCCCTGTAGCCTCCCTGGGAGCTGGCCCCTGCTCCAGCACCAGCACAGCTGCTACAGGAAGGGCGGGACACGCGGCCCCTTCTCCAGAGGCACTTCCCCATCGCTGCCTCCAGGAGGCAGGCCACCAGCCAGGTGAAAAGGCTGTTTGCCAGGGAACCCAGGGGGCAGTTGCTGTGGCAGAGCAGACAGCAGCCAAGGGAGCACCTGGCCCTTTCAGGAGCAAACGCAGAGCCTCTGCCAGTCCCCGAGGTGGTCAGCCACAGCCCCGCAGCTGCCCCCTGGCTCAGTGACCAGGAGCCCAGAAGTCAGGTCTGAAGCTGGAAATGCCACCTCCCGTGGCCACCAATGCCCTCCTCTCTCTTGACTCCATGGAGAGCCCCTCCCTCTACTGGGAGCAGAGCCAGAACATGGTCCTCGGAGCCCTCCAGCACCAGGGATGGCCAGTGGTCCAGGCTCGGCCCTCGCTGCACGGGCTACCGAAGGCCTTGACCCCTACTCCAATGTCATGGGCCCAAGCACCTCCTCTATTCACACATCACACATGGGGCTCCATAGCCCAGAGTGCACAGGAAGCCCTTTGCATTCTGGGCCTGCTGCTGAGTAAGACCACCTTTGGATAAGGTCTTATTATCCCAGTACTAAGCCCCCCCATCGCCAGGGAGAAACCTCATCTGAGGCCAGAGGCCCGCCCTGGAGCCTCCCAGGCTGCTGGATGGCCTTGGCGGCAGCAGCGACTACCCCAACAATGAGGGCCATGGCATCTGTGTCCTGCAACTGCCATGTGGTGCTCTGGGCGCAGTGCCCACTTCATCCAGTCCTTACAACCACCTCAAGAATCAGGTGCTACTCTTGTCCCCATTTCACAGATGAAGATACTGAGCCTAGAGAGAGGATGTTACTTGCTCAGGGTCCCACAGTGAGTCAGGATCAGACACAGGCAAGGGCAAAAAGGAAAAACATTTCTAAAGAAGACACGAGTCCTTGGCCAGACCCCAACTGCACTAACAACACAGGCTACAACCACGGCCTGCAGAGGCCCAGGCCGGCGGCCACCAGCTCCGGGGCCCTGAGCCGCTGAGCACCACTCTGACCTGCAAAGACAGAGCAGCCAGATGTGGGAAAGCCCAGTCCCTGCAGCCGGCCCACCCCAGGCAGGTGAACAATAAATCCTGCCCCTTTGTAGAAGTCCAGGCTGCAGTGGGAGCAATGTCCAGGGGCAGCACTTTGCACGAATGAAAGCGGAAGTGTGGTGTCTGTGTCTCGCCTGGGAGCTTGGGTGGGGTGGGGGCAGGCAGGGCTACCTGTAGGGGCCGTCTGCAGACCCCCAGCCTCAGTTGAAGCCCCAGGCCCTGACCTGTATCCCTGATGCATTGAAACTGTGCTGCCCCTGCTCCCGGGGGTGCCCTACAACTGACCCACAGAAGACCCACCAACCCCAGCTGGGACCAAGACAAAAGGGCTCTACTGCCCACAGTGCTGAGTGGTGTGAAACAGAAGGCAGCCCCAGGGGCTTGCACCAGGCACAGGAGCCCTGTGAGGGCGGAGGCTGTTCACTGCCTCAAGCCTCCCAGTCCACTCCAGTGCCCGAGAGGGGCCTGGGCTCTGAGCCACTTGGTCAGCAGGGTGGCCCGCTCTGATGAAGCCGTGAATCTTGGGGACCAGCATCGCAGTTCCAAAAAGACAGGCAGTGAGGACCATGGGGAACATGCAGAGGCACAGGGTCTGTGTGAAGGTGGGGTGGGCTCCAGACCACATAGCTCTGCCCTCACCCTTGCATTCAGGTGTGGCTCCTTCTCGCCCAGGAAACACCTGGAGCAGGGTAAGGCCCGGCTGTCTGCTGGGCTGAGGGCACCGTCAGGCTGGCAGGCTCCCCCGTGACCACCCAGGCAGAGCAAGATGCTGAGCAGCCTACGCTAGGGCACCTGCCCGCCCCCTGCAGCCCCACTGGTTCCACCTGGCCTGTTCCTTCCAGGCCTATCTGCCACTCTCAGCCCTAACGTCATCAGAGACTGTCTGCATCTGCCCTCACTCGGCCAGCACCACCAGGTTCCTCTCTGGAGGTATCCCCTAGGTCTCTGAATCTACATGCCGGGCCTCTCTGCATGGTGTCTTAAGTCAGCCTGCACCTCCCCTGGCCCCTGTCTCTGTCCTTGCTCTATCTGGCACATATCCAGACCAACTTAGAGTGAAGTGTGGCTGGTGACTAATCCAGGCAAAGTCCTGGTTTAAAAGGGTTCTTTAAGGAAGTCACATGGACGACTGGCACCCCTGTGTCCTGGCCTCAGCTGGTAGGCACAACCCAGCTGTTCCAGGGAGGAGGGCTCAGCCATGCTCAGCTGGGTGCTGTGGGGAACTGCAGGACTTGGAAGTGGCTTCAAGGCGCTCTGTGGCCCTTCTTTGAGGTCTCTGGGCTCAGACAACCCGGAACTGCTGACAATATGAAGCAGCCCTGGTGTGACACCATGGATACCTGCCATCTGCATTTTTTTTTTTTTTTTTTTGGGAGACAGAGTCTCGCTGTGTCGCCCAGGCTGGAGTACAGTGGTGCGATCATGGCTCACTGCAACCTCTGCCTCCCGGGTTCAAGCAATTCTCCTGCCTCAGCCTACCGAGTAGCTGGGACTACAGGCGCCCGCCACCACTCACGGCTAATTTTTTGTATTTAGTAGAGACAGGGTTTCACCGTGTTGCCCAGGCTGGTCTCGAACTCCTGAGCTCAGGGAATCCGCCCACCTCAGCCTCCCAAAGTGCTGGATTACAGGTGTGAGCCACCGTGCCCAGCCACCATCTGCATCTTACATCTTATTCCACCCTGCGGATGGATTCAGGATCCAGCATGCTTTCTTGCCCCAGGAGACATCAGTGCCTCTGACAGCCAGCAGCAAACAGTGCTCGTGGAAAGACTGAGCCCAGCTCCATGCTGGCTGCCAGCAAGGAAGCACTGGGCAGGGGGGGCAGGGGCAGCAGGGGCCTCACCACCATTAGGACACGGACAGGACACCTGGACACTTCCATCAGGGCAGGTGGCCTAACTGCACCTGACCACTTCAGGGACCCCTCACCTGCAGGGCCTGGCCTTGCCCTCCAGGGGAAGCCCCTGCGGACCAGCCATCCATGAGCACTTCCCCATGAGAAGCTGCCCGAGGGGAGGCCAGCCAGTCACTCCCTGGAGGGCCACCCTGGAGTTTCCGTGTCTCTGCCTCGGGCCCTGGGTGGTCTACTGTAAGCTTCACAAGTGGACAACAGCTCTCTGCTCTTGCTAGAACAAGGACTTCCTGAGAATCACAGACACAGTCCCTCCCAAGTAAGGGGCCTAGGAGGACCCATAAACGTCCCCAGTGAGCCCCTAAAGAGCACTCTCTGCTGTGCCTGCTCACAGGGCCCTGACCTCATGGGAACCACAGGGAGACCTGAGCCCATGACGCCCAGTCCACTCAGGAGAAGCAGACACACTCGAGACACTGGAGTGAGCAGACACAACAGTCAGCAGACAAAAAGACAGAGACCAGGAGGGAAAGGAGGAGGCGCTGAGCGCAGAGGGTCTGACCCCGTGGCCGGACTTGGGGACGTCAGGGAGCAAGCCCACCATTCCCCGCTCAGGCCACAGAAGCCCGGCCTGGAGCTGCCCCATGAAGCAAATGACTTGCGGTGAGATAGCAGAGTTAGGAGTGGAAGGAAGGTGTCTGCATGTAGTTATCATGAAGCCATGGATGGAATATCGTAGCAGAGCGACTCACGGTGAGTTCACGCTGGAGACAGATGAGCTGCGAGATACAGTACCTCGAGCTTGCTTTACAAAACTGCACATGCAAAAAACAGAACAGACAGAAGTGAGAAAACCAGAGACAGAGTTCTGAGAGAACCAGTGACACTGAGAGCCACGCCAGTGTAGGCGCAGGCTGCCATGTGCATCTGGACAGGAGGCCGCAGACGCGTCCGTCAGACGGGCACCAGCTGAGACCTCAGGGTGAAAGAGAAGTTGAGAACCAATTCCACACATGCAGAAAAGTGAGACTGAAGTGAGACAGCAAACCCTGTGCCTGGAAGACAGAAGCCATTAGCTCGGGGGCCCATCCATCACTTAGCACACACTGCCCAGGACAGGCAGTGCGGCTGGGAAGACCCAACACCGATTTTCCTGCAGTTCCAAACAGCCCCCCGCACCCTGTGGCGGGAGGCTGACTGCACCGTCTCCCGGCCCTCAAGATGGGGCAGCATAGACTAACAAAGGAGGCGAGGGTGCCCCCGCACCTGCGGCGGGAGGCTGACTGCACTGTCTCCCGGCCCTCGAGATGGGGCAGCATAGGCTAACAAAGGGGGCGGGGTGCCCCCGCACCTGCGGCGGGAGGCTGACCGCACTGTCTCCCGGCCCTCGAGATGGGGCAGCGTAGGCTAACAAAGGAGGCGAGGGTGCCCTTTCCAGAGATGCTGCCTGGGCCCTGCTGCCGAACCCACCTGACTTCCCGGCGAGCACCTGGACCCCACTCTGGTTCCAGCCCCAGGGCTCCCCAGGCTGCAACCCAGGCGCTTCTGGGCCACCAGGACACCTCCAGGGCAAATCAAGCCACACCCCAACCCACCTTCCTTTTGGATGCAGCTCCAGCCATTTCCAAGTGACTTTCAAAGGCTTTTCTAAAACCAACAGAAAGAAACCAAAGCTCCCTTTACAGCCATTTCCCTCCAATTAAGTTCCCAGGGGAGGGCCAGGTGGGCTGCAGCCCCTCCTTCTCAAGGCCAAGCTCTCTGTGCCTTTGTGGGCAGTCAAACCAGCTTACTTGCCCACAGGCTCTGGCTTCAAACAGGCATGTGTGTGAGAGGGTGTGTGAGTGTGACACTGTGTGTGTGAGACTGTGTGTGTGAATGTGTGAGATTGTGTATGTGATTGACAGTGTGGGATGATTATAACTGTGTGAGATTGTGAGTGTTGTGAGGGTGGGTCTGTGTGTGTGTGTCTGTGTGAGTCTGTGTGTATGATTCTGTGTGTGCTTCTGTGACTGTGTGTCTGTGTGTACTTGTGTATAAGTGTGTATGTGAGTCTGTGTGCCTGTGTGTGTGCTTGCCTATATGTATTTGTGAGTATGTGTGTGTGTGTGTGAGTGTCAGTGTGACTCTGCAGGCTGCCAGTGTTCAGAAATTCATGTGAGGATGAGGCTGACCCAGCAGAGAACCAGGAAGACATGTCCCTTTAAGCAGTGTCACCTGAGGCCCACCTTAGTGTCCCTTCAAGCAGCTGTCACCTGAGGCCCAGGATACGCACAGCACTGCATGCGACATGCCAGGGTGCCCTTCTGAGGCATGTTCTGGCACCGTCTGTGTCAAGCCAAACAGAGCATCACTGAGAGCCTCTCAAACACCAAGGACACCCCAAGTCCTCCCAGCACCCAGGGCACCAAGCCCGGCATTGGCCCCGCTCCGCAGGCCACGCAGCACAGCTGTGGGGGGCAGGAGAAGGGTGAAGGGTACTCAAGGGCACTGCTCTCGCACAGCCCAGCAGCTCAAGGTGCTGGAAATGAGAGCAGGGCAGGAGGCGGCGCTGCTCGTCCCACCAGGAGAACAGGAAGCAGACGAGGACAGACGACAGACAGCTTTCAGCCCTCGGAGGTCTCAGCACAACACAGGCACGCAAACAGCAGCAGCAGGACCAGGCCTCGCCAGGTGCAGGGCCCTCCTTGAAGGAAACCCCTCAAGGTTGATTCCTGCAGGGTCTCTTGTGGCGGAAATCAGACTGGCTGTCATGTCCAAACCAGTGGGCTGAGGACATGCCACAGAGGATGAGGGCCCACAGCTGCACCCCAGGCAGGGACCGTGGGGGCTGACACCTGGACGCCTCGGGCTGGCTTGGGCCGGCTGCCCCTTGCCACGTGTGAGGGCTGCAGCCTGCTTGAGTTGAGGATGCTGGCACTGGAGCTGACACCTGGCTCCAGACCCACCGTGAGGCAGAACACCTAGGGGTCCCCCGGGAGAAAAGAAGCTCTTTCCTCGCGTAGGAATCAGCGTGGTGCTCAGGCCAACAGGTGGTGTCGATGTACACTGTGCCCAAGGATGCCAGTCTACTGCCTTGTTCCTGCATAGCAGTGTCTCCAAACCAGGACAGGGCAGCAGATAAGGAAGAGTGTCCAGCCTCCTTTTCAGGCAGCCTGACTCAGGCTCCATGACTGCCAGGGACCTGGCAGCCTCTTCTGCAAGGTCTCAGGCCAGATGGGAGTGGACACCCTCCCATACACCCAGGAGGAGGCAGGGCCGGCAGGTAGCAGGGGTCAAGGGACAAGTGCTCGCCTCCAGGAACGGCAGAGAAGGCAAGTCTTCAGGAGAACAACACGAGGCCTGCGCGAGGCCAGGAGCTGAACACACCACTCGCCCCATCTACTGCAGACCACCCACCTGCAGAGCTCACAGAGCCCTGGTAGCAAACCCCTGGACCAAGTAACCAAACTAAGTGGACTAAATAACTAATGGACCAAATAACCGAATTGGCCAAGACAATGAAAGATCGAAATTAAACAACTGAGGACTGAGCCCCCAGCAGTCTTCTGCGTGATGGCCACCGTGTCCACAGCTGCCAAGTTCCCCTGCAGGCCCCTCCCATCCCTGCCTGAGTCCCCGGCGGGCTGCAGCCTCTTCTAGCTGCTTCTGCCCCAAAGACCAGCACTTTCTGCTAGGCTTTTCCATCTTCCTGGTGCCCTCCAGGCAGGATCAGGGCTGGTATGGGTGTGCACACACGCAGCACATGCACTCACACACATGCTCACTGTGCAACTCTCAAGTGCACACACACACCTAGCACACTCATCCACATGCCAGCATGCTTACCCAGCAGTGCAGACACACGTCACACACACATACCTAGCACACTCATCCACATGCCAACATGCTTACACAGAAGTGCAGACACACGTCACTACAGATGCACCTGTGGCTGCACCCGGCCCTGTGTTCCGTGTTCACGGCAGGGCGGGTGGCTGGCTGAAGAGCTGGGGCCCGCCCATCAGCATGGGGAATGGGAGGTGTGGGGGGTGGGCATGCAGCCAGACGGAGCTAGTGGCTCCAGAGCTAAATTCAGCTGGGCCTAGAGAACAAGCTCCCAGTAGGGGCATCTCTGCACTCTTGTGGCCCACCCTGTGACCAGGCCATGGGCCAGACTTTCCTGCCTCCCTTCCCAGGGACTGACCTCCCCACAGCTCGGCTCAGTGCAGCCTTTGGCCCTGGGCTGGACACTTTGCCCAAACTCTAAAGCCCCTAACACCTCCAAATATGCTTCTATGGAATACGCAGTTTTCGCCAGAATAACTTCCTCTAACATCTGTCCCAGTACCAAACACTTGCAGAGACATTTTTGGAAACTGCAGTAAGTCTCTCGGACTGCTCAGGTATCACCTAGAATCTCTTGGCTCATAAAATAAATTTCTGAAAAGCTGTGCATAAAATCAACTTACTGACTCCCTCCCCTAACTGATTCACAGTTGCCTGGGGAGGGGCCTGGAGCCACCCTGAGGCTATCCAGGGAGTATCAGGGCAGAGACAATCCCAGCCACAATGTGAGGGCTGTGCCTGGCCACACCCTGGCCCTGCTCATACTGAGAAAAAGCCCTGGAGCCCCCAGGCTCTCATCCCAGTTCCGAGGAGGGGCTGTGTCCTCACCCGCCAAGGCCAGAGGCCCTCTGAGGAAGCCTCTGGAAGGGGTGCCCTGGGGAGGGCCCAGCCATGGGACCCTGCAGCAGCCCCACTGCCACCCCACAATCCACTCCCAGGAGCCTTACGCAGCGATGGAGATGTTCGCGGCAGACATGGGGCTGACTTCAGCCACTTCTTTGGCCTTTTGCAGAGCAAGCTTCTGATTGGCTGCTTCTTCCATCTCCTCTTCATCCTGTTTGAGCAAAGAGAAATGTCCAGTTCCCCTCACAGTGTTATAGCCACTCTAACACTGGCTATATATAACATCAGCTCTTCCTCCAGGGGCCTCAAAAAATACACAGTGCTGCTCTCTATCCAGTGGAGACAGGCAGCCAACCCCTGAGTGAATGTGGCCTCCTACGACCCGTTCCACAGGAGCTGTCTCTGGTGCTCTCCAGGGCCTTCCCTTCTGTGTCTGTGACCCAGGTACCCAGCCACTGCCTGGATATTTCCATTTGTTTGTTTTGTTTTTTGTTATTTTTTTTTTTTAGAGACAGGGTCCCGCTCTGTCACCCAAGCTGGAGGGCAGTGGCTCAATCTCAGCTCACTGCAGCCTCGACCTCCCAGGCTTAAGTGATCCTCTAACCTCAGCCTCCCATGCAGCTGGGACTCCAAGCACGTGTCATCACGACTGGCTAAATTTTTTTAATTTAATTTTTCTTGAACTCCTAGGCTCAAGTGATCCTCCCACCTCAGCCTCCCAAAGTGCTGGGAGTACAGGTGTGAGCTACCATGCCTGGCCTTCAGCTTGTCTGTACCATGGCACCTCAAACTTGCCCACTGAAATGCAAATCTGTCCCTCCTTTTGTCCCACCTGTCCCCCCAGGAGCATCTGTCACACTTTAACAAAGCCAAGAGCAAGGGCAAGAGGCTCTGCACCTGTGGCTAAGTCCTGACCCAGCACTGCCCACAAGCACTGCCACCGGGAGGGTGTCCAGTGGGGCCACGCACCACCTTTGAGCTTTTCTGCCTGGAGCCAGCAGACCATGTCTGTCCCCATTTCCCCAGCTGTGGCTGTGAGAAGCCTCTCCCTGTCTCCCCCATTCCTGGGTGACCACTTGCAGTGCCTGGCCCTGAACTTCACATGGCTCCTGCCCTCAGGGCTGGGCATGCGCACATGTGCAGGCAGGTGCAGTTTCCTCTGCCCGCTCTGGCCCTGACCCTAAGTCACTAAACAAGACCAACATGCTCGGCACCTGGGTTCCGGATCAATAGTTCTGGGCTGAGACCACAGGCCTCAGAATGGAAGCTACGACTTCCATGTTGTCCATCTGGACTGCTGGGGCCATCACTGTTTCCTCAAAATCCTGAAGCCCAGACCCACCTGGCTCCCCTGGGAGCTGGCATTCCCAGTGTTCCCTAAAATGTCCTTGAATCTGCTTTCGGGGCACAACACTGGCAAAAACTAAGTCCCTTGTTAGCTGCCTGCAAATTTCCCTCCACAGAGGAGAGACCTTCAAACTTCAAGCCCAGAGAGGAGGCAAAGCCAGACCCAGCGTGAAACACCCACACCCAGGTCCCTCCTCGCAGATCCGGCTGCATCCAGCTTCCCACCCTCTGGGGCAGGGACTTTGCCAGTCACTCCAGGGAGTGTTCTAAAGTCCCCTGGAAGGTCTAAAACAAATTCAAGTTTATCCTCGCTTCAAAAGGTACATAGTGCTGTAATACTTTTGTGGGAATATTATGGGAATATAAGGGAAGGGGATGGTCGAGTCATAAACTTTGGGGCTCTTGGTCAGCCCAGAAAAATGCCCACAGCCAGACACAGACAGGCCCCCAGTGGCCCCGATCCTCAGAGAAGAAATTCCTAAATGAGGCCAGTTACACAAAAGGGGGGCCACCAATGAGGGTACATGTATGTGGACACAGGGCCCCAAGGACATGGCTTCCTCCATGCATCTTCCTTCATGACAGAACTTAAAGAGACAGTGGGGCCCCAGCGCTCCAGTGCAGCCCACCCAGGACAGCTAGGGCCCCGGGCTCCAAGGCAACCCCGGCACCAAGGAGAGCTCTGTGGGGGCTTGGGCTCCCCCAACCCAAGCAGCCCAGCTGAAGACAGGAACAGAGAGAAGCCAGAAACCAGAGCGCCAGGGAGGAATCCGGGCCCCTAGGCATAGGCATGGCCATGGCCCAGGTCTGGAGGCGTGGGAGTAAGAAGGCTGAGCAGAAGCAAAGGGAGGCTCAGGCTGCAGCTGGCACACCGCATGGACCACACCCCCCTCCTGGAGAGCTGGGTTGGGGGGAGCAGGGGCACCTGCACAGCACTCACTCTTGGAGAAGCTCTGTGGCACACCTGCATCTCTGCTGCCCATGGACAGAAATCCTGAACCTGCCTCTCTCAGCCCCGGAACAGGGAAGGCATGGAGAGACACTGGACTGGAGTGACAGAACTGTGTCAGACCCCTAGACATGCACAGGTGCATGCAGACACCTGTCCAGGGATGGTGCACAGGCAGAAGAGGGCACACAGTGACACATACATGGTGACACACAGGTACATGCTGATGTGCAGAGCATGCACGTGGGACGTTTGCAGCGTGGTTCACACCAAACCAGAAGGCAGCACCACCTCTACTAGGAGCTAGGGCTTGAGTCAACACACAAGCCTGCGACTGAGATGGCAGGTGGCCACACTACAAGTGTCCAGGGCTGGGGAGAGCATGACCAGGAGGGGACTGTGTCATCCGGAGGGATATCACAGAGGGAGACATGTACAATTGCATTCCCCACCAGGCTCAGGGATGAGATGAATATTAAAATGGCACCCGCTGGGCACTGCCTGAAACAGCAGCTGTCCCACTGTGGCACAGCTGTGCTGGGATAGGGCCACCAGCTGCTCCTCCTACTCAGGCCCCTCCTGCTCCCAGCACACCCTGCCGTTCAGGCCATTCTTCCCGGTGCTGGCTTCTCTGAGAGCCTGCCTGTCCATCTGCCTTCAGGGCTCTGGCTCTCCCTGCATCCTCAGCTCCAGCCTTCAGCCCCTGAGTGACAGACCAGCCTCTGCCCGCCAGGACCCAAGGCAACGCTCCTGGACACGAGGCCCTAACCCAGGACCCAGACTCCTCCTGGCTGCGGCCACATTCAAGTGACATGGGCTGACACCAGTCCCTCCCTGTCGCCACCTACCTTGGTCAGCTCTTGGGCGTTGGCCAGGTTGTCCACAGCGATGGCCAGAAAGACATTCAGCAGAGTGTCTGGTTGGGTCCAGCTGAGGAAGGGAACCTCTGCCCCACATGGCCCCAGTCACACTGCAGCTTCCCCCATCTCCCCAGATCCCAACCAGCCTCCAGCCTCCTTCCCTTGGCACCTACCAGCTCCCCCAGGCCCCATCCCCAGACACACTCCAGCCCAGCCACTAGGCCCTCCAGCCCCCTGTTCCGTCCTCACCTCCAGCCTCTCTGCCAATCCCTCCTTTGCTCAGCCTCCCATCACCCAGCCTCCCCTAATGCCCACCTGAGCCTCTTCCCCCAACCCAGCTCTTTCAGGCTGACTGTGCAGGAGCAAAGCTCAGAGGCTGTGCTGGAGCCATCTGCCTCTGCCTCCTAACGAGGGCCCATGGTCTGCCTGCTGTGCTCCCAACTCCCCAAGCCCCGGCCAGCACAAGAAGCCTCCCCACAAACAGCTCCTACTCCACAGGCTCCAGGTGGGGCTCCACTGCCTTCTGGGTCCTGTGAGCAGAGACCACCTCAGACAAACCAGGAGCTTGCAAACCCACCTGTGGCCAGCACATGCTGGGCCCCAAGTCCTAGGCCCACAGATGCCGCCTAGTGCTACCTTCCCCTCCTTTCCATTTCCTTTTCCCGCATGGTGTCCTGGAGCCTCTTCTTTGCGGCATCCCCCCTCTAGATTGCAGGACTCACGTCAGGCCGTGGAGACGGCAGATGGCATGATCTGGTTCCTTGCCTCAACTGACCTCCCAGGACCCAGTGTGAGGTGCTGCCCCACCTTTTAGAAATGAAGAAACCAAGGCCCAAAGGGAAGCACCTGCCACAGGTACCGGCACAGGCACCACCTGGGGTGTGCGGCCTCCTCCTCAAAGCTCGCGGGACCAGGTCCTTGTCCCGTCACGGTGTTTTTCTTTGCAAAAGGAACTCTTCACCCATCACTGGAAGCTGCCTTTTCCTGAACGCTCACCTCCCTGCCCCTGCACAGTTTCCCAGAACCACCCCAAACATAGTCAGGACCCCAACTGTGACTTGGGTCTGCCCCTCCAGACCCTGGCCATTGGGGGTACCCTCCTGGCCATTTTATCACTCCAGGTTTCTCAGCCCAGGCCCTGCTGGCATTTGGGGCTGAGCAATCCTCTATGGGATGGTAGGCAGCACCCTTGGTCTCCATCCACTTGAGGCCATCAGCCCCTCCCCATCAGTGCTGACAACCAAAAGTGACTCAGAAGCTGCCAAATGCACCACAGCATCTGTGGGGAGAGGAAGCTGCCCCCGTTAGAACCTTGCACTCCACGTGATCCAGCCCGTTTCACCACAGGCCTGCGACTCACCCCTGCCCAGGCTACAGCCACTCTCCCTGTGGTACTGGCCTCTGCCAGGCCGAGTAGCAGCTGGCTCTGTATGAGGCCAACAGCAGTGACCCTGGCAGGTCAGGTCCCTCTCTGGCTGGACAGGTGCCCCCTCCCTGGGGGTCAAGGGAGCGCATACCCCAGGCCAGAGCCTCACAGGTGAGTCCACGCAGAGCTCCAGCAGAGCCCACAGGGCAGGACACTGAGGCCAGGCTGACACCTCCAGGCACCAGCCACAGCCACTGACACCCTCAGAGGCCTTTCCATGCCCAGAAAGCAGGACCAAGGGCCATGCCCCTTGGGATCCAGCAGGACTAACGCTGAGTGGACAGGGAGGGGGACGCTCGTGGCCAGCATGCCTGGCCTCAGTGTCAGGGTCAGACTCAGCTGTGGTGAACCACTGGCCACTGCTCTGTCTTGAGGCAGAGGCACCTCCTTCTGGACACTGCTGTCCTGTCTGAGGCCTCCGTCCCTCTCTGACAACTGGCGCTGCCTTTCTTTGGTGCCTCCGGTGCCAGCCCCAGGGCCACCCATCTCCAAAGCAAACACTGCCCCCTCAGGCTCTCTGGAGCCCCTCCTAGGCTCACACTCAACTTCCCAGGAAGGCTGGATCCCCCACTCTGGGGACCAGGCCCTGAGCTGCAGCCTAAGGACCACCCCGTGACTAACAAGACTGAGAGAGGGAGCCCCTGCTGGGCCAGCCTAAGAGAGGTGGAGCAAGGAATGAGGAGCCAGGGAGATGGAGACAGGAAAGAAGGTGAAGTCTGCAAGGGCACTGACGGCACCGGCACCAGTGAGGCAGAGACGAGGACAGACAGACGGGGTGGAGTGGCCGTCGTGTGTGAGAAGGTCGGGGGAGAAGCAGAGCCGGGAGGTCGACTGTGAGACATTGTCTCCAGCTCCTCGGGGCCCTGCGGGGTGTTCTGTCACAGCAGTTCTCAAAGTGGGGTCCCCAGAACAGAAACACGGGCTCCCCCTGCAGCCTGTGAGAATGCACATTCTCAGGCCCCAGCCCAGCCCCACTGCCTCTGACACCCTGGGCTAGGGCTGGAATCCAGGCTTACCATCCCTCAGGGGACTGTGATGCCCAGATGAGTTTGAGAACCAAAGACACTTCTAGGCCTGAACTTCCCACCCCAGCTACAGGGGGACCCACTCACACTGCCTGTCATAGCCCTCACCCTTGCCTATACCACGAACGCTGTAGTTCTCCCTCCAGATCTTCCTTGGCCCCAGCCCTGTCCCTATCACGGCCCCTTGCTGAGGCAGAGCTCACCACCGGCGGCTGGGCTCGCTCTGACCCCACAGACTCACCCTCTGACTCAAGGTCCTGAAACAGCCCAACTGACATCCTCCACAGAAAACCTTTCCTTACATTTCTCTGCAAAGGGGATGGTATCAGCAGGGGGAAGGGCTCCTTTTTAAAGCCCAGTGCCAAAACCTAAGTACACAATTAAATCAAAGTGAAAACAAAAACCCACTTGCCCAGAGTGTGAGGCTCCCCGACTGCTGCTCAGAGTCTGTCCTGGGCCTGCTGCTGGCCGCACCCACCCCCACCTCTGGATACCCCCACACGCAGCAGCTCATGCTCCCTCAAGCTGAGTCCCAAAGCCTCCAGACCCCTGCGCTCCGGCCACCTGCAGAATGTTCTCCATCTGCACTCAACTCTGAGAATGCACCTCTCACGTCCACGGCCCCTAGTCCTCCTGGAGGGATCCGCGTGGTGGCCATGGGGAAGAGGAGGGCCAAGCACTGACCACCCTCTGCCCCAGCCCCACAGAAGGATACAGTTTCCGAACAGTGTCAGGACAATGAAGTAAAAGGACGAGAACATGCCTTTGCTGACGCCGCCTTGCGATTCGATCCCGTGATACATCACTGCATTCCAGTCCTCTCCCGTCAGGATCTGCCAGGATGGAGAGAACACAGGGCAAGCCCCCGTGGCCGCCTTCCCCACACACACGCACCCCCACCCACACGAGTGCATGTGCACCGCCACGTCCACGCGCACTGCCACGTCCACACACGCACATCCAGGTCTTTAGATGATGCTGTCTCCGAAGGTCTGGGCATCCCAGGGTCCTCCAGAAAAGCTTCCAGAAGGACATGGCTGCAGAACTGGGTCTTAAAAGACTAACATACTCTAGGTTTTCAGCCAGAAATGAAAAGGGAGCTCCCAACAGGAGAAGGAGGTGGGCAGAGGCGAGGAGAGCAGCAGTGAGATCAGGCATGGAGAGACGAAACAGCGCCATCCACGTCACTGCAGTCAAGGAAGCCGAGGTTCACAGGGGACTGGGCTGCACACGGCCACCCAGCAGAAGCAGAGCCTTATGATCTCAGTTCCTGCCACTCCACTTGGTGGGTCCAGCCTCACAGCCTGGCTAAATGCAACCCTTGTCCTAGTAGCCATGTCTCTTTTCTACTTTAATTTTTGGAAACATACAAGAAAATAAAATAATAAACACTCATGTGTCCCCCACCCAAAATGGAAATTTTGCCCCATGTGCAATGGTCCCCCTCCCCATGACCAACTCCAACCAGGGATCTGACACAGACCCAAGTCTTTTTTCTTTTTTCACTTTCTATTTATTTGTGGGTGTTTTTAAATTTTTCTTTTTTTTTTTTTTTTTGACATGGAGTCTTACTCTGTCATCCAGGCTGGAGTGCAGTGGTGCGATCTTGGCTCACTGCAAGCTCCGCTTCCCAGGTTCATGCCATTCTCCTGCCTCAGCCTCCCAAGTAGCTGGGACTACAGGCACCCACCACCTCGCCCGGCTAATTTTTTGTATTTTTAGTAGAGACGGGGTTTCACCGCATTAGCCAGGATGGTCTCCATCTCCTGACCTTGTGATCCGCCCACCTCGGCCTCCCAAAGTGCTAGGATTACAGGCGTGAGCCGCCACACCCTGCCGTTTTTAAATTCTTTTTATCGATACATAGTATTTGTACATATTTTAGGGTACTTGTGGTATTTTGATACACGCATACAGTGCGCAATGATCAAATAGGGTATTCAGATATCCATCACCTCAAACATTTAGCATTGTGTTGGGAACATCTCAAACCTTTTCTTCTGATTATTTTGAAATAGACAATATATTGTTGTTAGTTATAGTCACCCTACCATGCTATCAAACACTAGGACTCGCTCCTTCTATCTAACTGTGTTTGTACCCCTTAACCACCCTCTCTTCATCCCCTCTTCCTACAGCCTTCCCACCTTCTGGTAGCCATCATTCTAACCTCTACCTCCAGATCAGCTTTTTTGCTCTCACATCTGAGTGAGAACATGTGAAGTTTGTCTTTCTGTGCCTGGCTTATTTCACTTAACTTAATGACATCCACTTCCATCCATGTTGCTGCAAATGACAGGATTTCATTCTTTTTGTGGCTGAATAGTGTTCTGTTATATATACACCATATTTTCTGTATCCTTTCATCTGTTGACAAGCACTTAGGCTGATCCCTTATCTTTGCTACTGTGAATAGTGCTGCCATGAGCATGAGGAGGCAGGCAGCACTTCATGTTCCAACTTCCTTTCCTTTGGATAAACACCCAGCAATGGGATTTTTGTGGTATGGCTCCTCTTAAGGAGCCTCCATACTGTTTCCCAGAGTGGCTGGACTAATTTACATTCCCATCAACGGTGTGAGAGAGTTCCCTTCTCTCTATATCCTGCCAGCATTTGTTAATTTTGTCTTTGATAATAGCCATCCCAAATGGGTGAGACGATACCTCACTGTGGTTTGGATTTGTCTTCGCCTGATGATTAGTGATGTTGAGTATTTTTTCATACATCTGTTGGCCATTTGTATGTCTTCTTTTGAGAAATGTCTATTCAGAGCCTTTGCCCACTTTTAAATGTGATTATTTGTTTTTTTTGCTGTTGAGTTGTTTGAGTTCCTTGTATATTGTGGATAGTAGTCCCTTGTTGGATGAATGGATCCAAGTCTTTAGGGTTCCACTACACATCACACACATACACGTATGTATAAACAGAATACTGCATACGTGCTAAACATGCACAGGAAGGTACCAGACTACACATCATTCTTCAACTTGCTGTTTTCATTCAACAATACAGCTTTGAGTTTTCTCCATTTTTTTTTTTTTTTTTTTTTTTGAGACAGGGTCTTGTTCTGTTTCCCAGGCCGGAGTGCAGTGGTGTGATCTTGGCCCACTGCAACCTCTGCTTTCTGGGCCCAATCAATCCTCACACCTCAGCCTCCTGAGTAACTGGGTCCACAGGCAGGTGCCACCATGCCCAGCTAAGTTTTTGTATTTTTTAGTAGAGATGGGGTTTTGCCATGTTGCCCAGGCTGGTCTTGAACCCCTGGGCTCAAGCAATCAGCCCCCCCTCAGCCTCCTGCAGTGCTGAGATTACTGGGGTGAGCCACTGCACCCGGCTCTCCATGTTGATACATATAAATCTACTTATTTGTGTAAACCATCACACAGTTTTCCTTCCATTTACCTATTTTCCTTCTCACAGGTACTTTTAGTGGCTTCTGGGTTTTTGCTGCCGTGTCCCCTTGTGCACATGTGAAGTTTCTCTAGAACTGCAGCTGCCAGATATGTAGGCTATGCACACCTTCGCCGACTTCACTAGATGTTTCCAAAATGGTTATCCCAAATCATATTCCCGCCAGCAGCAGAGGATGGTTCTTCATTGCATCCTCACACCACCCATGGCACTGTCACGCCCTTTGATAGTTCCCAATCTGATAAACGTGAAAGGGCTTAAAAGCACTGGCCAGGCGTGGTGGCTCACGTCTGTAGTCCTAGCGCTTTGGGAGGCCAAGGTGGGAGGATCACTTGACCCCAGGAGTTCGACACCAGCCTGGGCGACATAGTGGGACCCCATTTCTAAAAAAAAAAAAAAAAAAAAAAAAGGCAAGCCCGTGAGTTTGATCATTTCTCCTGCCCAGGGGCCCTTAGATCTCTTCTGTGCCCTGCCTTTCAACCCCCCAGCTCCTATTTCTGATGACTCATCTCTTTCTTACTGACTTTTGAGACTTCCTTATGTATTCTTGTATATACTAATACTCTATTTGCATTATCTATTGTAAATATCTTTAGTCTCCTGTTTGCTTTTATTTTTGTATTTAAAAAGTTTAATGTAATTAAATATCAGTCTTATCAGTCTATTCCTTTATGTTTTCTGCTTTTTGCATCTTAAGAAATTCCTCTCCATCCAAGGTCATACAGATATTTTCACTACAAACACACACGGCCAGGAGTGGTGGCTCACACCTGTAATCCCAACACTTTGGAGATAGAGACCAGCCTGGGCAACATAGCGAGACCCTGTCTACAAAAAAATTTTTTTAATGAGCTAGGTGTGGTAGTGCGCACCTGTAGTCCCAGCTACTCAGAAGGCTGAGGCAGGAGGATCACTTGAGCCAGTTGTGTGAGCTATGATCATGCCACTGTACTCCAGCCTTGGCAATAGAGCAAGACCCCATCTCCATTTAAAAAAAAAAGAAATTTGGAGATGGGGTCTTGCTCTATTGCCAAGGCTGGAGTGCAGTGGCACAATCGCAAGACCCCATCTCCATTAAAAAAAAGAAATTTGGGCCAGGCACAGTGGCTCACGTTTGTAATCCCAGCACTTTGGAGGCCAAGGTGGACGGATCACAAGGTCAGGAGTTCAAGACCAGCCTGGCCAACACAGTGAAACCCTGTCTACTAAAAATACAAAAATTAGCTGGGCATGGTGGCAGGTGCCTGTAATCCCAGCTATTCGGGAGGCTGAGGCAGAAAAATCGCTTGAACCCGGGAGGCGGAGGTTACAGTGAACCAAGATCACACCACTGCACTCCATCCTGGGCAACAGAGCTAGATTCCATTTCAAAAAAGAAAAGAAAAGAGAAGAAATTTCTCTCCATCCAAGATCATAAAGATATTTTCATAATATATTTTTTTTCTTTCTTTTCTTCTAAAGACTGGGTCTTGCTCTGTTGCCCAGGCCGCAGTGGCACGATCCTAGCTCATTATAACCTCAAACTCCTGGCCTCAAGTAATTCTCCTGTCTCAGTCTCCCACATAGCTGGGACTGCAGAGGTGCACCATCAGCTATTTTTTTTTTTTTTTTTTGGATATGGGCTTTCATTATGTTGCCCAGGCTGACCTTGAACTTAAGAGCCTCAAGCGATACTCCCACCTCAGCCTCCCAAAGCACTGGGATTATAGGCATGAGCCACCATGCCTGGCCTCTTACTCTTTACATCATCTTTAAATCATTTTCAAGTTTGATTTTTTACATTTAGGTTTCTAATCCGACTGAAGCTTTGTGCATGCATGGAGATGATGATCCCATGTTTTTCATACGGAAAGCCACTTTTCCCAGACCCAAATTTTTGAATAGTCCGTCCTTCCTCCATTGATTCCCAGTGATACCTTTCTCATATAACCAGCTTTCTATATATGTTTGGAATGTTTCCGGGTTCTCTGCTCTGTTCTTTTGATATTTCATTTTTACATATACCACACTATTTTCATTACCATAGCTTTATAAAAAGTCATGATATATGGTAGGACAAATTTCTTCTTCCTGAATTGTCTTTTCTTGGACTTTTACTCTTCCATATAATCAATATGCTGAATTCCAAGAACAGTCCCATTGGAATTTGGATCAGGATTGCGTTGATTCATAAATTAAATTGGGGAGAACTGACACCTTCACCGTTTTAAGGCTTCCTACTTATAAACATCTCTCTGCACACATACAGCTCCTTAAGGCCTTGAATTACATTTCATAATTACTGCAACACAAGTCTTGCACAATTTTAGTTAGATTTATTTCTGGGTACCTGGAAGTTTTGTTACTACTGTGAATGAGACCTGTCTTTTAAATTGAATTTTCTAATTGAATAATGTTATTTATTATATAGAAAAGCTATATTTTTGTACATTTATCCTATGTTCAGCAATACTGATGAATTTTCTTATTATATCTAATATATTATCTAGGATTTTCTATAGTAAATAATCACATTTGCAAATAATAATAGTTTTTTTCTATTCCTTTCCAGTCTTTTTACTTCTTTCTTTTTTCTTACTACATTAGCTTCGACTGCTTGAATAGTAGGCATCCTTATTTTCCTTTTAACAATACTTCTAATCTTTTACTATTATCTATGATCCTTGCTATGGTCTCTTTTAAATAACAGCATTATTGGGATATAATTCGCCCATTTAAAGTGTATACAATAGTTTTTAGTATACTCACAAATATGTGTCACCATTATCACAGTCCATTTTAGAACATTTTCATCCCTTCAAAAAAAGAAACTCATACCCATTAGCTATCACCCATCCTGGTTGTAGGGTTTTTGTAGATACTCTTTACCAGATTTTTTTAAACTCCTGTCAATTCTTAGTATGACTTTTTTTATCATGAATTAAAGTTTATTTTTATCAATGTTTCACTTTTCTGCATCTATGACACATGTTCTCTTTTAACCTGCAGAGATTAGGAATTATACTGACAATTTCCTGTATTATTTGTATTTCTTGTATTACTAGAATGAACACAGTTTAGCTATTAGGTTCTTTTTTAATATATGCAGCTGATTTGATTTTTTAATAGATTTTAGATTATTTGCAGACATTTGTGATGCAGATAAAAAAACACCAAAATAACAAGACTGTAAAAAGCATATTTTTAAGGAGACACATGAAGTAGATAATTGTATAGCAAGACTGACCAAGGGAAAAAAAGCACAAATAAAAATTGTAACACGAAAGGGGGGTCATAACATAGGAAAAAGAGATTTTTTTAATTACAGAAGAATATTATGGCAGCTTTATGCCATGAGATTTGAATGAATCTACTTTTACTGGGGAGACATTAGCGTACCTGCCGTGCTGGGCGATATTCAGGTGCTTAGGATGGTCAGTGGATAAAACAAAGACCCTGCCCCATGGAGCTTGCGTTCTGGTCTGCATTTTGTCTTAAATTGTCCTTGCACGGCTTTGGTGTCAAGGTTGTACTAGCCTCATGAAATGATTTCATCCCTTCTCTGAAATTGTTTGAGTCAAATAGTTATTATTTCTTCTTGAAAGGCTTGGTGAAACTCACCTTATAATGACTGGGCCCCAGGCAGGAGGCAGAAAGATAGGAAGAGAACTTTGACTGTCTGTTAAATTTCTTTTATAATTATGAAATGTCCAGGTTTTCAAAATTTCTTCTTGAGCTAATTTAATCCACTTAATGTCTTCCTATAAAAATGCATGTTTTGGCCAGGCACGGTGGCTCATGTCTGTAATCCCAGCACTTTGGGAGGCCAAGGCGGGCTGATCATGAGGTCAGGAGATCAAGACCATCCTGGTTAACACGGTGAAACCCTGTCTCTACTAAAAATACAAAAAATTAGCCGGGTGTGGTGGCAGGCGCCTGTAGTCCCAGCCACTCGGGAGGCTGAGGCAGGAGAATGGCATGAACCCGGGAGGCGGAGCTTGCAGTGAGCCGAGATCGCACCACTGCACTCCAGCCTGGGCGACAGAGCGAGACTCCATCTCAAAAAAAAAAAAAAAAAAAAAAAAAAAAAAAAGCATGTTTCATCTAGGCTTTCCAATCTCATGGCATAAAGTTGCCAAAGTATTCTTTTGGAATTTAAAAAAAATCTCATTTTCCTATAGTTACGACTCCCTTTTGGGTTACATTTTTTATTTGTGCTTTTTTCCCTTGATCAGTCGCTGTACAATTATCTACTTCATGAACATGCTTGTTATCTTGGTGTTTCAGTGATCTGTACAACAAATGTCTACTCTTAGCATCATCTGCTTTCAATTTTTCTTTGGTTTATTATTCCTTCTTCTAGATTTTTCATATAAGTACTTGTTAAGCCAGGCTCTGTGGCTCATGCCTGCATTACCAGCACTTTGGGAGGCTGAGGTGGGAGGATCGCTTGAGCCCACTGAGTTTGAGACCAGCCTGGGCAACATTGTGAGACCACGTCTCTACAAAAAATAGAAATTAGCTGGGCATGCTGGTGTGTGCCTATGGCCCCAGCTACTTGGGAGACTGAGGTGGGAGGACCACTTGAACCCAGTTCGAGGCTGCAGTGAGCCATGATTACACTAATGCACTCCAGCCTGGGTGACAGGGCAAGACACTTTTTTTTTTAAGAGTACTTGTTTATTTTTTATCCTTTTTTTTTCTGATAACTGCATTAAGATTATAAGTTTTCCTTTAAGTGTTGTTTCAGATTCCTCTTACAAGTGTTGATACTGTTCAGTTCTAAATATTCTGTAATGGCCATCGTGATTTCTGATTTCCTCTTTACTCCCAAATCCTTCAACTTACAAATATGGGAAAGATATTAAATGACTTTTCATTAACGGTGCCTGCTTATCTAAATGATATCAAAGTTGTGCTCTGCAGGACAGCAATATTCATTTTTTATTTTTTTATTTTTTTTTAGTTGGAGTCTCGCACTGTCACCCAAGCTGGAGTACAGTAGCATGATCTTGGCTCACTGCAACCTCCACCTCCCAGGTTCAAGTGATTCTCCTGCCCCGGCCTCCAGAGTAGCTGGGATTACAGGCACCCACCACCACACCTGGCTAAATTTTGTATTTTCAGTAGATACGGGGTCTTGCCATTTTGGTTTCACTACGCCAGGCTGGTCTTGAATTCCTGACCTCAGGTGATCTGCCCACTTCGGCCTCCCAAAGCGCTGGGATTACAGGAGTGAGGAACTGCGCCCAGCTGGACAGTAATTAATATTTGTTGAAGTTTCCTGAGTGACCTAATAAACGGTCAAAGTCTGCAAATGTTCCATGTGCCCCAAATAATGAATATTCTATTCGCTATCTGTTGGGTACAGTTCTGTATGTGACAACTGGTTCATGTTTTTAGATCCTTTCTAATCTTTTGTCAGTTTCATCCTTCAGTTTGACAGAGACATGTTATAAATCTCTTATAAGATGGTAAAGTTTTTATTTCTCCTTGTAATTCTGCCTGTTTTTGGTCAATGTTCTGAGGCCAGGTTGTTAGGTCCTGCAAGTTCATGCCCTGCAGTGTGTTCCTTCTGGAGGCGTCCTCTTTTCATCATGTAATATGCCTCTTTATTCTCATCCATCCTCTTTTTACCTTCACCTCTATTTTGGCTGATATTAATACATGAGCTTTCTTTTGTTTTGTTTTGTTTTTTGAGACGGAGTCTCGCTCTGTCGCCCAGGCTGGAGTGCAGTGGCGTGATCTCAGCTCACTGCAACCTCTGCCTCCCAGGTTCAGGCGATTCTCCCACCTCAGCACCAGCACACCCAGCTAATTTTACGTATTTTTAGTAAAGATGGGGTTTCACCATGTAGGCGAGCTGGTCTCGAACGCCTGACCTCAAGTGATCTGCCCACCTCGGCCTCCCAAAGTGCTGGGATTACAGGCATGAGCCACCGTGCCCGGCCTACACTGGCTTTCTTTTGGTCAATGTTTAGTTAGTTCATCTTTTCGTATCCCTTTATTTTTCAATTACACAATATTTTAAACACTCCGAAAGATGCAATGAATAGTTTAACAAACCTCTGTGTACCCACTACCCAGCTTAAGAAATAAAACATCAGAATGTGGCCAGAACTCCCCAGTCTCATTCCTCTCCCTCTCCCCACCTCCCAGCAACCCCACCCCACCACCAGGAAAACTGTGTCCTGAATTTGGTGCTCATCATTCCTGTGCAAGCTTTTATACGTTTACTACATCCATATCATAAACAGTATATGACATTGTTTTGCACATTGTTCATCCTTAAATAGTATCATACGCTATAAATACATTTAGTTCTAAGGCACTCATTTTCCCTTCTGCACAAACAGATCACACTTCTCTTATCCATTTCCCTGATGGTGAACATGCAGGTGATTTTCAGTTTTTTGTTATTACAAATAATGCTGCTAGGATGGCTTTACATGTTTCCTTGTGCACTTGGGCAAAAAACTTTCCAGGGCATATACCTGGCAGGAACTGCTCGTGCCAATTCCAGTGGATGGGATATAATGAATTACCCTTCAGAGTGGTTCTACCAACCCACCAACAGCATAAAGAAACACTAATTTCTCCACTTCTTCTCTAAATCTTAATATTGTTAGATCTCTTAATTTTGGCTAAACTGACAGGTGGAAATGGTTGTTTCATTGAGGGTTTAATTTGCATTTCCCTGACTGCAGTAAAATTGATCATAGTTTCTTCTCCTGTGAGTTACTTGTTTTTATCCTTTGTCCTTTCATACTACATCATTTGTCTTTTAATCTATCTAGAATTGATTTTCACACTTGGTACAAGGTAGGAACCCAATTTCATGTTTTTCTATGTAAATACTATCTGCAATGACAGGACTTGAGTTTTCTGTGTATAAATATTTCATCTGTAAATAATGACAGTTTTCTTTCTTGTCAATCCCGACAATTTTTATTTCATTTTTTCTTGTTCTACTGTGCTAAGACCCCTGATACTACTGTAATCTGCTAAGCATTTTTATTTGGAAGGAGTGTTAGGTCTTACTTAAAAAAAAAAACTATCACGGACATTTGAAGCATACACAGAGTGGAGTACAATGAGCCCAACATGCCCATCCAGTTTCAGCCATCGGCAACTCTGCAATCTTATCTCCGCTCCTCTCACCTCTGGCTGACTGTGCTTGTGCTACAGTTCCAGTGCTTTCTCTGATCATACAAGGTTTGTATCCACCTTAATCTGTTAGTGTGACAAATTACATTCATAGGTTTTCTAATGTTGAATTATCTTGCATTTCTAGGAAAAGTTCTAGTCAATTATAAAAATAATTTTTAAGAATATCTAGATTTGATTAATGATGGTTTCCCCCAGATGCTTTGCTTCTGTGTTTGCAGAAGTGATCTGTATTTGCAGAAGTGATCTGTATTTTTCTTTTCTGATAGTGTCCTTGTTTAGTTTTTTTCATTATCAAGGCTACTCTAGTTTCATACAATGAGTGGCGAGCTATCCTTTTTTATATTCTGTGGAGGAGTCTGTATAAAATTGGAATAATTTCTTAAATAGCAGAATTCACATATCATACTATCTGAACTTGGTAACTTGAGCAGGAGATTTTTAATTATTAAATTTTTTAAAATTTATTTTTTATTTCAATAGATTTTGAGAGAACAGGTGGTGTTTGCTTATATGACTAAGTTCTTTAGTGATTATCTCTGAGATTTTGGTGCACCCATCACCCAAGCAGCATACGCTGTAGTTTTTTATTCCTCGTCCCCCTCCCACCCTTTCCCTCGAGTCCCTAAAGTCCATTGTATCATTCTTATGCCTTTGCATCCTCATAACTCAGCTCCCACTTATGAGTGAGAACACACAATGTTTGGGTTTCCATTCCTGACTTACTTCACTTACAATAGTAGCCTCCGATTCCATCCACGTTGTTGCAAATGCCATTATTTCACTCTTTTTAGGGCTGAGTAGTATTCTATAGTATACTGGTATACACTACATTTTCTTCATCCACTCGTTGACCAACAGGCATCTGGGTTGGTTCCATATTTTTGCAATTCCAAATTGTGCTGCTATAAACATGCATGTGCAAGTATCCTTTTTCATATAATGACTTCTTTTCCTCTGAGTAGATATCTAGAAGTGGGATTGCTGATCAAATGGTAGATATACTTTTAGTTCTTTAAGGAAACTCCACGATGTTTTCCATAGTGGTTGTATTAATTCACATTCTCACTAACAGTGTAAAAGTGTTCCCTTTTCACCACATCCACACCAACATCTATTATTTTTCATTTATTATGGGCATTCTTGCAGGAGTGAGGTGGTACCACACTGTGGTTTTTATTTGCATTCCCCTGATTGTTAGTGATGTTAAGCATTTTTCCATATGCTTTTGTATATCTTCTTTCGAGAACTGTCTATTCATGTCCTTAGCCCTCTTTTTAATGAGATTGTTTGTTTTTTTCTTGCTGATTTGAGTTCTTTGCAGATTCTGGATATTAGTCCTTTGTCAGATGTATTGATTGTGAAAATTTTCTCCCACTTTGTGGGATGTCTGTTTATTGATTATTTCTTTTGCTGTGCAGAAGCTTTTTCGTTTAATTAAGTCTCATATATTTATCTTTGTTTTTGTTGCATTTGCTTTTGGGTTCTTGGTCAAGAAGTCTTTGTCTAGCCAATGTCTAGAAGGATTTTTTCTGATGTTATCTTTATAATTGTTATGGTTTCAGCTCTTAGGTTAAGTCTTTGACCATCTTGAGTTGATTTTTGTATAAGGTGAGAGATGAGGATCCAGTTTCGTTCTCCTACCTGTGGCTTGCCAATTATCCCAGCACCATTTGTTGAATAGGGTGTCCTTTCCCCACTTTATGTTTTTGTTTATTTTGTCAAAGATCAGTTGGCTGTAAGTATTTGGGTTGATTTCTGGGTTCTCTATTCTTTTCCATTGGTCTATGTACCTATTTTTATACCAGTACCATGGTGTTTTGGTGACTATGACCTTATATCGTAGTTTGAAGTTGGGTAATGTGATGCCTCCAGCTTTGTTCTTTTTGCTGATTTTTTTTTTTTTTTTTTGAGATGGAGTCTCACTCTTGTCACCCAGACTGGAGTGCAATGGATGGCGCGATCTTGGTTCACTGCAACTTTCACCTCCTGAGTTTAAGTGATTCTTCTGCCTCAGCCTCCCAAGTAGCTGGGATTACAGGCACAAGCCACCACACCTGGCTAATTTGTGTACTTTTTTAAGTAGGGTTGGGGTTTCATCATGTTGGTCAGGCTGGTCTCAAACTCCTGACCTCAGGTAATCTGCCCGCCTTGGCCTTCCAAAGTGCTGGGATTACAGGCAAGAGCCACTGCACCTGGCCTTTTTTGCTTAGTCTTGCTTTGGCTATGCAGGCTCTTTGTTGGTTCCATCTGAATTTTAGGATGTTTTTTCTAGTTCTGTGAAGAATGATGGTGGTATTTTGATGGGAATTGCATTGAATTTGTAGATTGCTTTTGGCAGTATAGTCATTTTCACAATATTGATTCTACCCATACATGAGCATGGGATGTGTTTCCATTTGTTTGTGTTGTCTATGATTTCTTTCAGCAGTGTTTTGTGGTTTCCCTTGTAGAGCTCTTTCACCTCCTTGGTTAGGTATATTCCTAAGTATTTATTTTATTTTGTGCAGCTACTGTAAAAGGGGTTGAGTTCTTTATTTGATTCTCAGCTTGATCGCTGTTAATGTATAAAAGAGCAAAAGAGCTACTGATTTGTGTACATTAATTTTGTATCCTGAAACCTTGCTGAATTCTTTTATCAGTTCTAGGAGCTTTTTGGAAAAGTCTTTGGGGTTTTCAACATAAATAATCATATCATCGGCAAACAAACAGTGACAGTTTGACTTCCTCTTTACCGATTTGGATGCCCTTTCTTTCTTTCTCTTGTCTGATTGCTCTGGTTAGGACTTCCAGTACTATGCTGAAGAGAGTGGTGACAGTGGGCATCCTTGTCTTATTCCAGTTCTTGGGAGAATACTTTCAAACTTTTCCTGGTTCATTATTATGTTGGCTGTGGGTTTGTCACAGGTGGCTTTTATTACATTAAGGTATGTCTCGTGTATGCTGATTTTGCTGAGGACTTAATCATAAAATGATGCTGGATTCTGTTGAATGCTTTTTCTGCATCTATTGAGATGATTGTGTGATTTTGGTTTTTAATTCTGTTTATGTGGTGTTATCACATTTATTGACTTGCATATATTAAACCATCCCTGCATCCCTGGTATGAAACCCACTTGATCATGGTGGATTATCTTTTTAATTTGCTGTTGGATTCAGTTAGCTAGTATTTTGTTGAGGATTTCTGCATCTATGTTCATCAGGGATATTGGTCTGTAGTTTTCTTTCTTGGTTATGTCCTTCCCTGGTTTTGGTATTAGGGTGATATTGGCTTATAGAATGATTTAGGAAGAATTCCCTCTTTCTCTACCTTGTGGAATAGTGTCGATAGGATTGGTACCAATTCTTCTTTGAATGTCTGATAGAATTCTGCTCTGAATCCATCTGGTCCTGGACTTTATTTTGTTCGTAATATTTTTATTACCATTTCAATCTCGCTACTCGTTACTGGTCTGTTCAGGGTATCTAATTCTCCCTGATTTAAGCTAGGATGGTTGTACCTTTTCAGGAATTTATCCATCTCCTCTAGGTTTTCTAGTTTATGTGCATAAATAAAGGTGTTCATAGTAGCTTCGAATAATCTTTTGTATTTCTGTGGTATCAGTAGTAATATCTCCCATTTCATTTCCAATTGAGCTTATATTTGGATCTTCTCCCTTATTTTATTGGTTAATCCCACCAATGGTCTATCAATTTTATCTATCTAGATAGACAAAATAAAAATTTTATCTATCTAGATAGACAAAATAAAAATTTTATCTATCTAGATAGACAAAATAAAAATTTTATCTATCTAGATAGACAAAATAAAAATTTTATCTATCTAGATAGACAAAATAAAAATTTTATCTATCTAGATAGACAAAATAAAAATTTTATCTATCTAGATAGACAAAATAAAAATTTTATCTATCTAGATAGACAAAATAAAAATTTTATCTATCTAGATAGACAAAATAAAAATTTTATCTAGATAGACAAAAATTTTATCTATCTAGATAGATAAAATAAAAATTTTATCTAGATAAAATAAAAATTTTATCTATCTAGATAGAATAAAAATTTTATCTATCTAGATAGAATAAAAATTTTATCTATCTAGATGAATAAAAATTTTATCTATCTAGATAGAATTAAAAATTTTATTCTGTCTAGATAGAATAAAAATTTTATCTATCTAGATAGATAAAATAAACATTTTATCTAAAAAAATTTATCTTTTTATTTATCTAAAAAGAACCAGCTTTTTGTTCAATTTATCTTTTGTAATTTTTTTTGTTTCAATTTCATTTAGTTCCGCTCTGATTTTCATTACTTCTCTTCTTCTGGTGGGTTTGGGTTTGGATTGTTCTTGTTTCTTCAGTTGTGTGAGATGGGACTTTAGATTGTCTATTTGTGCTCTTTCAGTCTTTCTGATGTAGGCATTTAAGGCTATGAACTTTCCTCTTAGCACTGCCTTTGCTGTATCCCAGAGGCTTTGATAGGTTGTGTCACTATTATCGTTCAGTTCAAAGATTTTTTTAAATTTGCATCTTGATTTCATTGTTAACCCAAAAATCATTCAGGAGCAGGTTGTTTAATTTCCCTGTATTTGCATGGTTTTGTGGGTGCCTTTGGAGTTGATTTCCAATTTTATTCCACTATCATCTGAGAGAGTACTTGATATAATTTAGATTTTTTTTTTTTTTTTTGAAACAGAGTCTCGCTCTGTCGCCCAGGCTGGAGTGCAGTGGCCGGATCTCGGCTCACTGCAAGCTCCAAATTTAGATTTTTTAAAATTTCCTGAGACTTGTTTTGTGGCCTATCATATGGTCCATCTTGGAGAATGTTCCATGTGCTGATGAATAGAATGTATATTCTGCAGTTGTTGGGTAGAATGCTCTGTAAATACCTGTTAAGTCCATTTGTTGTAGGGTATAGTTTAAGTTCATTCCTTCTTTGTTGACTTTCTGTCTTGATGACCTGTCTAGTGCTGTCAGTGGAGTATCAAAGTCCCCCACTATTACTGTGTTGCCGTCTATATCATTTCTTAGGTCTAGTAGTAATTGTTTTATAAATTTCAGAGCTTCAGTGTTAGGTGCATATATATTTAGGATTATGATATTTTCCTGTTGGACAAGGCTTTTTATCATTATATAATGTCCCTCTTTGTCTTTTTTAAGTGCTGTTGCTCTAAAGTCTGTTTTGTCTGATAAAAGAATGGCTATTCCTGCTCGCTGTTAGTCTCCATTTGCACATGAAATATTTTTCCACCCCTTTAAGTTTATGTAAGTCCTTATGTGTTAGGTGAGTCTCCCGAAGACAGCAGAAACATGGTTGGTGAATTCTTATCCATTCTGCCATTCTCTATCTTTTAAGTGGAGCATTTAGGTCATTTACATTCAACATTAATATTGAGATGTGAGATACTATCCTATTCATTGTGCTATTTGTTGCCTGAATACCATGCTGTTTTTTTCATTGTTATTGTTATAGAGGTTCTGTTGGATTTGTGTCTTAAGGAGGTTCTATTTTGGTGTATTTCGAAGATTTTTTTCAAGACTTAGAGCTCCTTTTAGCAGTTCTTATAGTGTTGGCTTGGTAGTGGCGAATTCTCTCAGCATTTGTTTGCCTGTAAAAGACTGTATCATTCCTTCATTTATGAGGCTTAGTTTCACTGGACACAAAATTCTTGGCTGATAATTGTTTTGTTTAAGGAGACTAAAGATAGGACCCTAATCAATCTCTTCTGGCTTGTAGGGTTTCTGTTGAGAAATCTTCCGTTAATCTGATAGGTTTTCCTTTATAGGTTACCTGATATTTTTGCCTCATAGCTCTTAAGATTTTTCCTTCATCTTGACTTTAGATAATCTGATGACTATGTGCCTAGGTGATGAATTCTTCTGCAATGAATTTTGCAATGAATTTCCCAGGTGTGTTTTTTGAGTTCTTGTATTTGGATGTCTAGATCTCTAGCAAGGCTAGGTAAGTTTTCCTCAATTATTCCCTCAAATATGTTTTCCTAACTTTTAGATTTCTCTTATTCCTCAGGAACACCAATTATTCTTAGGTTTGGACACTTAACTTAGTCCCATACTTCTTGGAGGCATCATTTTTTGAAATTCTTCTGTCTCTGATGGATAGGGTTAATTCAAAAGCTTTTTCTTTGAGCTCTGAAGTTCTTTCTTCAGCTTGTTCGATTCTATTGCTGAGACTTTCCAGTGCATTTTGCATTCCTCTAAGTGTGTCCCTGATTTCCAGAAACTGTGATTTTTTTATGCAATTTCACTGAAGAATTTTCCTTTCATAACCTGTAGCATGTTTTTTATTTCTTTAAGTTGAATTTCACCTTTCTCTGGTACCTCCTTGATTAGCTTAATAACTGACCTTCAGAATTCTTTTTCTGGCAATTCAGAGATTTCCTCTTGGTTTGGATCCATTGCTGGTAAGCTTATGTGATCTTCTGGGGGTGTTTAAGAACCTTGTTTTGTCATATTACCAGAATTGTTTTCCTGGTTCCTTCTCATTTGGAACCAGAGGGAAGATCTGGGACTCAAGGGCTGCTGTTCTCTTATCTTGGGGGTGCTCCCTTGATGTGGTGTTCTCCCCCTGCCCCGAGGAATGGGGCTTCCTGAGAGCCAAACTGCAATGACTGTTTTTGCTCTTGCAGGTCTACCCACCCAGTGGAGCTACCGGGCTTCAGGCTGGTACTGGGGAGTGTCTGTCAAGAGTCCTGTGATGTGATCCATCTTCAGGTCTTTCAGGTGCGGATACCAGCACCTGCTCTGGTCGGGGTAGCAGGGGAGTGAAATGGACTCTGTGAGGGTCCTTGGCTGTATTTTTGTTGAGTGTGCTGGTTTTATATTGGTTGACCTCCAGCACCTGCTCTGGTGGGGGTAGCAGGGGAGTGAAGTGGACTCTGTGAGGGTCCTCGGCTGTATTTTTGTTAAGTGTGCTGGTTTTATATTGGTTGGCCTCCAGCCAGGAGGTGGCACTTTCAAGAGAGCATCAGCTGAGGTCCTGTAGAGAGGATGCAAACTTGCCCTAAGGTAGCCTAATTAAGTATTCAGGTTTCTCAGGGGTGGGCAGGACCACAGAGCCCCCAGGAGATTATAACCTTTGTCTTTGGCCATCAGGGTGGGTAGAGAAAGACCACCAGGTGGGGGCAGGAATAGGGTGTCTGAGCTCAGACTCTGCTTGGGCGGGGCTTGCTGTGGCTGCTGTGGGGGATGGGGGTGTGGTTCTCAGTCCAATGGAGTTATGTTCCCAGGAGGATTAAGGCCATTAGTCATACAGGTCCTCCAGGAAAGTGGGAGAAAGCCAGCAGTCACAGGCCTCACCCCACTCCCACGCAGCCCGCAGTCCAAAAGGCTGGTCTCACTCCTACCGTGCCCACCCCCAACAGCACTGAGTCTATTTCCAGGCAGCCAGTGCCCAGGGCTGAGAACTTGCCTGTTGTAGTTCCAAGAACTTCCCATGGTAGTTCTTGGAGCAAAAGTTCATGATGTGAGTCTCCAGACGCTGTTCTGTCTGTCCGAGCAGGAGCTGCAAGCTAGTCCTTCCTCCTATCTGCCATCTTAATCCGATTCTGACCTAATTATTCAATTTCTGAAATGGTTCCATTTCCTGTTTTTTCTTCAGTTAATTTCTTCTTGGGTAAAAATACATTAGTATTTTTTATTCTAAATCATCCACTTTACTAAATGTATAAGCTTTTGTCGTGCTTTCAAATGATCTGGGTGGGTGGTGGTAACTCACTCCTATTTGTGTCTGAAAGTGTCTTTAGCTCTGCCCTCACGCTTAAACCACAGCTGTCTGGATTCAGAATTCTTGGCGAATAGTGATTGTACCCCAGTGTTTCCGTTACTTCTCCATGACCCTCTGGCATCTGTGCTCCTAAGACGTTGGCCATCAGACTATCTGTCATTATTTTGTAGGAAATCTATTTTTCTAGGGCAGCGTATAAGATTTTCTTGAGATCACAATTTGTCTAGGTCTGGAATTATTTGTTTATCCTGCTTGATCATCTGAGCACATGTTCTCCAGGACTCACTCGGAAGGGGCACTGGCCACCCTCTCTTTCGCACCTCACATGGGAGCCTCCACTCCAGCCCACCCTCACTTCCTTCTCTCCAAGAAGCCTCCATGCCCAGCTGGCTCAGCCCCACCACATCCTCCAGCTCACCCATACTCTCTCTGATCACATCTGGCGTACGGTTCACTCTACTTCTAAAATGTAAATAGCTGTATATTTCATTTCTAGGATTTGATTTAGGTCTTTTCTTTGTTCTTAGGTGCCTTTTTTCATAATTTTGTGTTTTTTTAACTGGTTCCCCCTTTACCCCTTGGAGGATGTTAGGCATATTCGGTTTAAAGTCATCTGTGTTTGTTCTGTTATTTCCTTTTCTTTGGGAGTGATTACGCCTTCTGACTGTAGATGCTGTTGGCACTGTCTGGGATGCTGGCTGTTCCCAGACCTCAGTTTGCAGCTCCACCATGAGCACAGCTGAAGCTGCTTTCTTCCTCCTCACATACCCTCCCTGCCCCACTCCCAACCCCATTCAGAAGCAGGGGCTCCCACCCTGGGATCTCGGGACCCTGGGCCAGATTCACCTGTGGGAATTACAGACCTAGCCACCAGTCAGCCCTGCCCTGCAGCCTTCCTGGTCTCTGCAGCTGAACAAGCCTTCACCCCTCCTCAGCCTCCTCCAAAGGGCCCAGGTACCTCCCCCAGTGCTCAGAGGGGGCTGAGCCACACCTGCACACTTCTGCTGCCATGGAACTCAGACTCCCAAGCCCATCTGCCTATCTCAAGCCATGTCCTGGTGCCTGGGTCTCTGCTGTCTCTCACCACTGTATGTTCTGTTCCATTTCTATTCCTCAGAGATTTTGTTTTTACGTGTCTAGGTCCTTTTATTTTCTAAGTGTATTTTTTTTTATCTTATTGCTGTGTTCAGAGCAGGGGGCATGTAATGTCTGAATCAGAGCATCATCTGATCAGAAAAGCCCACTTTCCTCCCAACTTCAACTTCTCTCCCTCATCACACTCAGGTCTTTTCTTGCAACACACATGGCAAAGCATGGCTGTGGTCATGGACCGCGCCACCCCCATGGCATGGAGCCCCTCCCTGCAACAGCTTCTACAGGGCAAAGCCTCAGCCTGGCCCGCCCACACCTGGAGTTTCCCATCCCACACCTGCCACCTTGTCGCCACCCCAGACACTCCTCACGTTTTTGCTGCTTTGCTGGGAATGCACTCTTCCCAGTTTCCCTTGCCTGACATTCAGGACCCTACGGGCAGCTCCAGGCCTGTGACCTCCCCGTCGTGTGGCTGGGAGACCACCCACCTCTGTCCCAGAGGCTGACATAGGTCCTGTCACCCACTAAGAGCTCAAAAACATCTGGGAGACCAAAGTCTGGAAGTCACTGGCCTGTGAGCAGCCGAGGCTTTCAAGTCAGAGAGAGGGAGGACAGTCGGAGGCTGACAAGTGCCCCCCACTCGAGGAATAAGAGGAGAGGAGAAGAGGCAGCAACTCAAACATGAGACCAGAGAGGAAGAAGGGATGACAACAGCAAGGCCCTGACAGGCCTGGGGCAGATGGACCTCTGGGAGAAGAGCTGGCTCTGCCTGGCAGCGACTAGGAGCCGACGGGCCATAGGCTCCAGCCCAGCAGGGTGGGGGTGAGTGGGAAGATGTGAGAAAGGGGACAGTCATGGAGGACTGTGGTGCAAATTAGGACAGAACTCCTCTTTCAGCCAATCGTCTAATTTGGTCTGAAGGGTCTGCTGGTAAGACTTCCTCCCTTTGAGAGAGTGGGACCGAAAGGGCCCCTCTCTTCGCACAGGTTGTAGGCTCCAGCCCTGACCAAGGGTAGGATCAGCAGCCCCAGGAGCCAGGGAGCCAAGCCAAGCCCCTGGCCTGCAGCAAACGCAGCCTGTTGGGCCTCCGTAAGAGGCATCACAGGCAAGACAACAGCCGCCATCCTGTTCAGTCTCAGACATGGCATCCAAGTATGTTTCATGGGACAGGAATGCAAGGCATGCTCTCATCAGTAAGGCCAGTCATGGGCAGGACTGTGGGGCCACAGCCTATGGAAGGGGAGAGTACCCAACCAAGAAAGTCCTCGAAAGGGAACCCTCCAAGAGGGCAGAGTGTGCATGAGCCAACAAGGTCTCCATCGTAGAGAAGTGGGCCCCCAGCCCCCACTTCCCGAGGAGCTGAGGGGGGTAGTTTTCCAGATACAGATAAGAACTGAGGGGGTCACTGGGATCTGAGATAGCAGGGGGAGAAGTTTAGGAAGTGCTTTGTTTTTGTTCTCGGAGAATAAAAAAGAGAAGTGCATGCAAGTCTCAGGAGCTAAGAGATACACTGGTGGCTTGAAGGCCAGCTGGGCCCCCCGGGAACTACACTTGCTCCCTACAGTGCTGCCACAGAATCCAGCTTCCTTCACCGTAGGGGCTGGGGCCCCCGGACCTGGAGATCTGCAGGTTGCTGACTGCCTGTGCTTCCCTTGTTTGAGGAACACTGTGTCTGAAAAGTCGGTGATCTGGGCCGTGTGGAGGAACAAGGGAGGGAATGACAGGAGAGTCCGCCTTCCCAGCACCCAGGGGAGACGGGAGCCGGGCAGGCCGCAAATGTGCAGAGCAGGGGCCTTACCTGGAAGACAGTGAGGATGGCGGCAGGGAAGGTGTCGAAGTTGGTTGTGGGAGTCTCATCCTGGAAGTTGAACCTGAGGAAAACAGGAAGGCTTGGGAAGTGGCAGTCCCGTCAGCAGCGAGGCAGCGCCTGCAGGCTCCAGCGTGGCCTCAACCTGCTCGCTTCAGGCTGCAGATGGCTGAACACTGGCCCCTCTGAGGACCTTCCTGGTGGGAAGGTGGGTGGAGGCAGCCTGGGCGGCACCGTCTGCTCTGAGCTCTGCTTCCCTGCAAGCCCCCAGCCTTGAGCTCTCCCTCCCGGGCCCACTTACTGTCCCCCAAACAGCTGCATCCCCAGCAGGGCGAAGACCACAATGAACAGGAAGAGCAAGAAGAGCAGGCTGATGATGGACTTCATGGAGTTCAGCAGGGACACCACCAGGTTCCGCAGGGAGCTCCAGTACCTGCGGGGCCAGGCAGGGGGTCTGAGCCAGCTCCAGAGACTGACTTCACATTCATGGCTCTCTGCAGCCACACTTAAGGCTCCACTGACTTTCTAAACCCTGAGGGCTGCACACCTAGGTGTGAAGTTAGAGCTTTTCTCTGGAGTTTCAGGCCCACTACCCTGGACTTCTCTCCCTGAGGGCCCCATGGGAAGGCAGAGAAAAACACACCCAGTGCAGGACTCACTTCGTCCTCTCAAACTGCTCCCTGTCCCTAGGTTCAGGAGGACGAGGCCACCATCCAGGTGGCCAGGCCCAATCCCAAACTTCATCCTCGGCCCCTCCCTGCCCCTCACTCCTCAACACCCAGTCAGCCACCAAGTGTCTCAGACCAGTGCCATGTGAAGCAAGTCCCACAACTGTTGTCATCAGCCCACAGCAGGAAGAGCTACACCGGAACCTACAGCAGATCTGCAAGCGCTGTGGCCGGTGGCAGAGACCCTGGCTCCAGTGCCCCCTCACCAGGGACAAGGGACACGCGGCGTGGAGAGCTTGTAGGGTGACACCACGCAGACTGTCTGTGGTATCCCTCAACGCTTCCCATCCCAGAGGGCAGTGACTGTGCCCTGCTCATGCACGGGTCCCCATGGCACACAGGTGCCACCGAGGCTGCTGACGGCAACTGAGGGGCCGGTCCCTCATGTCCCTGTGCCTCTGCACGTGCTGTCCCATCTCCCTGGAATGGAGGGACTGCAAGACAGACACTGGTCTCCTTCTGTGCTCACTCTATCCCTGGGCACCCCTGGGCTCCCAAACCGTGTCCTTCTCCCTGGCGCCCACATCAGAGGCCCCGCTATCCTCCATGGATTCTCTTACAAAGTACCTGAGGGCTAATGGCAGACGGGCTGGAAGACTCTGGGAAAGGAATTGAGCCTTCTCCTGGGACTAGCAGGGGTCTAGGCCAGCCTGCCTCAGGACAGGGTCACCTACTTCCTGGGAGAAAATGGAGCCTAAGATGCCAGACCTGGAGGTGGGGTAAAGGCAGCCCTGTGGACACTTCCTGAAGCCTCACACCAGCAAGTTCTGGGAAGGCAACAGAAGTCTGAGGACACACAGCACAGAGCGCCAGTGAGGATTCACGGACCCAGCAGGACTCAACTCTGCCCAAAACTCTTCTGCCTTTATAGCTTCATATCCTCCTATGGTCTTAGGTTTGGATTTAAAATGGATTGGAAAAGACCTGGGATTTCAGTTGCCCTGGGGAGGTCAGTGGGCTTCTGAGAGGTCATCTTGGTCACTAGAGGTGTGACCTATGACCTGGCACTGCACGGGCTCAGTGTCGGCAGTTCTGCTCGTTGGGCCCTGCAGCTGCCAAGGACACACACCAAAGTCCATGCTGGCCCACGTGTGTGTCTGGTAGGGTCCAGATGCTCAGGAGCCTCCGCGGTGCAGCCTTTGCTGCCGATGAGACTGCTGTGAGGAGAGTCTCTCTCTCTCTTCCCCACTACAACTCTGGCAGTGAGGGGAAGGGTTTTCACCCTGGTCCTTCTCTCACTACCTGCATCTGTCACTTCCTGGGCTTCAGTCTCTTTGTAGGCAAACTGCAGCAACTCACTTCCAGAGTCAAGTGGGACATAACTGTAAACACGGTCTTGTCACTGCCATCGTCAGCAAGGTGCAGGGTGGAGAAAGCAGGCCTGAGCACAGGGGCCAGGCAGGTGCCAGGCTGGCTCAGTGAGAAGCTCAGGACCATGGCAGGGTGCACACAGGCTCTCCAGGGGTGGAGCTGCAGGGGAGGTAGGCAGACTTGGGGGCTGGATGATGGAAAAGCTTCCATCTGATGACTTCTGTCTTCCTCATTAACTACAAAGCAAAGTCACCTTTGAAGGCTGGGAAGATGGGGTGGTGGTTTCAAGACAGGAGACGATGGGAAATCGTGGAAAGCAAGTGAACAAGAAAGCTAAAGAGTGTGCCGGCAGCACGGAGGCCAGTCAGGGATGGCCCTGAGGGCAGATGTGGCCCCACAAGGCTGTTTTGGAACCACCTTTTGTATTTAAATCAACTGTAAGCCACAGAGAGAGCTTCTGGGTGCTGTGAACTCCTGGGGACAAGCACCCTGTGTGGCTGATCCCACGCCCTCTCCACCCTACACCTGCCCTCGCCTGGGAGTGCAGGGGACGTACTTCGTGACTTTGAAGATCCTCAGCAGGCGGAGGGCCCGCAGCACACTGATCCCAAAGGAGCTTCCCGGCTTGATGGCCGCCCAGACCACTTCAAAGACGCTCCCCACGATGACCTGCAACGGGATGGCATTAGCCTTGGGTGCACCGTATCTGCACCTGTGCATGCAGATGGATGTGTGTGCACACCCTGCGTGGCTGCACCTCTCCGTAAGGAACCATCCTGCTTCCTTGTCTGACAATCAAGCCAGATATGGTAACACAAGGCACACACCTCACACTGAGCTCTTGGAACCTTTGGGAAAGGCTGTAGAGTCCCACCAGTCCTGGTACCTGCCCTCCCTCCCACCCCCCACCCCAGACACACCAGGAGGACACAGGACATGGACCAGGTTAGGCCTGCTGGCTTCCTGGCAGACCTTACAACCACCTGGTCTAATACCTCCTCTGTGCTTGACCACAGCCTGGTGACACTGGTGTCTTCTTCAACACCTCTGGAGCTGGGCAAACTTTCAGACAGCCCTGACTGTTAGACTGTTCTCTCACAGACTAGCAAAATCTGTCTCCCTGTAACTTCCCCTCCCTGGTTCTGCCACTGCTCCAAGATACTCAGATTCATAAATTGCATCTTGAGTCTTTTCTTCTCCCAATGACCAGGAAACAGCACATGCCACCAAGAACAGATTATGGCAAGCCTGCCTGTTTGTTTCATGCACTGTTGATGTTGGTGAGCTGGAATTTGTGAGCAAGGTACATGTCCCTCCTTCCAGCCATTCCTCAGATAGACTGTGAGGAGGGTCATCCTGGTCAGGGCCTGGTGTGAGGGACTCAGAAAGGACAGACCAGTGGGGCTGGAACACAGCAGACCCTTTACCACCTTCCCTCTGGACAGGACAAGCAAGGGGCCCCAAACTGAATTCTCTCCCAGGCCACCATACCTCAAGGGGCACAATCTGGGCTCACAGTCAGCAGGAGCGCCCATGTCTTCTTCATGTGTGTAATTCTCATTTCCTCTAAGCCACACTTCTGCAACTGGTGTGGAGAATTCAAATGTTGAGCCTCTCAAACTCAATTATATTGTATTTGGGACATATATTTTCCAAAGTTTCAGTCATTTCCACCAATTTCACATCAACTGCAAAGCTGATGAGCTTAACGTCAATGCTCTTACGAAGTCACTGAGAGAACGATGAATATGCTAAGACAGAGCCCTGTGGTACATCTCTAGAGACTTCCCTACAGATTGACACTAATCTGTTAACCAGCATGTCTGGGAATGGCTGTGCACCATTTATGGATCAACTCAAATGCACAGTCATCTGCTGCACATTTCTCTACGTTGTCCACAGATCGCCATTCAGAGAATATCTAACGTTCTGTCAACAACCAGGTACACCAATATGCACAGAACCTGTGATAACCCTATCAATACAACAAATTGGGTAAGCTTGCCACCCCAGTCTTGCCAAGAGTGCCATCTGTTCTTGGTGATCACATGTTGCCCTTGATCATCACCACCAACTTTTCTCTGCACTAGCAAATCATCCAGATGTTTGCCTAGGGTTGAAGATTGTAGTTTTCTAAATATACTTTCTTCTCATTGACAGTCTTCCAGCATCTGTCCTGTTTTCCACTAATTATCAAAATTTGTCCTCACTGGTTCATGTAGTAGGCAGCCTCTAAGATGGCCTCAGTAATCCCTACCACCCAGTATTCACTCCCTTGTATAATGCTATCCCCTTAAGGATGGGTTGGACCTAGTGACTCACTCTTAGTAAACAGAATACAGCAAAAGTGATGGGATGTCACCTCTGAGATCAGATTACAAAAGGACTGGTTTCTGTCTTGGGAACTCTTGACTCTTTCTCTGAACACCAGATATCATGTCATAAGGACACTCCGGCAGCTGGGAGAGGCCCATGTGACCAGGAACAGAGGCCTGCCAGCAGCCACACCAGTGAGCCTGGAAGCAGATTTTTTGAGGTCCATTGACAGCCATAATGAGCATGAGGCTGGAAGTGAATTCTCCAGCCCCAAATGAGCCTGAGAAGACTGCAGCCTCACTAGAGACTGCAAGCCAGGTGCACCCAGTTAAGCCACCCTGATTCCTGACTCACAGAAACAGTGAAATAATAAACATTTTTCTTATGCCACCAAGCTTTTGGATAATTTGTTCCCCAGCAGGAAAAGTCAATACAGATTTTGGAATCAGAAGTGGGGTGATGCTGTGATAAAAACCTAAAATGTGGGAGTGGTTTTGGAACCAGAGGATGGACACTGAGCAGCACATTAATGAAGGGCTAAAGCGCACTTAACACACAGTTCATAGAATTTTGGACATTAAGCATGCTGCACATCAGGGTCTGCAGGAAAGCGAGGAGAATTTCATAGGAAACTAGAGGAAGGGGTCCTGTTGTGTGCTGGCAGAAAATTTAGCCACACTGTTGCATGCAGCTATGTAAAAAGTAGAAAACAGGCAAGGCGTGGTGGCTCATGCCTGTAATCCCAACACTTTGGGAGGCTGAGGCAGGCAGATCACTTGAGGTCAGGAGTTCGGGACCAGCCTGACCAACATGGTGAAACCCCATCTCTACTAAAAATACAAAAAAATTAGCTGGACGTGTTGGTGGGTGCCTGTAATCTCAGCTACTCAGGAGGCTGAGGCAGGAAAATTGCTTGAACCCGGGAGGCAGAGGTTGCAGTGAGCCGAGATCGTGCCACTGCACTCCAACCTGGGCAACAGAGCGAGACACTGTCTCATAAAAAAAAAAAAAAAGGTAGAAAACAGGCTTAATCAACCAGGGGATCAACCTCAAGAGATCTCTGAGTCAAGTGCTGAAGGTGCCACCTGATGTCTTCTTGCTGCTTGTAGTCAAATATGAGAGGAGAGAGCTAAACCAAGGAAAGTGCATTAAATTAAAGGAAGCCAGGACTTGCTGGTTTTGAATATGTTTAGCCTCTCCAGATCTCAACATTAATAATGGCAAGGTCTCAGCAAAGATTTGGAAAAAAATGCTCAACACCACTAATCAGAGACGTGCAAATCAAAACCACAGTGAGATATCATCTCATGCCAGTCAGAATGGCTATTATTAAAAAGTCAAAAAATAACAGATGTTGGCGAAGCTACGGAGAAAAGGGGATGTTGGTAGGAATGTAAATTAGTCCAGTCACTGTGGAAAACAGTTTGCAGATTTCTCAAAGAACTAAAATAGAACTACCATTTGATCCAGCAATCCCACTACTGGCTATATACCCAAGGGACTATAACTCGTTCTACCAAAAAGACACATGCATTTGTTCACCACAGCACTATTCACAACAGCAGGGACACAAATCAACTTAGGTGCCAGTTAACAGTGGATTGGATCAAGAAAATGCATTATATATACACCATGGAAGACTGCACAGCTATTAAAAAAAAAAACATGTATTTTGCAGTAATATGGATGCGGCCAGAGGCCATTATCCTAAGTGAATTAATGCAGAAACAAACACCAAATACCACACGTTCTCACAAGTGGGAGCTAAACAAGGATACACATGGACACAAAGAAGGGAACAATAGACAGTGGGGAGTACTAGAGGGAGGAGGGAGGGGGAAGGGGTTGACAAACTATCTTCCGGGTACTATGCTCACTACTTGGGTGATGGGATCGCGTGTATCCCAAACCTCAGCATCACACAACATACCCATGTAACAAACCTGCACGTGTAACCCCTGAATCTAAATAAAACTTGAAATTTTAAAAAGAGAGAAAGGTGGCATGGTCTAAAGATGAAGCCAAGGGCAAGACTGTGATTTTTATTTGAGATCCCAAAACAATCAAAGGTGGTGCCTCAGAGCACTACTCAGCCACACTTTCAGGCTCTTCAAAGAGATTGAGGGTGCCTCACACATCTGGTCAATGAAGCAGGAACTTCTCTAAGACACTGGAGGTGTTGACCCTTAGCATTTCAACAGGAACACAGACAGAAAAGGTCTAAGGCCTAATAGGTGTGGGTAGAGCTTTTTTCTAATAAAGTGAACCCCAAGCTTCACAACATATCCATAAAGTTCTTAGAGGACATATATGCAGAGACATCACCAACTTGGACTGAAAGAATCAAGACAATACAAAACGAAAATAGGTCTTTAGATTCCCAAAATTCTGCCAGTGGGAAGTAGGCTGAGAAAACCATTCAGCTGAAAACCTGAACTACCTTTCATGGAAAAGCAAAGGGAGTGAGAGGGCAGAACCAAGAGCCCAGAGGGCTTCCTGTCTGTAACAATGAATCCCAGACTTTCCCGCATGTGCCCAGCTGGATTTCAGAATCCCTATGGACCAGTGGCTCAGCTTCCTGGTGTCCCCTTGCTGAGTAGGAATATCTACTGCAGTTACCCTATGCCCATCCTACCACTGCACACTGAATGTTGAGTGTAGATAACTCTCTAGTTCCACAGGTCAACAGATTAAGAGGTACCGCAGCCACTGCACTTAGGGAACTACACCGAAGGAGTCTCACCCACACCTGGACCTAACTGAGGATGAGATTCTGGAGTTTGAGCTGATACTGTAATGGATAAGATTTTGGGGAGTTGGCAGGGTGAAGGTGTTTTACACTGGGAAGGATATGAGTCACTGAGAGCCAGAGGGCAGGCTGTGGCAAGCAGCCTCTTCGATGGCCCCAGTGGTCATCACCGTCTGGTGTTCACATCCTTCCATAATACCTGCCCCCATATATTCCTCTCCCCAGCCCAGTCACTGGGCCCAGTGACTCACTCCTAACTAAAAGACTATGGCAAAACTGATGGGATCTTTCTTTCAAGACAGGGTTTCTATAGCTTCTGTCTTATGTACATACTCTCAGTTCTCTCCCTCAGACCACAGCTGAGGACATTCCGGCAGCCTGTGGAGAGGCCACATGACCAGGAACTCGGCGTTCCAGCAACCAAATGCATGAGCTTGACACCAGATTCTCCAGTGCCAGTCAAGCCGTGGAAAGACCATATCCTTGGCCTTCAACTGGGCTGAAGCCTCATGGGGGACCCTGCGCCAGAGATACCCAGTGCCACACCTGAATTCCTAAGCCATAGAAATGTGAGGCAGATTTTTGTAGTTTAAAGCTGCTAAGTGTTAGAAGAATGTGTTAGCTTATGTGCAAATTATTCCCATGTCCTGAGATCCAGTCAGTTCAGATCAGAAGATTGGAAGACATGAAAAAGATCCCTGCATCTCTGACGCCTCCATCTCTTCGGCTCCCTTGGCCGATGCACTCAGACCTTCTTTGTGACCAAGAAGTCAAAGGGTAAGAAGGGTTGTTGTCTTCCCACTGTCTACTGAAATCACAGGTCTCCATGTCTCAGAGAGCACCCTGGATGGCCACTGCCTTCCCTTCCTCAGAGATCAGAAGCACAGCATGACGCAAAACCACTACCCCCGAGGCCAGAAAGCCAGGCTCACCCACTGACTCCTCTCAAACCGATGGGCAGCCTGGGGCCAGTCACACAATGTCTGCCGTTATCATCAGTAAAATGAGACCCCTTGTGAGGATTCAACAAAATCACAGACACAAATGTCTACCACCTGTGTAAGTACAATGCTCATGAGAGAAAAAGTCCAATTAAGCTGAATTTTCTAACTGAAGCTTTACTACCACGGTCCAGGCCCCTCTCTGGCTCCTGTAAACTCTGCCGAGCTCCAAACCCTCCCTTGGGGGGCGGCACTCCTACTCCCCACTCCTTCCTGAGGAGGCAGTGCTCCCACCTGTCACTCCTTCATGGGAGGGCACTCCTTCATGGAAGGGGTCATGCTCCCACCCTTCACTCCTTTCTCAGGGGGGCGGGGGCAGTGCTCCCACCTGTCACTCCTTCCTGGGGGGGGCAGGGTAGTACTCCCACCCTTCACTCCTTCATGGGAGGGGTAGTACTCCCACCCTTCACTCCTTCATGGGAGGGGTGGTGCTCCCACCCTTCACTCCTTCCTGGGGGGGAAGTGCTCCCATCACTCCTTCCTGGGGGGGCAGTGCTCCCACCTGTCACTCCTTCCTGGGGGGGAGGGTAGTGCTCCCACCCTTCACTCCTTCCTGGAGGGGTAGTGATCCCGTTGCTCTTTCCTAGGGGGGGGCAATGCTCCCACCTGTCACTCCTTCCTGGGGGGGAAGTAGTGCTCCCACCCTTCACTCCTTCCTGGGGGGGTTAGTGCTCCCATCACTCCTTCCTGGGGGAGGGCAGTGCTCCCACCTGTCACTCCTTCCTGGGGGGGAGGGTAGTGCTCCCACCCTTCACTCCTTCCTGGGGGGGCAGTGCTCCCACCTGTCACTCCTTCCTGGGAGGGAGGGTAGTACTCCCACCCTTCACTCCTTCCTGGGGGGGTAGTGCTCCCACCTGTCACTCCTTCCTGCGGGGGTAGTGCGCCCGCCTGTTACTCCTTCCTGGGGGACTCTGCTCCCACCCTTCACTCCACCCTGAGAGGGGCAGTGCTCCCACTCATCACTCCTTGTCACTCCCACTTGTTGCTCCTTACGGGAGGGCTTGAAGTGCTCTGGTACAAAGACTTGGAGGGAGTACTTACTCCCACTCCTCCCTCCTGCCTCAGGGGGCGGCGTGCCCACCCATCATTCCCAGCCTCCAGCAGGAAGACTCAGAACTCAGCCTCTGGGCAGGTGCCGACAGTGCCACATCCCTAGGCTTTGGGTTCAGGTCCCAGGAAGTGTCCTGTGCTCCCTGCGGGGTCTGAGAATCCAGGAGATTCTCAGACTGCCCTGCCCTGCCCTCTGTGCTCAACTGTCATGGTAAGCTGTGAAACACACCGCCTCCAAGGCTTCCCCTACCTACATAAGTTGGTAAAGAGACCCAGGCCAGGGCCACCACCTCCCCCAGCCCCACAGAGAGGGCAGGACCATCATGGCCTATCATGCCCCAACCCCAGAAGTGCTGGTGGATGTACCCAAGCCTGCCCAGGGCCAGAGCCCCCCTGAGCTCCACTGGGGAGAGACTGAGCCCTCCACAGGTTTGCGAGATCCCAGGCATGGAGGTAGCTGCAGAGCCTTCAGCTGATTATGAAAGTCTATGGACAGGATCAGAAGAGGGAAGGGTGACCTCCCGCCGACAGAGAGCGGCTGAGGCTGACACTCCCATCAGTCAGGCCCGGCCAGGACAGGCCTCCCTCTGCCAGCCCCCTGCTCCTCACTGTCTTCAGGCAGCCTTTCTGACCCATGTAGGGTCACAGACCCCAGCCCACACTGGGCATGGCCTATGGGTGGGGGCTGTGTGCGCCTGCAGGAAAGGATACAGCCTGGGCCCCTGATCAGGCCTCTCACTCACCCCAAAGTCGAAGCAGTTGAAGGAGGACCGGAAGTAGCTTCTGGGCCCCAGGCCATACATCTTCAGGGACATCTCTGTGAGGAAGAGACCCAGGAAAACAAACTCTGCAAAATCTAGGAGAAGCCGGAGAAGAGGGGGATTAGCTCGAGGCCTCCTCCCACTCTGGCTCCAGCCCAGACTGGAGGACACCAGACCTCTGGGCCTTCCCAGGGCTGAGCCTTCCAGGCCTGGCCTATGGTCCTATGCTCTGAAGTCTCAGCCCAGGAAAGGAACGATGGATTCAGAGGGACACGGAGAGGTACCTGTTCCAGTCTGAAAGGTGGTGAGTCCCTAGTGCCTCTGAGACCCAGAGAAGGACGGGCTCAGCAGGAGGCAAGCTCCCGAGATCAGCCCAAGTGTGAGTTCTGGGGTCATGGGGGTGCCCCCTCCTCACCAGAGGAGGTCCTGGGGCTGTGAGGCAAAGGGCCCCATTTACCCCAAGGAGAGGCCCAGCGACAGCTTCCAGCTGGTCCTTCCGCCTCTGGCCTCACCCCAATCTCTGACCGAAGGTGGGGTCCCTCAACCTCCTTGCCAGAATCTCCCACCTTTCCACTGGGACTTCCCAGGGGAAAGACGCCTCTCCCCAAAATGTCCACGGCACTGTGGCTGACTTGTATTCTGTTCACGTTTGCTGCCCCGAGGGTAGACCTCTTCCACCACTGCACTCCTCTCCAGCACGAGGCTGCCAAGAGGCACTGTCCCCTTGCACTGTCACCAAGTCACACAGAGGTTCTTGCGGGCACAGCAGCAGTGGAGGGGGGCTGTCTTGGGCTCAGAAGTCCTGCTGACCCTTCCGGGCCTCAGTACTGAGGGAGGCCATGCTGGGGCTAGAGGTCTGTGCTGGGAATTCAAGGTACACAGACTCTGCTCACCCAGCCCAAGCAGAAAGAGGGAAGCAGCACAGAAGAACGCCGTGGCTCCAGAGCTGGGTGAGGCCACAGGCAGCAGGAGGCCCAGCGAGGCCCAGCCGCTGGCTGAGCCAGGAGTCCTAGGCGTCAGGGTGAGGCCACTGTCTCTGACTCTCCTCCCAAAGGGTTGGGCAGGGATTGGCTCTTAAACTTCTCACAGTGCTGGTCAGGCCAAAGGCACCATGGCTCTGCCAGGGCAGCAGGGACTAGGGAGGCAACAGAGCCCAGGGCAGAGCCCGCATGGAGAACAAGGCCCTGGGAGGGCATGAAGGGCAGGCCCCTGAGAGTCCACAACTGGGCAGAGTCCAGCTCGGCCTTCCCAGGGCTTCTGAATCCCCCTCTACAGTCTCTGTTGGGACACGGGACCTTCAGCAGACACAACTTCTGATAAAGCAGACACTGGAAGAGGGGGCCACACACTCTTCCCACCCCTATGCTCCTAAAATCTCCTCCACCAAGGGCTGTGCTGCACAGGTCCAGACAGCCTCGGTCGGGGGCAAGTCTGCAGCAGCCCAGACCTGGGATAAGCAGAGATGACAACTTCACAGACCACTCAGACACCGTACAAACAGACAGGAGTCTCAGGGAGCGGACACCCCGCTTTGTATGGCCTGAGGACATGGACAACCAGTTCCTTGGAGCAAGTCACCTGTAGCAAGCCTGGCCTCTGACACCAGCCAGAAAATCACCAGGCACTCAAGCTAAGCATGGGATGATAACAAGGCCAAGCAGCGTCCCTGGAGAAGCCGAGAGCCCCCTGTGAGAGGCATGGATGCCCAGCGACCCTCAGGCAGGGCTGCTCGGGAATGGAAGGATCCACCCTCAACTGAGACCACTGGACCCTACAGCTCTGACCTGGGCCTGGCTGTGCAGACCACCAGGTGTGAGATGTGGCAGGAAAGCTGTGCCCCCTGCAGTCCAGTGCAGAGCACCCCAGCAAGCCCAGGGGAATACACAAGCAGCTTGGAAAGGCCCAACACGCCTGGCCACAAAGTCCCAGAGCCCCTCTGCGTGGGTCACAAAGGCCTCGGGCTCCCCACACGAGGGGCTCGGACCCAGGGAGGAGAGGCCCCAGAGATGGGACTGCTGGCACCCACACCCTAGATCTGGGAGGGGAGGCTACCCAGGCACACACCTTGCTCCCCAGGAGACCAAAGTGAGAGCACTTTGCAAGGAACAAGTACAAGAAATGCAAATGGTAAAACTTTCAGAGAAAGAGATCTGAAAACCTCCAACATCCTGTCTGCCCTCTCACTCTCCCTAGGAACGGAGGCCCTCAGCCTCACATACTCAGCCTCCACTCTGAGGCCCAGAAAGGGCATTCATTCGTACACTCTTGTATCATGCATCCTACCAGCAGGCACTGGTGCTGTTTTGAGCCAGCATGGGGACAGAGTTCACCCTTCTCCCCAGGAGTTCACAAGCTGAGGGGGAAACAGAGACAGATCACTAAAACCAGGTTTTGTCTTCTAAGAGGATGGTGTGCTATGGGAGCAGAGGGAGGGTGAGCAAGTCTGGTGAGCTGCATAAGGCCCCCCAGGGGCTCACAGGATGGCAAGTCCTGACAGTGCCCCTCTTAACCACTCAAGCCTCAATTTTGAAGGTTCTGGCAATGCATTGAGGGCAGGTCCTTGGAGAATGGACAGCCGAGGTGCACAGAACCCACGATGAGCCCCTGCGAAGCTGCTCTAGGCTGGGCGGCCACATCCCCTCGCCTCTGGCAAGCCTGTCCTACCTACTGAGCAAGCCTCCCTCAGGCCCAGCCCGGCTGTCAGGGACACTGCCCACATTTCCCTCCAGCCGTTTTTCCCTCAGTGACACAATGAAGCCAGGAACTCCAGGAAACCACAGAGAAGACACAGTAGCGGTCTACGGTCAGGGATGCCTGTGGCCTCACCAACGCCTGGACACTCCCAGCCCTGTGCTCCCACACAGCAGATGCGCGACTGGGCTGTGCAGCCCTACCCCTACCCCACTGCCTGCCAACTCACTGCGCACCAACAGCCTCTCACGGGGAAGAACAGGCCTAGTCACTGGGTCAGGAGGAAGTCCTTGGTCCCCACCTGACCCCCAAGGGTGGGAAAACCTTAGCCGGAGGACTCAAGAGAGACACTGAACTCAGGCCCAAGCAAAGTCCCGAGGTACCACCCTGTGGGCCCCAGGACGTGTCAGTCAGGAGCTGGGACAGGCAGTTCCATGTACACAAGCTGCTTCTCGACCTGCAGCCGCCCAGGGAGCCTGAGCCGGAGCTCTCTTGGCTCCTTTTGCTTCTGCCCCTCCGCACCATCTCCCTGTTCGCAAGTCGTAGATTTCAATGTCAAGTTTGGGAAACTGTAGCCCAGAGTTCCACCCCAACACAGCCACTCTCCCACCCATGCTTCCAGGTGACCTGCAGCCCCATCTCTCCCACTGTGGAGCTGTCAGATCCTGCAGCTCAGGGAACCCTCACACTCCTGGGCAGAGCAGGTGAGGCCCTCTGGTCTACAGAGCAGGGCTCAGCCGGCCGGCTAGGGCCCTGGTGAGGCCACCGACACAGCAGGACACAGTGACAGCCAGGCTGGAACTGGGAGCTGGGATAGCTCTTCTCTGGAGTCGGAAAAGGCTTTCCTGGGTGCCTCGGCAGCTTCAGGCAAACAGGGCCCTCAAGGGGAAACTGAGGCCCTCCAGGGAGCCCCAAACAGGCCCTGTCTCCAGATCAGCTGTAGACACCCAGCAGGGTGAGTGCAGCTGACCCCTGGGGTCAGGAGGGCTGAATCACTACCTGACAGGACATAAAACATGGGTGGACACTTTGGTTTTGATCCTGTTTGTGAAGTAAGACCACAGAGCAACGCTGTATTCCACATGGGACAGAGAGTCCGAGGCTGTGACAGACCAGGCCTGGAGGGGCCCATCCTGGCCCTGGTCCTGAGGCTGTGAAGGACCAGCCCTGGAGGGGCCCATCCTGGCCCCTGTGCTGAGGCTTGTGGAACAGAACTGCAGACAGCTCACTCCACGGAAGGGCATGAATGCATCCAGATTTAGCCAATTGTAAAGAAAAATGAAGGTAACCAGGGGAACCTGGGGAGGGTAAGAAGCCAGGACTCCCCCCTCAGGAATCCGGGGCAGAATCAGCAGCCACGTGGTGGAAAGGAGCATGGGGCTAAGTCCCCTGTCTGTGGGTCTGAAGCCCTCTCGGGGGAGGACACCCATCTGCCTGGCCTGACTCGCCCCTGGTCGTCCCACATATATCCTGCCCTGGGTGCCTTGGACCCCTCAACCAGTCTCACACTATGCTGAGGGACAGGGGTCTAGCAGATCCAGCTGTGCTTTCTGGAACCCAGGGGCTGGAGAGGCCACCCTCCAGCTCTGGACACACCCCAGGCCCCCACAGAGGCTCCTGGGGGCTGACTAGGGCTGTGGGATACTTTGGGCAACATGGGGGTGGGTCCCGTCCCACCTGGGGTAGCCCCAGGGCATGGACCAGGGTTTCCAGACTGAGAGCAGAGATGCTCAGGAAGCACCTGAGGGAGGGACGGGGATACGTACACAGGGTCGTGGTAAGCCGCCGCGGCTGGTTGTAATGCACCATGGCCACACACAGTGTGTTCAGGGCCACCACGCACAGCACCACCCAGTAGAAGCTCTGAGCCTTCACCATGCGCCGGATAAAAAACCGGAACATCTTCTCCTTCCTCCGGAAGTATGACGAGCTCTCTGTCTTCCCGCTCTTGAGGCTGGCGCGGGCGAAGGGGGATCCTGAGGGGATGGGGAGTTACTGAGGATGTGGGGACCAATGGGCACCCGCCTACCCCACCTGTGGACCCCCACAGACGCACTCTGGAGGACACCTGCCCCCAGCCCCAGCCGGTCACAGACAATTGTGCCAGTGACCCCTGTGACCTCCACTTCACAGCTGAGGGAACCAAGGCCCTGATGATCTCCATGGTTACTGGGTGCCAGATGTGAGAGCCAGATTGAAGTGGATGATCCGTACTCACTTCTCTAGTCCCCAGCATCCCCAGCCACCTTCTAGGAGCACAGCCCTGATGCCCCCAGGCCACTCTCCATGAGCACCCCAAGCTTTTTCCCCTGAAGACATAAATCTGAGTTAGTCCCTCCCCAGATCCCATCTCTTCAGCATAGCCCACGGAGCCCTGCAGCATCTGGCCCTCCCTCTCTCTCCCTCCGGACTCAGGGGTCAGCACGCATGGGCTGCCTGTTTTCTAAGCAGTTTTCCTGGAACACAGCCAAGCTCATCGGTTTACGCATGGTCCATGGCTGTTCAATGTCCACAATACTTACTGTTGGAAACTTTGTCTACCTGCTCCAGCCTGACTGCTTCTCTACCCTGCTCACCACCCAACCCAGCAGCCTCTTCCCATGTCCACGCACACCAGTCCTGCTGTGCCCTGGCCCTTCACACAATATCCCAAGTGTGAAATGCGTCCCTCACTGGACTCCTTCCCACACACTTTCAAGTCTCAGCATTAACGTCAGCTGCACAGAGCACCTGCTCTGGGCACACCATTTAGAACAGGGCCCTCGGCTCACCTCCGACAGTGGCCCTGACCACATCACCACCTGTCACTGTGTTTTATTGTTGACCTGTTCCATGCCCAAGTCCCAGACAAGACTGTAGGCTCCATGAGGACAGGGCCACATTGTCTTCTTCACCACTGAGCCCCTCACACTGAGAGGGGCTTGATCAATGCTTAACAACTGAGGGAAGGGTCTCTATGAGGATTCAGGTGTGTCTGTACAGGAGCTGGCTGTGTCTCTGCAGGAGAGCACATCTGCCTGTGTAAGGGTTTCTTAGTTTGTGCACTAAGCCTGGCCATGTGGGTGCCTCTCAGTGTTCTCAGAGAGCAGACAGCTGTGCCCCAGCCATGGGTCTCTCAGTGGGCTTTGAATACCTGGGCTTGAGCATGGGGTCCCTGTGTGAGGATGTGGGGAGCAGTGTATGCTACATGTACTTTCTGTGTGTTTGTACACACATGCATATGTGTGCACACCCAGGTTCTCAGTGGCACAAAAGAGCAGGGGCAGTGTGGGCATGTGTGCTATGCATATTTTCTGTTTGTACACACGTGCATTTGTGTGCACACCCAGGCTCTCAGTGGCACGCAAGAGAGGAAGTGTGTGAGCATGCTTACTATGAGCACTGTGTGTTTGTACACACATGCATATGTGTGCACACCCAGGCTCTCAGTGGCTCTCATAGCTCGTGTGCTATGTGCACTTTCTGTGTGTTTGTACACATGTGTGTACATGTGCACACCCAGGCTCTCAGTGGCATGTGGCCAGCCCTGCTGAAGGCCAGGGATGACCACTCCCCACAGAGGCAGCAGTAGGGCAGGAGGGAGGCAGGTGTGCAATGCAGACAAGGAGGGGCACACACACCGGCAGAGCTGTGCACAGAACAAGCCCACACACTCTGAACCCCCCATGCACCCACACACAGTTGTGCAGGAACACAGGAGTCACACACACACATGCTTCACAGCACACATCCAGCCTGACCACGCTCACTTTTGAAGATCCAATGAGATGCTCACACAGACACACTCCTCAGTGCACATGAGGCACACACCTGTGAACACAAACAGGGCCACACTGGGAAGGAGGGAAAGAGAACACGTGACTCATGTAAACCCACTGTGTCTGCACACACACGTGGCCAGGAAGACAAGCAACAAATTCTCCAAAGGGGACTCTGTGGCCATCCCCACCAGCCAGTAAGAACCAGTCAGCCTCTGCTATGAGAAAGGCCTCATAGAAATGCTGCCCTTTCACAATGGGCCACAGCCCCCCCCAACACACACATCTTCCTGTGCCACACAACACAAGACAACCACACACATCCTCGCCTGTCACAGGCACAACCATAGTCATGCCAACAGCCGTATTTGCACAGAACCACACTCCCCAGACATTGCCCTTAAAGTCCACCAGTTCCTTGCTGTAAACATCGACTTTAGAGAAGCCAGAGGCGCCAGAGCAAGGGGACTGAGCAAGACCTAACAGAGGGACTCCTGATCCAGACGCCCTGGGGGAGAGCTGGGTGCAGCCCCTCACATCCCAGCTCAGCAACCCCAGCAGCACCCAAGACAGGTGCATTTGTTCCCCGGGGATGAGGCACAGGTCCCTAAGGACAGCAAGCAGCCACTGTGGGCTCCAGTCTGCCCCAGTAAAAGCAGAGAGTCTACAGGAAACGCAGAAACATCTCTGGAATCACAGCTTTGGGAAAACCAAGAGAGACTGGGCTTCTTTTCAGCTTCCTGCATTTTCCAGGGTTCACTTAATTAGCATATATTCTTTATAATGAAAAAGCTTATTTCAAGAAAAATGATATGACATCTTCAAGCTAGGGAGAAATTCCATATTACATTAACCTATGAATGATGACACAGTGAAGTACTGCTGAGAATAGGGCCTGACTGCTGCAAATACTTAGATTTCTTTCTCTTGTGCCCTAAGGCAGACTCTTTGCTAGTCCTGGGTAACCCCCATTTGTTCAAAAAATGTGTACAAATTGTGCCAGGCCCTGACCAAAGCCCAGAAAACACAAAATGACCAAGATCCATCCCTGTTCTCAATAACCCTTCTAGAGGACAGTGGGGAGACAGACAAGAAAGTGTTTCCTTCCAGTGCAGCTGCTGTATTTGCCACTGGGGGCAACAAAAGTGACGTGAGGCTAAAGCACGAGCTGATGGAGGCCCTAATGGCTGTCACCCCTGGCCCTCGTGCACATCACGCAGCCTGGAGATTCCTCAACTGAAAACAGAGCACAGTCACCTGTACCTCACAAGGTGGTGTGGGATTCAGTGAGACAGCACAGGGCCAAGCTCAGCGGGGCTCAACCAGCTCACAAGCTGGGTTATGGGCAAGCCTGGGGTGGTGACACAGCCAGTCCTCAGGCAGAAGGCAGTCGAGGGCACCACAGCTTCGTCTCCTCCCCACCAGGCCCCAGGCCCCAAGCCCACCCTGAACCAACAGTGGAGGCCAGTGGGTCCTGAATGTAAGTGAATCCTCGGTGTCTGCTGGGTACCCAGAAGGAAAAGTCAACAAAGGCCCAGAGATCCAAGTATAGCAACACATAACTCAAAATAAAACAAAACTAAAAGAGAGAGAAAAAAACTTTTAGAGAAGAAATAAAATTCTTTTCTGAAACCACTCAGCAGATGAAAAAAAGGGGAGTTCAGTCAAGCGCAAGCAGCATCTCCAACGTGGAGGTGAACGCGAGCTCAAGGAAGAGGGCATGGACTGACAGGAGCAGAGCAAGCAACACCACGTGAAACAGGAGGGGCTCCAGATGCAGGAGATCAAGAAAAGGAGACAGAATAATGAGACAAACAGAGGAAAGCACTCCGCGCCAGAGGGGCCCTGAGCCTGCAGTTTGAGGGGCAGACAGAGAGCAAGTCACTGACAAAGGAAAAGCATCCGAGTGTCCGATGCCTCATGTGCAACAGGAAATGAGAGAGAGAGACACTTGCAGTGGGCACAGCAGCCTGGATCTCGCTCCTCAGTGGGGAACAAGGAAGGGCACCTGAGAGGACACAGGAACTCGAAGAGTCAGCCACCACCAACACCCCCATTCATTTCAGGGGAGAGCAGCCGAGTGACAGGACAGAGTTAAAATGGAGGAGACAGTCCTGCAGTGAGCAAGGACTGAAGAGAAGAGAAGATGCTAAGGTAAACCTAGGTGACTGAGGGTAGGGCTCTGAGAGCGGGCAACAGGAATGATAGTTGAGGGCCCCTGGGCATAGGGGAGCCTGTGGGGGCAGTCTGAAGGGACGGGTGACAGTCAAGAATGAAAAGTGAACACCCTCAAACCAGGATGCGGAGGCAGGGCAAGTACTGGAAAGGCTGTGACTTACTGGGTATGGGTGGAGGCAGAATAAAGGGAAATAGACCAATTTAGTGATGGAACTAGTACATCTTGGTACTAAAGATGCTAAAGAAACAAAAACAGTAAAGAGGTACGTTGACAATTATGAGAGCAGGGAAGGGAAGGTAACCTTTTGTGGAACAGAAGAATTAGAGTAAAAATAAGCAAGGGAGGAGAGGAGCAATAAGCAGCAACTTGATTAAAGCAGCAAAACTTGGGATGAAGAATAGAGTCAAACATTATACTAAATAGAGAGAGACTGGATTCACCCATTACCATTAGAAACAGAGACCATACAACTGGGTTTTTTTTTTTTTTTTTTAAAAAAAAAAAAAGCAAAACCATCAAGCCAGGCATGGTGGTGCACACCTATAGTCCCAGCTACTCAGGAGGCTGAGACAGGAGGATCATCCTGGGCAACGTAACTCTGTCTCTTAAATACATAAATAAAATTTTAAAAAATTGGCTGGGTGCGGTGGCTCACGCCTGTAATCCCAGCACTTTGGGAGGCCAAGGCGGGCAGATCACGAGGTCAGGAGATCAAGACTGTCCTGGCTAACATGGTGAAACCCCTTCTCTACTAAAAATACAAAAAATTAGCTGGGCGTGGTGGCACGTGCCTGTAGTCCCAGCTACTTGGGAGGCTGAGGCAGGAGAATGGCTTGAACCCAGGAGGCAGAGGTTGCAGGGAGCTGAGATCGCACCACTGCACTCCAGCCTGGGTGACAGAGCAAGACTCCGTCTCTTTAAAAAAAAAAAAAAAAAAAAAATTAAAAAAAATTTTGGCTAGGCACAGTGGCTCACGCCTGTAACCCCAGCACTTTCAGAGGCCGAGGCAGGCAGATCACGAGGTCAGGAGATCGAGACCATCCTGGCTAACACGGTGAAACCCAGTGTCTGCTAAACAAAATGCAAAAAATTAGCCAGGCCTGGTGGTAGGTGCCTGTAGTCCCAGCTACTCAGGAGGCTGAGGCAGGAAAATGGCATGAACCCGGGAGGCAGAGCTTGCAGTGAGCCAAGATCGCGCCACTGCACTCCAGCCTGGGCAACAGAGCAAGACTCTGTCTCAAAAAAAAAAAAAAAAAAAAAAATTTAAAAGGCAGAACCCAGGTAAATACAATTTACAAGAACACTTAAAATGATAAAGAAGAGCTGGAAATGAAAGGAAAAGAAAGGTACCAGGCAAATGCAAGTTAAAAACCAAAACCAGTGATAGCAACAAAAAGTAGAACCAATGACATTCAATGTCGACAAGGTGCAACTGTCCAGCAGAGGAACTGCACAGATTAAGAAGGTATTGTGTGATGAAATAAAGCATAATTTAGGAAGAAGATGTAACAATCATAAACTTTATATTGCCCAAACTATACAGTGACTAAATATATAAACAAAAGTCACTAGAAATACAAGAGGAACTTCATAAAAAATAAAATGAGCTGGGCACAGTGGCTCACACCTGTAATCCCCACACTTTGGGAGGCCAAGGCGGGCGGATCATGAGGTCAGAGTTCAAGACCAGCCTGGCCAACCTGGTGAAACCCTGTCTCTACTAAAAATACAAAAATTAGCTGGGCGTGGTGGTGGGTGCCTGTAATCCCTCTGAGGGAGGAGAATCGTTTGAACCCAGGAGGCAGAGGTTGCAATGAGCCAAGATCGCGCCATTGCATTCCAGCCTAGGCGACAGGGTTAGACTCTGTCTTAAATAAATAAATAAATAAATAAATAAATAAATAAATAAAATGAAGTAGGACTACAGGCACGCACCACCATGCTCAGCTAAGTTTTTAATTTCTTTGTAGAGGTGGGATCTCACTATGTTGTCCAGGCTTGTCTCAAACTCCTGGCCTCAAGCAATCTTCTGGCCTCAGCCTCTCAAACTGCTGGGATTACAGGCATGTGCCACCACGCCCGGCCAATAGACTTGATTTTAATAAATATACCTATAATCCAATATCTTTTAAACACAGGACACAGGAGGGGCAGGGCAGGCCACCACCTTGGTCATTCAGGCTTCTCAGCCATTCCAGCCTGTGGGACTTGGAAAGCTCAAACTGATCAGGGAACGAAGGCATCTCCAAAACAGCACAGCTGCTCTATCAAAAAGCAGCCAGGCCGCTGCTTTAAATGGGTCCTTGATCCCATTCCTCCTGACTGGGTAAGACCTCCCAACTGGGGTCTCCAGCCACCTCCTACAGGCACATTCAGGCCAGCAATAGGTCAGCACCCCCTGGGACAAAGCTTATAGAGGATGCGGCAGGATGCCATCTTTGCTGTTTCACGACCTTCACTGGCGATACCACCAAGTACAGGGAAAACCAAGGCAACTAGGCTCTGGAGTGGACCCACAGAAAACTGCAGCAGCCCTAGGGAAGAGAGGCCAGACTGCTAAAAGGAAAGCAAACAAACAGAAAACAACAACAACAACAAAACACAAAAACCCCATCCAAAGGTCAGCAACCTCACAGATCAAAGGTGGATAAGCCCACAAAGACGAGAAATAATCAACACAAAAATGCTTAAAACTCAAAAAGCCAGAGTGCCCCTTTTCTTCCAAATGACCGCAACACCTCTCCAGCAAGGGCTCAGAACTGGGCTGAAACTGAGACTGTTGAAATGACAGAAGTAGGCTTCAGAAGGTGGGTAATAATGAACTTCACTTATGAGGCTATAAGAGCATGTGGTAACCCAATGCAAAGAAGCTAACAATCATGATAAAACAATACAGGAACTGATAGCCAATACAGCCAGTTTAGAAAGGAATATAACCAACCTGTTAGAGCTGAAAAACACACTACAAGAACTTCACAATGCAATCACAAGTATTAATAGCAGAACAGATCAAGCAGAGGAAAGAATCTCAGAGCTGGAAGACAATTTTTCTGAAATAAGACAGGCAGACAAAAACAGAGAAAAAAGAGTGGAAAGAAATGAACAAAACCTCTGAGAAATATGGGATTATGTAAAGAGACTGAATCTATGACTGATTAGGATACCTTAAAGAGACAGGGAGATTGGAACAAGTTGGAAAATGTACTTCAGGATATCATCCAGGAGAAGTTCCTCAACCTAGCAAGACTGGCCAACATTCAAATTCAGGAAATGCAGAGAGCCCCAGTAAAATACTCCATGAGAAGATCATCCCCAAGACACATAATCATCAGACTCTCTAAGGTTGAAGTGAAGGAAAGAATGTTAAAGGCAGCCAGAGAGAAAGGCCAGGTCACCTGCAAAGGGAATCCCATCAGACTAACAGTGGACCTCTCAGTGGAAACCCTACAAGCTAGAAGAGATTGGGGGCCAATATTCAACATTCTTAAAAGAATTTCAAATCCAGAATTTCATATCTGGCCAAATCAAGCTTCATAAGTGAAGGAGAAATAAGATCCTTTTCAGGCAAGCAAATGCTGAGGGAATTCGTTATTACCAGACCTGCCCTACAAGGGGTCCTAATGGAAGCACTAAATATGGAAAGGAAAAACCATTACTAGCCGCTGCAAAAACAAACTGAAGTAAACAGACCAGTGACACTATGAAGAAACTACATAAAAAGTCTGCAAAATAACCAGCTAGCATCATGATGACAGGATCAAATCCACACGTAACAATACCAACTTTAGGCGGGCCATGGTGGCTCACGACTATAATCCCAGCACCTTGGGAGGCCGAGGCAGGCAGATCATTTGAGGTCTGGAGTTCAACCAGCCTGACCAACATGGTGAAACCTCATCTCTACTAAAAATACAAAAAAATTAGCCAGGTGTGGTGGCACATGCCTGTAGTCCCAGAGATACTTGGAAGGCTGAGGCAGGAGAATCACTTGAACTTGGGAGGCGGAGGTTGCAGTGAGCTGAGATCACGCCACTGCACTCCAGCCTGGGCGACAGAGTGAGACTGTCTCAAAAAATAATAATAATAACAATACTAACTTTAAATGTAAATAGGCTAAATGCACCAATTAAAAGACACAGAATGGCAGGCAGGTTAAAGAACCAATACCCATCAGTATGTTGTCTTCAAAAGACCCACATCGCATGCAAAGACACACATGGGCTCAAAATAAAGGGATGGAGGAAAATTTATGAAGCAAATGGAAAACAGAAAAGAGTAGGGGTTGCAATCCTAGTTTCTGACAAAACAGACGTTAAATCACCAAAGATCAAAAAAGATGATGAAGGGTATTACATAGTGGTAAAGGGTTCAATTCAACAAGAAGAGCTAAGTGTCCTAAATATGTATGTACCCAATACAGGAGTACCCAGATTCATGAAGCAAGTTCTTGGAGACTTCAAAGAGACTTAGACTCTCACACAATAACAATGGGAGACTTTAACAACCTACCAACAATATTAGGCAGATCATCAAGACTGAAAATCAACAAAGACATTCAGGAGTTGAACTCACCTCTGGATCAAGTGGACCTGATAGATATATACAGAACTCTCCACCCAAAGACAACATAATATACATTCTTCTCATCGCCACACAACACTTACTCTAAAATTGATCACATAATTGGAAGTCAAACACTCCTCAGCAAATGCAAAAGAACTGAAATAATAACAGTCTCTAAGACCATGGTACAATCAAATTAGAACTCAAGATTAAGAAATTCACTCAAAACCACACAACTACATGCAAAATGAACAACCTGCTCCTGAATGAATTTTGGGTAAATAATGAAATTAATGCAGAAATCAAAAAGTTCTTTGAAACTAATGAGAACAAAGATATAACATACCAGAATCTCTGGGACACAGTTAAAGCAGTGTTAAGAGGGAAATTTATAGCACTAAATGCCCATACCAAAAAGAAAGATCTCAAGTTAACAACCTAACATCACAACTAAAAGAACTAGAGAACCAAGAGCAAACAAACCCCAAAGCTAGCAGAAAACAAGAAATAACTAAGATCAGAGCTGAACTGAAGGAGATAGAAAACATGAAAAATCCATCAAAAAAATCAATGAAAACAGGAGCAAGTTTTTTGAAAAAAAAAAAATTAATAAAATAGATAGACCACTAGCTAGACTAAAAAAAAAGAGAAGAGAGAAGATTCAAATAAACACAATCAGAAATGATAAAGGAGATATCACCACTGACCCCACAGAAATACAGACAACCATCAGAGAATACTATAAACACCTCTATGCACATAAACTAGAAAATCCAGAAGAAATGAATAAATTCCTGGACACATACACCTTCCTAAGATTGAACCAGGAATAAATCGAATCCCTGAAAAGACCAATAATGAGGTCTAAAATTGAGGCAGTAATAAATAGCCTACCAATCAAAAAAAGCCCAGGTCCAGATGGACTCACAGCTCAATTCTCCCAGAGGTACAAAGATGAGCTGGTATCAATTCTACTGAAACTATTCTAAACAATTGTAAACGAAGGACTCCTCCCTAACTCATTCTATGAGACCAGCATCATCCTCATACCAAAACCTGACAGATACAACAAAAAAAGAAAACTTCAGGCCAATATCCTAGATGAACATTGATGCAAAAATCCTCAACAAAATACTGGCAAACCAAATCCAGCAGCACATCAAAAAGCTTATCCACCACAATCAAGTAGGCTTCATCCCTGGGATGCAAGCAAGGTTGGTTCAACATACCCAAATCAATAAATGTGATTCATCACATAAACAGATCTAAAGGCAAAAACCACATGATTATCTCAATAGATGCAGAAAAGACCTTCGATAAAATTCAACATCCCTTCATGTTAAAAACTCTTAATAAACTAGATATTAAAGGGACATACCTCAGAATAATAAGAGACATATATGACAAAGCCATAGCCAATATCATCATGAATGGGCAAAAGCTGGAAGCATTCCCCTTGAAAACCTGCACAAGACAAGGATGTCTCTCACCACTCCTATCCAACATAGTATTGGAAGTTCTGGCCAGAGCAATCTGGCAAGATAAAGAAATAAAGGGTATTTACATAGAAAGGGAAGAAGTCAAACCATCTTTGTTTGCAGATGCCATCATCTGAGCCCAAAATCTTCTCAAGCTGATAAACAACTTCAGCTAAGTCTCAGGATACAAAATCAATGTTCAAAAATCGCCAGCATTCTTATACACCAACAGGCAAGCTGAGAGCCAAATTATGCATGAACTCCCATTTGCAATTGCCACAAAAAAATAAAAATAAAATACCTAGGAATAAAGCTAGGATGTATTCCCTATTATTAAATAGAATACCCTACTTAATAAACGGTGCTGAGAGAACAAACAACCCCATTAAAAAGTAGGCAAAGGCCATGAACGGACACTTCTCAAAAGAAGACATACGTGTGGCCAACAAACATGAAAAAAAACCAACATTACTGATTATTAGAGAAATACAAATCAAAACCAAAATGAGATATCATCTCACCCCAATCAGAATGGCTATTATTAAAAAGTAAACAAAACAAAACAAACATGCTGGAGAGGTTGTGGAGAAAAAGGAACACTTTACACAGTCTCCAGAGAGACCCTTATACCACAGAGGCCAGAGGGTGTCACCCCTCTGCAAACCACCAGGGCGGCCTGGGGTCCTGGCTGGAAGTGAGCCTGTCTGACTCTCAGGTTTCCTCGACCGCTCCCGACAGCCCACGGCACCTCACTCCAGCCGCGCTGGCCTCCAAGACGTTCCCCACACCTGGGTGCCAAGCACAGTCTTGCCTCAGGGTCTTGGCACTCGTTGCCTGGAATGTCCTTTCCCAGAGGTCCCTCAGGCCGACCTCACCTCTCCCCTGACCTCCCCTCTCTCCCCTGGGCATCCCTCAGGCTGACCTCCCCGCCCTGGCGGCGTCTCGCATCTCCCCTCTCCTGGGTGTCCTTCAGGCCGACCTCCCCTCCCGGGTGGTATCTCCCCTCTCCCAGGTATCCCTCAGGCCGATCTCCCCTCCCACGCGGCGTCTCTCAGGCTGACCCCCTCTCCCCCTCCCCCACACTCCACCGCCGCGTCCCTCAGGCCAACCCCCCCTTCCCGCTCCCGTACCTCGCCACCCCACGCCCCGTGTCCCTCAGACCGACCTCCCCTCTCCCCGGACCTCCCGTCTCTCCGGGTGTCCCTCAGGCCTAACTCCCCTCTCCCGGCTTCCCTCCGGCCGACCTTCCCTCCCCCTCACCCTCACTCAGGCCAACCTTCCCTCCCCGCGCCACACGCGTCCCTCAGGCCAAGCTCCCCTCTCTCTCCAGGTCGGCCTGAGAGTAGTTCCTCAGGCTGACCTCCCCCGCCCCGGCGTCCCTCAGGCTGACCTCCCCTCCCCTGGCTTCCCTCAGGCCAACCTCCCCTCTCCCCCGCCCCGGCGTCCCTCCGGCCGACCTTCCCTCCCCCTCACCCTCACTCAGGCCAACCTCCCCTCCCCTGGCTTCCCTCAGGCTGACCTCCCCTCTCCCCCGCCCCGGCGTCCCTCAGACCGACCTCCCCTCTCCCCGGACCTCCCGTCTCTCCGGGTGTCCCTCAGGCCTAACTCCCCTCTCTCTCCAGGTCGGCCTGAGAGTAGTTCCTCAGGCCGACCTCCCCTCCCCGGCGTCCCTCAGGCCAACCTCCCCTCTCCCCCGCCCCGGCGTCCCTCAGGCCGACCTCCTCACTTCCTGCAACTCTTTTACTCAAAGGCAGTCTTTTTCCTCAGGCCTTCTACGGCCATGAACTTCTGGCACCGCCCCCCCTCCGCACGCTTCCACTCCTGCCTTCCTGACCTCTTCCTCCTCCGGACAGGGGCTCTGGCATGCGGCATATTTTCCTTACTATCTTATTTGTTGTTTGATGCCCCCACTGGACGGAAACTCCAATGATGACGGGCCTTTTTTATGAGTTTCTCCAGTGTGGCGGCCCCCATGCCTCCGCTGCTGGCACGTGGCGGGCACTGGATAGACATTTGGTGAATGAGGCACAAGCACTCGACACAGGCGAGGTTAAGAGAATCGCCAGAGAGCCAGTGCACAGCGCCGCAGAAAGGGATCCCAACACCCTGAGAACGGGGCGATTTCCTAACAAAGCCTGAGTCAGAACACTGGTCCAAATCCTTTTTTTTTTTTTTCTTTTTTGGATTATATAGATTCACAGTTTTATCTCATCTATAAAAAAAGATAATTCCAGTGTTATTTAAAGGATTCCAAACCATAGATAAAGACATTTTAACTCTTCATTTTACAAAATCAGAATAAAAACTCTAGATAAAATAGCAATAGAAGGAAACTATTTAGCTACCACAATCATATAATAAATTGTTTAAAATTATAAGATGGACCAGGTGTGGTGGCTCACACCTGTAATCCCAGCCCTTTGGGAGGCCAAGGTGGGTAGATCACCTGAGGTCAGGAGTTCGAGAACAGCCAGGCCAACACGGTGAAACCCTGTCTCTCCTAAAAATACAAAAAATTAGCTGGGCAGTTGGTGCATGCCTGTAATCCCAGCTACTCGGGTTGCTGAGGCAGGAGAATCACTAGAACCTGGGAGACGGAGGTTGCAGTGAGCCGAGATCGCACCATTGCACTCCAGCCTGGGCAACAAGAGCGAAATTTTTGTCTCAAAAAAAACTTAATTAAATAAAATAAAATTATAAGATGATAAAACATTCAGATCTATGATACACATTGGTATCTCATTATTGTCAAAATAAATACAAAATAATTTACAAATAAACTCACTAGAAAACTGTATAGCATATGGGAAGAGTCACCAAAGGCCAAGTCCAGACAGGGAACAAACATTTAGAAAGAGGGCCAGCATCACGGACAGTAGGAGAAAGGAAAATTGTAGTGCCAAAGAAATATTACTCTACACCCATCAAATTGGCCTCAAACTGGGAAAAATCAAAAGGAGCCGTCACATAGCACTGGATGAGGGCGAAGATTGGCCTGTACTGTGGATGGAATGTGGGGTCGCACAGAACTCTGAACAGTACCACACCCTCACCCTCAGCACCTGCTCCTGGGAATCTGCCCCACAGAGAAAAGCACTAGTGAGGAAGGACAGCCATTCACAAAGACTTGGGGGCAGTATTTTTCATAGTGAGATAAAAGCACTAGAAATAAATGGCCATCAGCAGACAATCAGCAGACGAGCAACTGAACAACTCCAGTGACTCCACATCAGCAACACCAGGTTGCACCCGACAAGGGGGGCTAGAATCAGACAAATTGATTAGGAGCAGTTTAGGAAAGGGACTGGTGAGAAAAGTTTGTATGAAATCATTTTTGTTAACAGAAGACTCCAAAACTCTACATGCATGTTTGTGTGTGGATATACGAGTGTTTGTGTGTGTTATCTGAGGTGAGCATGGAGAAATAGGGAAGGGTACATTGGAAGTTGTTAACAGGAGTTTCCTAGTGCTGAGTGAGGACAGAAAAGGTCCAGTTTAAGTGTATGTGTGTGTACACATGAGTGTGTGTGTGTTTCCTGTTTTATTAAAGAGTTCTGTCTCATACATGTAACAATATAATGGTAGACATCTTCTAAATCTGGTCCACTCACAGACTGCTGTACAGCAAGGAAGTCCAGATTGGATCTGACTTGGTGTCTCAAAATGAAGCAAGGCCCAGGCACTTCTGGAACCAGAATCTGGTACCAGATAGAGAGGAAGGGAACCGACACAGCTCTGTTGGATAAATTAACCAGAATGTTCCTTATACTATTTGAGAGGTAGGGGATGACACAACGGCCTCAGAGGCAGCAGGTCCAGAAAGTGAAAAAGAGACAGGGGCTGAAGAGAGAGGTGGCCCTACAGAGTCCTCCAGCCTTGGGATACGGCTAAGGGCCCTATGTCCACATGGGGGTCACAAAGCCAGGAGCAGCAAACTGTCTGAAAGGAGCCTGCAGGCCTTTGGGCAAGAAGGGGCGTCCAACAGTGGCTGGGTAGCAGGGGAAGCGGAGCATGCACTCCATGTCCAGCTCAAGCCTGGCAGAGCTGGAGGGACACCCTGAGACTCACCAACAGCACAGAGATCTGCAAACCGGTCCTCTCCCTCCTCTGCGTGAATCAGGTCATTTCTGCTCTTCTTGGTGGCCGCTCTCTTCAGCACTGCTTTAAACAAAGGATGGGAGAGACTGCCTGAGCTGCAGCCCTCAGGCCACCTGCCTCAGCGGGGCATGGGATCACCCTCCCCCTGGGACCAGTGACCTCTCCTGAGCTCCTGTCCTGAACTGGGGCTGAGGCCGGATGATTGTGGGCCCCCTTGGGTCCCTCCCAGTCCCCAGAGCTGAAGGGACAAGGAATTTTGAGGGTGAGGGGTCCCCGCTTTCCCTTTCTTCCAAAATGAGGCCAGTGGGGAGGCCTGGCCACCAGGGAGACCAGGAAATGTCCATCTGGGGCAAGGCCAGGACTACAACAGGGACAGCATAGACCTGCTCAGAGCCGCAGGCATGGGGCCGGCTGAGATTGCCACGGAAGTGCCCATGCTGTCTGGCCCTGACCTGAGCGGTGGGTGTGCAGAGAGGGCAGCCTTCCTGCTGCTGCAGCTATGTTGGTAACTAGTGCCAGCAACCACAGCAGTGGGGCCCGGGCTCCCTCTCATGGCCCCAGGTTGTGCCATGAGCCCTCCCATGGTCTCTGGGAGCAGCAGCACCCCAAGCCCTGGGGATAGACACAGCTCGGTTTAAACCTGCAGTGTGGGCCTGTGTCAGGTGCCAGGGTCAGACACCATGGCCCTAGTCTGTGTTCATGTGATGGCTGTGCAGGTGCCTGGCACTGCCGAGAGCACTTCGCGTGAAACATGCAAGCGGGCATGTGTCACCACCCACGTGGCCACCAGAGCACTCCACCACACAGGAGTACCAGCAAGTGCCACCTACCGTCCAAAGGGGACTTCTCCTCTGCATTCCTGTCCTCCTCGGCCAGCATGACTTCCTCTGCGAGGGGAACACAGCCTCAGGTCAGAGCCCTCCTGACCCCAGGAATGCCCCAGGACAGAGGCACATCTCTGTCTGGAAGGCCCTGCCTTCTCAGCTCTTTTTTTTTTTTTTTTTTTTTTGAGATGGAGTCTCGCTCTGTCGCCCAGGCTGGAGTGCAGTGGCACAATCTCGGCTCACTGCAACCTCCACCTTCAGGGTTCAAGCGATTCTCCTGCCTCAGCCTCCCCACTGGGATTACAGGGACGTGCTACCACGCCCGGCTAATTTTTGTATTTTTAGTAGAGACGGGGTTTCGCCATGTTGGCCAGGACAGTCTTGAACTCCTGACCTCAGGTGATCCGCCCACCTCAGCCTCCCAAAGTGCTGGGACTGTAGGCGTGAGCCACTGCACCTGGCCGCCTTATCAGCTCTTAGACTTCCAGAAGCCAGCAGGGCCCACAGCTGAGCTTTTTCTACTGGGACAGACAGTCCCCTGTGAAGAGGACTCAGCCGCCTTGTGTCTGCCCGTCCCTACCCACACGTCGCTTCCCTGAGAACAGCTGTGCCACAGGCGAGTTCATCTCTGAAGAGGCACTTGGGAAGCCTTAGGAGGTGTGAGTGGATGCCCCATGTGGAGGAAAGAGTGCTGGCCTGGGGCGAGGGCGGGGAGTCCAGGCTTGACAAAACCCAGAGTCAGGGCACAGAAGGGACTTGGCTGAGACTAATGGGGAGAGACCAGCTTTAGGCTGGGCCATGGCAGAGTCCTCCATTTAAAAGGCCACTGTCCTCAGAGCCATATGGCTGCCTGGTGCCAGGCCCCTGGGTGAGCTAGAGAGAAATCCCTTCTCACTCTGCTCACTACAAAGTCCCTTCAGGCTCTACCCAGAAGCCAGGGCACCCCAGCTGGCAGCAGAGCAGAATTGGGGACAGAGAACTAACAGTGGCCGGCCAGGAGTGCAGTGGCTCCCACGGGCCCTCACCCGCCTTGAAGATCCACTCCAGGTACCCGTTGAGCTCTCGCTCGATCTGCTGCTGCCGGCGCAGCTTCAGGAAGGCACGGCGGTTCTCCACCCTCTCTCGCTCCTTGGCAAACTCTCTACCATGCAGGGGCCGGAAAAGCAAGATCAGGTGAGTGCAAGCCCCACAGGTGTGCAGCCCCAGAGACAAAAAGGACCAGGGAAAGCCTGGGACAGGAGACGCAGGCTGCAGGCCGCCGCTTCAGGCAGGCCCCTGCCACCCAGGCCTCTTCTAACCTGAGCACTCCAGATGAGCACTCCAGAGCACCAGACAGCTCCCTGGGCACCCAGAGGGCCTCCATGAGCAGCCCAGGTGGCCCTCCACCCTCAGACTCCCGTGGCACTTAGGGACGGTGCCTTGGTCCCCAGAGGGGCAGTTCTAGAGAGCAGGGACAATTTCACAGCCCCTGCCTACAGCAACCTAGGCATGCGCCTCCTCCCTCCCCTTGTGCCAGGCTCTGTTATCTGCTGTCCTCCAGAGAGCTCCTGGAGAGAATTCTCCAGAGGAGAATGTTCACTTTGCTTCCTCTGTTGGTTCAGATGCAAAGCCTCTGTGGGAAGCGGGAGGGACAGACAGGGACAGGGAAGAAGGGACTGGGTCAGGGCAGGCCAGAGGCAGAAGGATAATACCGCAGAGTCCACGTAGCCTCCTCAACCAAGCCTCTGAGGCTCACAGTGAGCAGGAGAGGAGACCTTCTGTCATTGGCCCCCGACATCTCACCCCAGCCCCGCCTGAGCCTTCACAGCCGTCATGGTGACCAGCAGAGAACACTTGCCCTTCCAGCTCAGCATCCCCAGCCCAGCCCCAGCCTCCTGGCCAAGCTTTAAGGCTCACAGTGCCAGAAGCAAGCCATTCTCTCTCTCTCTCTCTCTCTCCCCACTCTCTCTCTCTCTCACACACACACACACACACACACAAGCTTCTGAGTTGGTGGAGTGGGTGTGGCAGGCATGACTCCCAGCACACACAGCCCCGGTGCAACAGTCCCCGGCTCTGACCGTGACTGATCCTGGGTGCAGGGCCAGTGTCCGCTAGGCACTGAGCTGCTACAGCCCAGGCAGTGCAAGGTGACCAGTCCTGCCCAGGTGCACCCTCCCATCTGGGCATCCCAAGTCCCAAATCTACAGGAAGGCAGGGTCCACTGTGGCCTCCCCACCCAGACCAATCCCTGTGGCCATGCCTTGAGAATGAGAGGGCCTGGGGGGCAGGGGAAGGGCAAGGACATCACTGCTTGAACTGATCTGAGAGCTCCCAGCAGCAACTCCCCCCAGCAGTCTGGCCCCCTCCACAGAGCAGCTGCTTCTCACGCAGTGGCCGGCAGCAGGGCCAGCCCTCCCTGAGCTTCTGTCCTCGCTGGGTGAGAAGAGGCAGGACAGGGGCCACCTCTTCTGCTTCTCTGGGATGCTGTGAGGATGGGAGCTCTGGGAATGGAGAGAGAGACGCCGAATTGGCCCCAAGCTGGCCCCTCCTGCAGCTCTCGCCCAGACATGACAGAGCCGTGGCTTTTCCCACAGAGCAAGACTGGGAAGGCGGCCTCTCACCACTGCCACCCCAGGGTGCAGGACCCACATGGGGGGTGCCGGCCCCTGGCTTGGGGGCCCTCTGCTGGGCCTGTGGGCCTGAGGGAGGGTTCAGCTGGGCTGATGGGAGGAACATCACATATCCCATTCTCCCCAGAGGCCAGGATCCTCACAGTGGGGAAGGAGTGGGAAATACCATGCAGGCCCTGCCTTGGGCCTCCCCTCCAGCCCTTCAGGCTATTCTGCACATTCCCTAGAGGGACGCAGAAGGAAGCCCTGAGCAGGCTGCTCTCCTGCCTCCCCTTGAACCCACCTATGCTCCTGCCAGGCTTCCCACCAGGCAGCGTTCTCAGCACCTTTGGCACCAGGCAGCAGCACCCTCAGCACAGCCCATGCACCTCACAAGCCTGGCTGCTGCCAGCCCCTGTGCCCTCTCCCCACAACACCCTCTGACTCCAGCTCCAAGCATCTCTGCAACACACAGGCCACAACCTTCTGTCCACTGTGCCTCCACCCCAGCTGTTCTCTGCCTGAAAGACCCTCCTCCTTCCTTAGCCTGGCTCATTCCTAGTCCCCCAGTTGGGTCTCAGCTGAGATGTCCCTCCCCCGGTGCCTCCTCCAAGCCCCAAGCCTCCGCCAGCTACCCCGCCAGGCTAGGAGTTCTATTTCCATCCCGTGAGCCGGTCGCTTGCTGGTTCCCATGGAGGCTCTTGGAGAGGCCTGCTAGTGACAATCACACCCTTTACAGGACAGGGCCAAAACCAAGGGCACGATCTCCTGCTGGAGCCCAGAGGCTTCGGCTCCAGCCATCCCCACTCTGGCTGCTCCTGTCCTGCTCAGTGTGGCAGAACTCCCAGGTTCACCAGGCTCTATCCCCAGCCTGGCTCGGAGCCGTGGGCCTGAGCAGGGATCACAGGGAGGACAGAGGGGAGATGTACCCCTCCAGCCTCACAGGGGAGCTGAGGCCAAGGTGGGAGCAGGAAGCCAGGCAGGCCTGATGCCTTCCACCTCCGTCCTAGCACAACTCCTTGCCCTGTGGTAGGGCAGGAGCCCCAAATACCAACCCCAGTCAGGCCCCATACACGGCATCTCTTCAGCTCTCAGCCCCAGGGTGGGACAGGAGGGGCTGTGTGCCCACAGGCCCACCTGGCCATGCCCGCCTACCACATCCCACTCCCAGAGAGGACTCTTTCTCCACCTTCTCCAGCATGGACCCCCAGCCCTGAGCCCTCTCTCTCACCCTCCCCTGGAGTAGCTTGGCACAAAGAGGTGACCTGAGAGGAAGTGCACACCAGCAGTCAGGGCCAGGGTGGCGAGCCCAGTGGTGACTGCTACAGAGATCAGGATGCCCCCAGTTATTTCTCACCACAGTAACAGAGGGGCTCTCTGTGGCCACAGAGGCTGCTCGGAAACCCTGTCCCAGACCACACCTCCATCTACCAAGACCACACTTCCCATCACAGACCACACCTCCCATCACAGACCACACCTCCCATCACAGACCACACCTCCCATCCCCCCAGACCAACCTCCCATTACAGACCACACCTCCCATCCCCCCCACCAACCTCCCATTACAGACCACACCTCCCATCCCCCCAGACCAACCTCCCATTACAGACCACACCTCCCATCCCCCCAGACCAACCTCCCAATACAGACCACACCTCCCATCCCTCCAGACCAACCTCCCAATACAGACCACACCTCCCATCCCCCCAGACCAACCTCCCATTACAGACCACACCTCCCATCCCTCCAGACCAACCTCCCAATACAGACCACACCTCCCATCCCCCCAGACCAACCTCCCAATACAGACCACACCTCCCATCCCCCCAGCCCAACCTCCCAATACAGACCACACCTCCCATCCCCCCAGACCAACCTCCCAATACAGACCACACCTCCCATCCCTCCAGACCAACCTCCCAATACAGACCACACCTCCCACCCCCCAGACCAACCTCCCATTACAGACCACACTTCCCATCACAGACCACACCTCCCATCCACCCAGACCAACCTCCCAATACAGACCACACCTCCCATTACGACCACACCTCCCATCACAGACCACACCTCCCATCCCTCCAGACCAACCTCCCAATACAGACCACACCTCCCATCCCCCCAGACCAACCTCCCAATACAGACCACACCTCCCATCCCCCCAGACCAACCTCCCATTACAGACCACACCTCCCATCACAGACCACACCTCCCATCACAGACCACACCTCCTGTCTACCCAGATGAGTAGCGGCAGCTGCTCTCCCATGGCAGAGACCACGGAAAGGCCAGGGGTATGACAGGGATAAGGGGCCGAGAGGCTGATCAAGGACAGGTCAGGATGGTGGCACAAAGGAAGGGCTACCAGAACCCAGAACACCAGGGGCAACCACCACAGAGGGCACCCATGGGCCAGGCCCCCACCCCAAGTGTCACATGTGCCTCTGTTGACCCCTCAGCTGAGAACACAGAGGGGCACCTGCACATCCCCCACATGGTCTCTCACCCCGAGAGCACGCCCAGCACCAGGTTGAGCATGAAGAAGGAGCCGATGATGATGAGAGGGATGAAGTAGAGCCAGTTCCAGGTGTTGCCGGCCGCATCGTTTGTCTGGAAGCAAGGAGAGGGAGATGAGGAAGGACAGGGACAAAACACAGTCCCGGCCACAGGAGCACCCCAGCCCCCAACAGGCCTCCTTCTCAGAAGCACACACCTGGTAGGGTCCAGGCAGTGGGGAGGCCAGTCACAGGGAGGTCCAAGCATGGGGCTGGAGTCCAGGCAGCACCCACAGGCAGACGTGCCCTTGCTGGCAGAGTTCTCTCTGGACTGCAGCTCCCAGAGGACCAGGGACACTCAGTGCTGCCAGCCACTGCCTGGCAACACTCAAAAGCCAAGCAGTAGGCCCAGGGAGCCACAGCTGTGTGGATGCCCCGAGGTGGCATGAGCACCCAACCTCTGCCAGACACCTCCCTGGCTACCAGACATCCTGGGCAGCTCCAAAGCCATGTCCTCCTGAAGGGGGCCCACAGGCCCAAGTCCACATCAGACCCAAGTCCACATGCAGCAGCTCCCACAGCTGAGAGGCAACAGTGGGCCCATCTGCATTTTCAGTTTCACCACATGCCTGGCCTGAGACAGCGCCCAGCACTCAGGCATGATCTGAATAGCTGAAAGCAAAGAGGGACCTTCTTTCCCAGATCTTTTGCTTTTTATAGCACAGCCCACAAAAGGGTGCGCTCCTTTGAACCCAATTTGATTCCATAGTTGTTTCATTTTTATGCATTCCCAGGGGATGTGGCTAAGGGGTGTAGAGAACCTCTTTCTCCCTGCGAGTCTGGTGCTGGAGAGAAACCAGGAGGGTGGTAGGTGCCAAGGGAGGCAGCCCCTAGTCCCGTTCCTGGACACCTCTCTTCAGAGGCAGTTCACAAGACATGGGATGGACTCCACCAAGACAGAGGCAGGAGGACAGTCGGGGCACTGCCCTGCAGCGGGCGCTGATCTCCAGGTGCTGCTGTTGGCATTCCTGCCCTCCAGTGTCTGCCACCCTGGCATATTTGCAGCCTCCACCCCTGCATGGACTGAAGCTCGTGGTTCCTGACCCTCGGACACTGATTCCAGGCTGGCCCCTGAGATTCCTGGATCCGAAACCAGAAGTGACGTTCAGAATCTCAGCTCCAGCTGCAGTTCATGTTCCTAGAACATAAACCACTAGACCACACCTCTGTCCAGACTCACATGCAGCTCAGATCTGTGGACTGAGTGACCACCAAAGCCACCAACTTCCCACAAGCACACCCTCAAACCTGCCCTCCCTTCTTGAGAAAAAGGAGATATCGCTGCTGTAGCCTCAGCCCCTCTCACCTGCTCAAGCACTTGGCTCTCGCAATTTCCCTCCCCAGTGGAGTGTTCCCATCAGTAGCCAACTGGCTCTAATTCCTCTCATCTTAAAAAACAGGACTTCCACTTCTGGGAAGACGGAGCAGACATACTCTGCCATATTGTTCCCACTAAGTGGAATTAACATACTGAAAATTATTCATAAAGCAAACATAGAATGACTCTGAAAGATGGAGAAAATAGGGCAGACTAGCTAGGACCCCAGGATATAAGGTGTGTTTCTGGGGTCTTCTTCTTGCCTCTTATATCCCACATTTGGAGCTGATGAAGCCTAAAATTTGGAAATGCCCAAGGGGCACAGACGACCAAAAAAAGTACCAGCAAAAGCCAGCTCTCCCTAACCAAGGCAGCCTAGCAGGACAGGGAGCTCTCAGACAACTCACGGAAAACGCTGGCTCCATCTCCATCCCTCCCTTCCAGCAAAGACCCAGAGGAGCACCTAGACTGCAATGAGGCATCCAAATCCCCTCACCCTCCATGGGGTGCTGTCAGAGAAAGCCAAGTAGGAAGTGGGACGTTCCTCCTCAGCAGGGGTTATCACGGCCCCCCAGCCCAAGCCCACCTCCGCGGTACTAGTGAAGACCACACGGGACACCTTGACTTCCATTTACACAGGCAGTAGGGGCACCCCCTGCAGCTAGGGAGCTATCAGAAGGGCCTTGTGCAGCCAGGACTTTTACCACCATCCAGCAGTCACGAAGCTGCCCACCCACACACAGTGTGCAGAAACCACGTGGAGAACAAGAACAAGGCACCTCTAACCCTCCCAGCCAGGAAAGTTCCCTTGAGGCATGGTGGGGAGCCAGACCGGCCACCCCCGCCCAGCAGTAAGGAGAACACGCTACCATAAGTCAACAGAGGCCAAGTGGGGAACCTAGACTTCTGCACTCACCGGCAACAAGACAGCAGCCCTCCTCCTTCCCTGACAGCCAACGCAGAATGCTTAACTGAGATCCAAGGTCCCGTGCCGAAAGGCCAAAAATGGCCAGTTTTCAACTGAAACTCACTCGTCATACTAAGAACCAGGAAGAGCACAGATTTCTTAGATGCTGTGATGGTTAGTGTTGTGTCAACTTAGCTGGGCCACGGGGTACTCAGATACTTGGTCAAGTACACTTGACAGTACCTTGCAGATACTTCTAAAAAGGTGCTCTGAGATGAGATTATCACTTTAATCCACAGAGTGAAGACCACTGCTCTCTGTAATGTGGGGTGGACCTCATTCAACCCACATTCAAGACCAACCCTCCCCTGGGTAAGGGAAAAGTCTCCAGCAGGTGCCTCTGGATTTCACCTCTGCAGGCCACCGCCATCGGGAACTGCATCATCAGCTCTCCATGTGTGGACAGCACACAAGCCCGCCAGGCAGAACCACAGATGTGGACATGCCAGCCTCTGTGATCACATGAGCCAGTTCCTCATGATAAATCTCCCTCTCCACACACACACACAGACACACATCACACACAGACACACATCACACACATGCACCACACACGACACACACATGCATACACCACACACACACACACACACACACACACCACACAAACCAGACACACATACACCATACACACACACTGGACACACAAGCACACACACCACACACATGCACACCACACACAACAGACACACATACACCACACACACAGGACACACAAGTGCACACACCAGACACATGCACCACACACCACACACACCACACACATGCATACATACACCACACACACTCACACCACACATACCAGACACACATACACCATACACACACATTGGACACACAAGCACACACACCACAAACACCAAACACACACACACTACATGCACACCATATGTGCACCACACACAAAGGACACACAAGCGCACACACCAGATACACACATGCACCACACCACACACACACACCCCCACACACCACATACACACCACACATGCCAGACGTGCACACACCACACACATCAGACACAGATACACCATACACACACACTGGACACACAGCCACCACACACACACCACACACACTACACACATACTTCACACCCACACACACACTACACACATGTATACACCACACACACAACACACATACACACACCAAACACCAGACACACAACAGACACACACCATACACATGCATGCCACACAGACCATACACAAACACACCACAGAGACACCACAAACACACGCACACCACACACATCAGACACACACACCACACATGCTAGACACAAATACACCACATACCCACACTAGACACAAGTGCACACACCACACACACATGCACACACCACACACACACACACCACACACATACCACATGCACCAGATACAGGCACACACCACATACACCACACATACTACACATACCACATACACCACACACACTACACACACCACATACACCACACACACACCAGACACACACACATGCACACCACACACACCAGACACAACACACACCACAAACACACCAAATACCTTTCTCCAAAGTGTTTTTTTTTTATTCTGGACATGTCCTTAACCTTGCCAAAATGAAATTCTGAATTGATTGAGACTTGTCTCTGATAACTTTTTGGATTACAGAACCAAAGGGAAAATTTAGAGCTAAAAAAAAAATCGAAAATCTCAATGAAAAGGCATAACAAGAGAATGAAGGGGATGTGGAAGGAATCAGTGAACAGTAAGAAAACAAAGAACGATAGAATTATCCATTCTGATAAGGAGAGAAAAGTGAACCTCAAAAACCCATGAGACTATAACAAATGATCTGATATTCATGTCATCAGAGCACCAAAGACAGGTGAAAAAGGACAAAGCTGACAGTATTTAAAGAAATACGGCCAGGCGTGGTAGCTCACACCTGTAATCCCAGCACTTCAGGAGGCCAAGGCAGGCAGATCACCTGAGGTCAGGAGTGCGAGGCCAGCCTGGCCAACATGGCGAAACCCTGTCTCTACTAAAAATACAAACGTTAGCCAGGCATGGTGGTGCATGCCTGTAATCCCAGCTACTCCACAGCCTGAGGCAGGAAAATCGCTTGAGCTTGGGAGGCGGAGTTTGCAGTGAGCCGAGATTGTGCCACTGCACTCTAGCCTGGGTGACAGAGTGAAACGCCATCTCAAAAAAAAAAAAAGGAATGCTGAAAACTTCTCAACTTTAGCAAGAGACATAAACATACAGATTTAAGAAGCTCAGCAAACCCCAGACAAACACATTATAGCCAAACTTCTGAAAACTAAAGACAAAGAAAAAATCTTGAACGCAGCAGAAAAAAAATGATACCATACCTATATGGGGAAAACAATTCAAATGGTTTCTCATCAGAAACCATGGAGGCCAGAAGGAAGTGGCATAATATTTTTCAGGTGCTGAAAGAAAAGAACTGTCAACCCAGACACCTATACCCACCAAGAATATCCTTTGGGAAATCAAGACATTCTCAAATGAAAAACTAGGGAAACCAGGAGAATTTGTCACCAGCAGAACTCTCCTAAGAAAAAATGAATAATGAAAGGTCTCTAAACAGAAAGGAAATGAGTAAAAATTGAATCACTATTAGGAAGGAAGGAAGAAAAATGGAAAGTGTAAAAATATAGGTAACTGGATTTCTTTCTCCTTTTGAGTTTTTTAAATTATGTTTGACAGATGAAGCAAAAATTATAGTACTATTGAGGCAGAAGAATAGGGTCTGGAGGCAGGGACCCTAAGGCCGATTTGTGCTGACTTCCTAGAACTGAATCAAAAGGAAAACACCACTCCACACCCAAGTAACAGAAGAACAGTGGCTACTCCCTTTGTGGCCCACCCCCCTTCCACTGTGTCACAGATGAAAAAATGGAAAGTACCTCTGATTGGTCACCTCCCACAACCAATCAGGCTGCTCGTGGGCCAAGTCTTCATTAGCATAGGGTTTAACTTTATAACTTCACTTCAGCCTTTGATTGGTCGCCTCCTGCAACCGATCAGACTGGTAGCAGGCCCAGTCTTCATTTACATAGAGTGTAACCAAGTAACCAATGGGAAACCTCTAGAGAGTATTTAAATCCCAGAAAATTCTGTAACTAACACTCTTGAGCAACTTGCTTGAGCCCACTCCCACTCTGTGGAGCATACTTTCAATAAGTCTGTGCTTTCACTGCTTCATTCTTTTGTTGTTTTGTGCATTTTGTCCAATTCTTTGTTCAAAATGCCAAGAACCTGGATGACTCATAGTCAAGACCCTCCCCTGGTAACGTATTTTGGCAAGCCAGCCAGGAGGCAAGCCCAAAGTTTGGGAGTTATTTTTCTTCTCATTTTCCCTTTTCCTCTCTGCTCCATACAGGGGAAGCATTTTCTGTCTCTCTTTCCAACTCAGGACACTTGACAGAGCACCTAAGCATGGAGGCAACTGCAGGTCTCTGGCTGGGGCCACTCTACGGAGAGACTGAAAGGTATCCATATGGAAGCACATGACCACCACTGCCTGGTTCACATGAGGGACCTGAGTCCTTTTCCTTTTTTTTTTTTTTTTTTTTTTTTCAGTTTTTCAGCAGTCATTTCCTAGTAGCTCCCCAGTAACTGAGGGCAACTCGCTGGGGCCACTCTCCAGTGTTACCTGAAGGCCGAGGAATGATAGGGATAGCTGCCCTGCCTGGAAGGGGGAAGGACTCTTTTCTGTCTTTCCTGGTTATACTCCCTGATCCCTACGTGTGACACAATTGGCAGTGGCAGCTTGTCAAGGAGGAATTCACACATTTCAGGGAACTTAAACCCTCTTTTCTTATGCTAAATTCTCCTGTAGAGTTAGCTAGTAAAGACAAAAGATAATGTCTCCTAGGCATTTTGACCTCCCTTCTCTTACTTGATCTATTCGACTGGCTAAGGACAAAAGAAACCTACTTAGCCCCCTAGCTATGCAAGGGTTATACATAAAAGAGATTTTATATTATATAAAAAGGCATCTTGTATGGTAAATTCTTGTCCTAAAGTAAAATGACTGCTGTTTTAAAAGAGGGATATGACTGGGTGCAGTGGCTCACACCTGTAATGCTAGCACTCTGGGAGGCCAAGGCAGGTGGATCACGAGGTCAGGAGTTCGAGACCAGCCTGGCCAATATGGTGAAACCCTGTCTCTACTAAAAATATAAAAAATTAGCCAGGCACAGTGATGCACGCCTGTTGTCCCAGTTACTTGGGAGGCTGAGGCAGGAGAATTGCTTGAACCTGGAAGGCAGAGGTTGCAGTGAGCTGTGATGGCATCACTGCACTCCAGCCTGGAATATGATAATAATAATAAAAGTAAAGAAATAAAATAGGGATGTTTAGGACAAGTCACAAAGTCCAAGCATGTCGTAGATGATCTGGGTAAGTCGTGAAAAAGATTTGTGAAAGTGAAATTATGCAAGAAATGTTGTATAATTTATGTTGCCTAAGTTTAGAGGGTTAAAGGATTGTTTTAAGTGGTATAGGAAAAATCCAAAGGTTTGAACAAGTTGTAGGCTTATGAAAATTAATTGTAAAAGAGATTCTGTGTATGAACATATTGGCTGAAGTTAAAAGCTTGGCCTTATCAAATTATAAGGATGCTAGAAGTCGGGGCCTTCAGCCAGGGACAAGAGGAAACTCATAGTGGGCCACTGATTGTGAAGGGAACCGTTCCAAAGTGGTGCTGGCACCCATCTAAGGTCAGACATATCTGACAAACTAAGATGGGGCCCCAGAGGTGGGGATGCCCTTGGGAACCGCAGACAAGACCCAGAGTTTTTCCAGATGGCCACCCCAGGTAAAATCTGGGTCACCTAGTAGGACCTCCACTTTTGAAAGTCCTCTTCTCTCTTCCAGACCACTGTGGGCAACTCTCCATCCATTCCCTCTGATTCCCTGCTTGGCTGCATCGTCAACCACTGGAATCAGTTGAACCCTGACAATCTAAGGAGAAAACGTCTGATTTTCTACTATAATACTGTATAGCCCCAATATCAGCTGGACAGCCAGGAATAATTGGTGGTCATGGGAAGTCTTAATTACAACACCATCCTGCAATTAGACCTGTTTTGCAAAAGGCAGGGTAAATTGTCAGAAATCCCATACGTACAGGTCTTCATGGCCCTATACCAAAACCCAACAATCTGCAAAAGTCCTGGAACCTGCCCTGAAAAGGAAGGTCTTAAGGCAGAACTAGATATTGTAGATGACCCCCTTTTACAAAGGCCACCTGTCTCTCAGAGGGAAGTGCAACCATCCCTGTATAACTCCTTGCCAAGTGCTCCTGAGGCTCTAACCCAAGAGCAAAATTCAGGGTTCCAACTAAGTCCTCCTCATATTTGGAGAGAAACAATCTATTCAACTCCCCCTCCAGCCCTGCTACCCCTTAGGGAAGTAGCAGGAGCTGAGGGGCCAGTCCTAGTGCAGTCCCCCTTTTCTATAACTGATATAAAACAACATACAGAAAAGCTAGGAAGCTATTCTGAGAACCCTAGGAATTCGGAGATGGGTCCCAAACTTTGACCTTAGCCTTTGATCTCTCAGGGGAGATGTTCAATTCATTCTAGCAACCTATTGCAGCCCCTTGGAAAAGAAACAAATCTTTGAGGCTGCCCGCCAGGAAGCAGATGACTTATTTCCTTGAAACTCTCAGGGCAATCACTTAGGCCCAGACATAGTCTCCATTACTGATCCTAATTAGGACTATAACACACCCGAGGGAATGAACCACCAGGCTAAGTTTCTTGAGGCTCTCCTTGGAGGAAGAGAAAGAGAATAAGGCAGTAAATTATGATACGGTAAAGGAGGTTACACTGGGCAAGAAGGAAAATCCAGCCATGTTTCATGGCAGACTGGAGGAAGCCTTTAAAAAATATACTAATCAAATCTGCCCCAGACATTAGATATAAGCTCCAAAAGCTACAGATGGGCCCACAGACTAATCAAAATCAGCTTCTTGATATTGCTTTCATGATGTATAACAATCATGAAGGAAGGAAAAGGGGAACAGAGTAAAGAAAAATGGCAAGCAAAAATTATGACAGCCATCACTGGCAATGCCCTGAATGCCCAAAGAGCACGCAAAGGAAACCCAAAGGGCCATAAGGACAATGTCAGCCTGTAGAGGATACAAGATTTGTTAGTACTAATAGATACCTGTAGGGAGCTGAAGGCCAGAGAGACATGACCAACTCAGTATTCCACTGGAGGTTATATGATCAAACAGCAAACTTGTTTATCATGAAAGCAGGATGTGGGCAAACTCATGACTGTGCCTGCAACCAGGAGGTTTGCTGAGGGCAATCACTCCCTGGCGCCGTGCTCATTGCGGTTACCTACTGGGACATCTAGAGCCTATTGTTCAAAGAATGCGGTCTTGCAAGCCTGCTGTGAATCAAACTGCCTGCTGACAACCACCCCCTCCTCTTCTCGCTATCTCTTTTGCCTAATAAATACGGAGGGCTGTGTAAAGCTCAGGGCCCTTGTTCACTAGAAGCAAGGAGCCCCCTGACTCCTTCTTCCAAATATAGTCTTTGTCTTTATCTTTATTCCCGCGTTCGTCATCCTTTGTTCAGTCCCCCAAGGTCCGTGCAGGTTACAGATACCTTTACTGGCTGGATTGAAGCTTACCCTACACCAAAACACAGAAGGCCAATGAAGTTGTGAAGGTTCTTCAAAGAACTATTTCCCGAGTTTGGGTTACCTCAAAGCCTCCAAAGTGATAATGACTCGTTCTTTATCTCTCAAATAATTCAAGGGGTTGCTAAGGCTCTCAGAATCAAATACTATTTGCATTCAGCATGGAGGCCTCAATCCTCTAGAAAAGTGGAAAGAGCTAATCAAACTCTAAAATGGGTGTTAGCTAAGCTATGTCAGGAAACATCAGAAACTTGGGTCAACTTGCTGTCCACAGCTCTTGTAAGAGTCCATAGTTTCCCCAGAGCAAAAATTAATATGAGCCCATATGAAATGTTATACAGGAGGCCATTTTTAACTAATGATCTAAATACTGATCCAGAAACAGCCACTTTAGTGAAATACCTAGTTAACCTGGGACCATTTCAGCAGGCTTTACAAAAGTTTGAAACTCAAAAAAAAAAAAAAAGTTTGAAACTCAAAGACTCCCCATACTGGCAACTAACCAGCAACCCAAAATCAGGCCAGGAGACAAGGTACTTAAAAAAAAAAAAATTATTTCCATAGGTTATTGGGAACAGATGGTGTTTGGTTACATGCGTAAGTTCTTTAGTGGTGATTTATGAGATTTTCATGCACCCATCACCCAAGCAGTGTATGCTGCACACAATTTGTAGTCTTTTATCTCTCACCCCACCCTTTCTTCCTGAGTCCCCAAAGTCCACTGTGTCATTCTCATGCCTTTGCATCCTCACAGCTTAGCTCCCACTTATGAGTGAGAACATACGACGTTCGGTTTTCCATTCCTGAATTACTTCACTTAGAATAATAGTCCCAATCTCATCAAGGTCACTGTGAATGCCACTAATTCATTCCATTTTATGGCTGAGTAGTAGTCCATCATATATATATCACAGTTTCTTTATCCACTGGTTGATTGATGGGCATTTGGGTTGGTTCCACATTTTTGCAATTGCAAATTGTGCTGCTGTAAACATGCGTGAGCAAGTCTCTGTTTCATATGACTTATTTTCCTCTTGGTAGGCACTAACTAGTGAAATTACTGGATCAAATGGTGGTTTTACTTTTAGTTCTTTAAGGAATCTCCACATCGTTTCCCATACTGGTTGTATTAGTTTACATTCCCACCAGCAGTGTAGAACTGTTCCCTGTTCACCGCATCCATGCCAATATCTATTATTTTTAAATTTTTTTATTACGGCCATTCTTGCAGGAGTAAGCTGGTATCACATTGTAGTTTTGATTTGCATTTCCCTAATCATTAGTGATGTTGAGCATTTTTCCATGTTTGTTGGCCATTTGTATATCTTCTTTTGAGAATTGTCTATTCATGTCCTTAGCCCACTTTTTGATGGGATTTTTTTTCTTGCTGATTTGTTTGAGTTCATTGTGGATTCTGGATATTAGTCCTTTCTCAGATGTATAGATTGTGAAGATTTTCTCCCACTCTGTGGGTTGTCTGTTTACTCTGCCGACTGTTTCTTTTGCCGTGCAAAAGTTCTTTGATTTAATTAAGTCCCAGCTATTTATCTTTTTTGTTGTTGTTGCATTTTCTTTTGGGTTCTTGGTCATGAAGTCCTTGCCTAAGCTAATGTCTACAAGGGTTTTTCCAATGTTATCTTCTAGAATTTTTATAGTTTCAGGTCTTAGATAAGTCCTTGATCCACCTTGAGTTGATTTTTTATAAGGTAAGAGATGAGAATTCAGTTTCATTCTCCTACATGTGGCTTGCCAATTATCCCAACACCATTTGTTGAATAGTGTGTCCTTTCTCCACTTTTATCTTTTTGCTTGTTGTAAGTATTTGGGTTTATTTCTGGGTTCTCTATTCTGTCATTGGCCTATGTGCCTATTTTTATACCAGTACCATGCTGTTTTGGTGACTATGGCCTTATACTATACTTTGAGGTTGGGTAATGTGATGCCTCCAAATTTGAGAGGAATGAGGGTGGTATTTTGATGGGAACTGCATTGAATTTGTAGACTCCTTTTGGCAGTATGGTCATTTTCACAATATTGATTCTACCCATCCATAAGCATGGGATGTGTTTCCATTTGTTTGTGTCACCTATGATTTCTTACAGCAGTGTTTTGTAGTTTTCCTTGTAGAGGTCTTTCACCTCCTTGGTTAGGTATATTCCTAAGTTTTTTGGTTTTCTGTTTTTTGTTTGTTTTGCAGCTATTGTAAAAGGGGTTGAGTTCTTGATTTCATTCTCAGCTTGGTCACTGTTAGTATATAAAAGAGCTACTGATTTGTGTACATTAATTATGTATCTGGAAACTTTGCTGAATTCTTTTATCAGTTCTAGGAGCTTTCTGGAGGCGTCTTTAGGGTTTTCTATGTAAACAATCATATCATCAGCAAACAAACAGCGACAGTCTGACTTCCTCTTTCCCAATTTGGATAAACTTTCTTTCTTTCTCTTGTCTGATTGCTCTGGTTAGGACTTCCCTTACTATGTTGAAGAGGAGTGGTGAGAGTGAGCATCCTTGTCTTCTTCCAGTTCTCAAAGGGAATGCTTTCAACTTTTCCCCATTCTGTATTATGTTGACTGTGGGTTTGTCATAGATGACTTTTATTACATTGAGGTATGTCCTGTGTATGCCGATTTTGCTGAGGGTTTTAATCATAAAGGATGCTGAATTTTGTCGAAGGCTCTTTCCACATCTATTGAGATGATCATGTGATTTTTGTCTTTAATTGTTTATGTGGTGTATCACATTTATTGACTTGAGTACATTAAACCATCCCTGATCCCTGGTATGAAACCCACGTGATCATGGTGAATTATCTTCTTGATATACTGTTGTATTCAGTTAGCTAGTATTTTGTTGAGGATTTCTACATCTATGTTCATCAGGGATATTGGTTTGTAGTTTTCTTTTTTGGTTATGTCCTTTCCTGGTTTTGATATTAGGGTGATACTGGCTTCATAGAATGATTTAGGGAGGATTCCCTCTTTGTCTATCTCATGGAATAGTGTCGATAGGATTGGTACCAATTCTCTTTGAATGTCTGATAGAACTCTACTGTGAATCCATCTAGTCCTGGACTTTTTCGGTTGGTAATTTTTTTATTACCATTTCAATCTCACTGCTTGTTATTGGTCTGTTCAGGGTATCTAATTCTCCCTGATTTAAGCTAGAAGGGTTGTATCATTCCAAGAATTTATCCATCTCCTCTAGGTTTTCTAGTTTACATGGGTAAAGGTGTTCACAGTAGCCTTGAAAAATCTTTTGTATTTCTGTGGTGTCAGTTGTAATATCTCCCATTTCATTTCTAATTGAGCTTCTTGGGATTTTCTCTCTTTTTTTCTTGGTTAAACTTGCTAATGGGCTACCAATTTTATTTACCTTATCAAAGAACTAGCTTTTTGTTTCATTTATCTTTTGTGTTTTTTTGTTTAAGTTTCATTTAGTTCTGCTCTGATCTTGGTTATTTCCTTTCTTCTGCTGGGTTTGGGTTTGATTTGTTCTTGTTTCTTTAGTTCATTGAGGTGTGACCTTAGATTGTCTGCTTGTGCTCGTTCAGACTTTTCGATGTAGGTGTTTAGGGCTATGAACTTTCCTCTTAGCACCGCCTTTGCTGTATTCCAGAGGTTTTGGTAGGTTGCATCACTACTGTCATTCAGTTCGAAGAATTTTATTTTATTTATTTATTTATTTATTTATTTATTTATTTATTTAGAGACGGAGTCTTGCTCAGTCGCCCAGGCTAGAGTGCAGTGGCGTGATCTCAGCTCACTGCAAGCTCCGCCTCCCGGGTTCATGCCATTCTCCTGCCTCAGCCTCCTGAGTAGCTGGGACTACAGGCGCCTGCCACCACGCCCAGCTAATTTTTTTTTGTATTTTTGGTAGAGACGGGGTTTCACCATGTTATCCAGGATGGTCTCGATCTCCTGACCTCGTGATCCACCTGCCTCGGCCTCCCAAAGTGCTGGGATTACAGGTGTGAGCCACCGCATCCGGCCTCAGTGTGAAGAATTTTTAAATTTCCGTCTTGATTTCATTTTTTGACCCAGTGATCATTCAGGAGCAGGTTATTTAATTTCCATGTATTTGCATGGTTTTGAGGGTTCTTCTTGGAGTTGACTTCCAGTTTTATTCCACTGTGGTCTCAGAAGGTGCCCAATATAATTTCAATTTTCTTAAATTTATTGAGGCTCATTTTGTGGCCAATTTATATGGTTTATCTTGAAGAAAGTTCCATACACTGATGAATATATATTCTGTAGTTGGCTAGAATGTTCTGTAAATATCTGTTAAGTCCATTTGTTCCAGGGTATAGTTTACATTCACTGTTTCTTTGTTGACTTTCTGCCTTGATGACCTGTTAGTGCTGTCAGTGGAGTACTGAAGTTACCCACTATTATTGTGTTGCTGTGTATCTCATTTCTCTCTCTTTTTTTTTCTTTTAGGACAGAATCTCGCTCTGTCACCCAGGCTGGAGTGCAATGGCACTATCTTGCCTCACTGCAACCTCCACCTCTGGGTTCACGCCATTCTCCTGCCTCAGCCTCCCAAATAGCTGAGATTACAGGAGCCTGCCACCACACCTGGCTAATTTTTTGTATTTTTAGTAGAGACAGGGTTTCACCATGTTGGCCAGGCTGGTCTCAAGCTCCTGACCTCAGGTGATCCACCCACCTCAGCCTCCCAAAGTGCTGGATTACAGGCGTGAGCCACTGTGCCTGGCCTGTCTATCTCATATCTTAGGTCTACTAGTAATTGTTTTATAAATGTGGGATCTCCAGTGTTAGGTGCATATATATTTAGGATTGTGATATTTTCCTGTTGTACAAGGCCTTTTATCATTATATAATGTCCCTCTTTGTCTTTTTTAACTGTTGTTGCTTTAAAGTTTGTTTTGTCTGATATAAGAATGGCTACTCCTGCTTGCTTTTGGTGTCCATTTGCATGGAAAGTCTTTTTCCACACCTTTACCTTAAGTTTATGAGTCTTATGTGTTAGGTGAGTCTCTTAAAGGGAGCAGATGGTTGGTGAATCCTTATGCATTCCACCATTCTGTATCTTTTAAGTGGAGCATTTAGGCCATTTACATTCAACATTAATATTGAGATGTGAGATACTATTCTAGTCATCATACTACTTGTTTCCTGAATACCTTGGGTTTTTTAAATTATTATTGTTATATAAATCCTGTTGGATTTATGCTTTAAGGAGGTTCCATTTTGGTGTATTTTGAAAATTTGTTTCAAGATTTAGAGCTCCTTCTAGCAATTCTTGTAGTGCTTGCTTGGTAGTAGCGAATTCTCTCAGCATTTGTTTGTCTGAAAAAAACTATCTTTCCATCATTTATGATGCTTAGTTTTGCTGGATACAAAATTCTTGGCTGATAATTGTTTTGTTTAAGGAGGCTGAAGATAGAGCCCCAATCCCTTCTAGCTTGTAGTGTTTCTGTTGGGAAATCTGCTGTTAATTTCATAGATTTTCCTTTATAGGTTACCTGGTGCTTTTGGCTCATAGCTCTTAAGATTCTTTCCTTTGTCTTTTTTTTTTTTTTTTTTTTTGAGACAGAGTTTCATTCTTGTTGCCCCGGCTGGAGTGCAATGGTGCGATCTTGGCTCACCACAACCTTCGCCTCCCAAATTCAAGCGATTCTCTTACCTCAGCCTCCCGAGTAGCTGGGATTACAGGTGTGCACCACCATTCCCAGCTAATTTTTTCTATTTTTAGTAGACACGGGGTTTCTCCATGTTGGTCAGGCTGGTCGCAAACTCCCAACCTCAGGTGATCCGCCCACCTTGGCCTCCCAAAGTGCTGGGATTACAGGTGTGAGCCACAGCACGCAGCCTCCTTCATCTTAACTTTAGATAATATGATGACAATGTGCCTGGGAGATTACCTTTTTGCAATGAATTTCCCAGATGTTCTCTGAGCTTCCTGTATTTGGACATCTAAGTCTCTAGCAAGGCTAGGGAAGTTTTCCTTGATTATTTCCCCAAATACATTTTCCAAATTTTTAGATTTCTCTTCTTCCTCAGAAACGCCAATTATTCTTAGGTTTGGTCATTTAACATAATCCCAGACTTCTTGGAGGCTTTGTTCATATTTTCTTATTCTTATTTCTTTGCCTTTGTTAGATTGGGTTAATTCAAAAACCTTGTCTTCGAGCTCTGAAGTTCTTTCTTCTGCTTGTTCAATTCTATTGCTGAGACTTTCCAGAGCATTTTACATTTCTCTAAGTGCATCCATTGTTTCCTGAAGTTTTTATTGTTTTTAATTTATGCATTCTATTTCATTGAAAATTTATCCCCTCAAGTGAAGGACCTCTTCAAGGAGAACTACAAACCATTGCTCAACGAAATAAAAGAGAATGCAAATAAATGGAAGAACATTCCATGCTCGTGGATAGGAAGAATCAATATTGTGAAAATGGCCATACTGCCCAAGGTAATTTATAGATTCAATGCCATCCCCATCAAGCTACCAATGACTCTCTCCACAGAATTGGAAAAAAGTACTTTAAAGTTCATATGGAACCAAAAAAAGAGCCCACATTGCCAAGGCAATCATAAGCAAAAAGAACAAAGCTGGAAGCATCACGCTACCTGACTTCAAACTATACTACAAGGCTACAGTAACCAAAACAGCATGGTACTGGTACCAAAACAGAGATACAGACCAATGGAACAGAACAGAGGCCTCAGAAATAACACCATACATCTACAACCATCTGATCTTTGACAAACCTGACAAAAACAAGAAATGGGGAAAGGATTCCCTATTTAATAAATGGTGCTGGGAAAACTGGCTAGCCATATGTAGAAAGCTGAAACTGGATCCCTTCCTCACACCTTATACAAAAATTAATTCAAGATGGATTAAAGACTTAAATGTCAGACTTAAAACCATAAAAATCCTAGAAGAAAACCTAGGCAATGCCATTCAGGACATAGACATGGGCAAGGACTTCATGACTAAAACACCAAAAGCAATGGCAACAAAAGCTGAAATAGACAAATGGGATCTAATTAAACTAAAGAGCTTCTGCACAGCAAAAGAAACTACCATCAGAGTGAACAGGCAACCTACAGAATGGGAGAAAATTTTTGCAATCTACCCATCAGACAAAGGGCTAATATCCAGAATCCACAAAGAACTTAAACAAATTTACAGGAAAAAATTAAACAACCCCATCAAAAAGTGGGCAAAGGATACTTTTCAAAAGAAGACCTTTATGCAGCCAACAGGCACATGAAAAAACGCTCATCATCACTGGTCATCAGAGAAATGCAAATCAAAACCACAATGAGATACCATCTCACACCAGTTAGAATGGCGGTCATTAAAAAGTCAGGAAACAGCCGGGCGCAGTGGCTCACGCCTGTAATCCCAGCACTTTGGGAGGCCGAGGCGGGCAGATCACAAGGTCAGGAGATCAAGACCATCCTGGCTAACACGGTGAAACCCCGTCTCTACTAAAAAATACAAAAAATTAGCCAGGCGTGGTGGCAGGTGGCTGTAGTCCCAGCTACTCAGGAGGCTGAGGCAGGAGAATGGCGTGAACCCAGGAGGCAGAGCCTGCAGTGAGCCGAGATCGTGCCACTGCACTCCAGCCTGGGCGACAGTGAGCCAAGATCATGCCACTGCACTCCAGCCTGGGTGGCAGTGAGCCAAGATCATGCCACTGTACTCCAGCCTGGGCAACAGAGTGAGACTCCATCAAAAAAAAAAAAAGAAAAAGTCAGGAAACAGCAGGTGCTGGAGAGGATGTGGAGCAATAGGAATGCTTTTACACTGTTGTTGGGAGTGTAAACTAGTTCAACCATTGTGGAAGACAGTGGGCAATTCCTCAAGGATCTAGAACTAGAAATACCATTTGACCCAGTGATCCCATTACTGGGTATATACCCAAAGGATTATAAATCATGCTACTATAAAGACACATGCACACATATGTTTATTGTGGCACTATTCACAATAGCAAAGACTAAGAACTAACCCAAATGTCCATCAATGATAGACTGGATTAGGAAAATGTGGCACATATACACCATGGAATACTATGCAGCCATAAAAAAGGATGATTTCATGTCCTTTGTAGGGACATGGATGAAGCTGGAAACCATCATTCTGAGCAAACTATCGCAAGGACAGAAAACCAAAGACCGCATGTTCTCACTCATAGGTGGGAATTGAACAATGAGAACACCTGGACACAGGGCAGGGAACATCACACACCGGAGCCTGTCATGGGGTGGGGGGTATGGGGGAGGGATAGCATTAGGAGAAATATGTAATGTAAATGATGAGTTAACGAGTGCAGCAAACCAACATGCCACATGTATACATATGCAACAAATCTGCACGTTGTGCACATGTACCCTAGAACTTAAAGTATAATGAAAAAAAAGAAAATTTATCCCCTCATTTCTCGTATCATTTTTTGACTTCCTTAAATTGGGCTTTGCCTTTCTCTGGTGCCTTCTGATTAGCTTAATAACTAATCTTCTGAATTCTTTTTCAGGTAAATCAGGGATTTCTTCTTGGTTTGGACCCATTGCTAGTGAGCTAGTGTGATTTCTTCGGGGTGTTAAGGAACCTTGTTTTGTCATATTGTCAGAGTTGGTTTTCTGGTTCCTTCTCATTTTGGTAGGCTCTGTCAGAGGGAAGGTCTAGGGCTCAAGGCTGTTGTTCAGATTCTTTTGTCCCATGGGGTGGTCCCTTGATGTAGGTAGTACTCTCCCCATTTTCCTAGAGCTGTGGCTTCCTGAGAGCTGAGCTATAGTGATTGTTGTCTCTCTTCTGGATCTAGCCATCCAGCAAGTCTACCAGGTTCTGGGCTGGTACTAGGGGTTGTCTGCACAGAGTCCTGTGATATGAACTGTCTGTGGGTCTCTCAGCTGTGGATACCAGCACAGTATTTTGGGTATCTCCCAGGTCCTGCTGGAGCAATCCGCTTCCTTCAGAGGGTCTATGGGTTCTCTCGGCTTTCCTGATTTATTTCTGCAGTCATTCTGGAGCAAAAGTTCACGATACAATCCTCCACAGGCTGCTCTGGCCATCCGAGTGGGAACTGCAACCTAGTCCTGCCTCCCGTCTGCCATGATCTCCAAAATGAGAAATCAGGTACTTGTTAAAACATGGAAAGAGGGATCACCTGCTCAACTACTGCAACCCAAATGGAAGGGACCATTTTCAGTGGTGCTGGACAACCCTTCTGTGGTCAAAGTACTAGGATTAGGTAGTGGGATCCATCTTTCCAGGGTCAAGCCTGCAATAACTGAAGCCCTGGACCTGGAACCTGAAGCTCCCATCAGCCACTACACCTGTGAACCTGTGGGAACAGTGAAGTACCTGTTTAAAAGACAGCCGAAAAATAAGTAAATGCCTACCAACTTTCCTTGGTGTCTTTGTTGCATACTTATCGTAAGCTGGATATTGGTAGCTATTTTTTATATTTTTACAATTTGTTTTATTCAAAATGGATGGAATCACTTCCTTTGTAATAATTAACCAAGTGTTTCAATTCATTTTTATAACAAGCATTCCTGACATCATAGGTATCCACCCCCTGAAGTTCCCATTCTATAGGACAAAATAACAAATAAGTAATTTTTTTTTTTGATCCATAATGGTCACCCACAGCCTGTGTATACAGGAACCATGTCTTACTAGCAATCAGCTTTATTTCACAACAGAGCTTCCCTTTACCCCTCCAGCAATTAGTAGATTCTGGGTATTTATTAAGAACTTTAAATTTAACACAAAGACTTAAATACCACCAGCCCAGCCCTGGCAAAGGACTGTTGGTTTTATTTATCTCCATCATCATCTAAATATACTGCCATCCTGATCCCAGCCCAATCTTGGGCCCTTAAGGAAATGACCTATCACCCTAACTACAAAGGAGGAACTCTCTTCAAACTAATGAGCCTGGATGACATACATGAACTCAAAATTATGGAAATGACAAGGGTTACAATGACAGGATAAGCAGTAAACCTACTCCAATCCCATCTGAGCAACCTTTTTGGAGTTGCATCCCCTCAGAAACCAATTTGGGCCCAATATAAATGTACACAGAGCTAAAATTCCAGGTGCCACTTTGTATTAACAGAAGCGAAAATTCTGGTCTGGTCCTTGGAACCTTGAAAAGTCATCAATGTGCCGGACACGGTGACTCACACCTGTAATCCCAGCACTTTGGGAGGCTGAGGCGGGCAGATCATGAGGTCAGGAGATTTGAGACCATGCTGGCTAACACAGTGAAACCCCATTTCTACTAAAAATACAAAAAACTCACACCTGTAATCCCAGCACTCTGGGAGGCCGAGGCAGGCAGATCATGAGGTCAGGAGATTTGAGACCATTCTGGCTAACACAGTGAAACCCCATTTCTACTAAAAATACAAAAAACTAGCCGGGTGTGGTGGCACGCGCCTGTAGTCCCAGCTACTCAGGAGGCTGAGGCAGAAGAATTGCTCGAACCTGGGAGGTGGAGGTTGCAGTGAGCTGAGATCGCACCATTGCACTCCAGCCTAGGCGACAGAGAGAGACTCCATCTCAAAAAATATAATCATAAATAAATAAATAAATAAATAAAAGTAAAGATAAAATAAAGTCATCAATGCAACTACTCCCTGGAAGTTAATCCTTCACTCGATTACGTAAGCTATACAGTTACCCGAACCGCATCATTTAGATAACCTGTACGGTTTTCATGGAAACCATCCCTGGTTAAGGGCTTTAAAGGATGGACAGCCTAAGTACGGTTGAGGCAGGCCCACTAGCTGCATTCACGGTTTCCCTTGTGAAGAATGTACTAATCCTGAGACGTCTAGTTGCCTTTTGGTTCCCCAGTATGAAAATACCTCTGGGTGATTGTTACTGGACACTAAGCCTAACTACCTCCACTGGGAAAAGAGAACTGCTGGGGCAACTCAAGATACTTCCCAAGATCCCTTCCAGCCTTTAACCGGGGCCACCTTACCAGAGACCTCAACCATATGGGAAAGTGAAAACAACAAGCTAGCCCATGTGTTCACCATAGAAAACAAGTTCTGTCTTGAAAAACAAGGAGCCTTTTTCCTGTGCGGGACCAGTTCCTACTTAGATTTACCAGCCAACTGGACTGGAACCTGTAACTTGTTATTTAGCTCCCAAAATTAATGTAGCTCCCAACAACCAATTCCTCACTATACCTTTAACTGCAACCACCAGACACAAATGAGCCATCCAACTCACACCCCTTTTGGTTGGGTTAGGAAGAACAGCAAGAGTAGAAATGGGAGTTAGCAGGCTTGCAATCTCCCTATCCTATCACTAACTTGTCCAAAGATTTTATGGAAAGCTCAGAAGACACTGCCCAAAGTATCGTCGCCATACAAAATCAGACAGACTCCTTGGCAGCAGTCACTTTGCAGAATTGAAGGGGACTGGATCTCCTAACTGCTTAAAAAGGTGGCTTATGTCTTTTTCTAGAGGAAAAATGCTGTTTTTATGTCAACTAATCAGGATCAGTAAGGGATGCCGCCTGGAAATTAGCTGACTGGGCCCCTAAGATACGACAACAGCTGAGTCATGGGGCTCCTGGTCAGAAATGCTAAGTTGAGGTGCATGGCTCCTTCCTCTAGCCGGCCCATCACTAATGACTATATTTGCCTTGGTTTTTGGACCATGTTCATTAAATCTCTTAAACAAATTCATTTCCTCTCGCCCAGAGACCATCAAGCTTCAGATGATCATGAGACAAGGTTTCCAGCCAGTTCCAGGTAAAGACACCACCCCTGGCCATCCAGCAACTACTATGTCTCCACTAGACAGAGCAGGGTGAGAGTTCCATGATCCCCAATAGGTAGGAACTGTGCCCAAATCAGCATGAAGCAGTTACTGAAGAAAAAACCATCAGTCCCTCGGCCTCCTATAAAGATGATGGGGATCACATCTCGGGGGAAATGAGGCAGGAGAATAGGGTCTGGAGGCAGGGAACCTAAGGCCGATTTGTGCTGACTTCCTAGAACTAAATCAAAAGGAAAACTCCACCTCTCCACATCCAAGTAACAAAAGAAGAGGCTACTCCCTTTGCAACGCCCCCCATTCCACTGTATCACAGACGAAAAATGGAAAGTACCTGACTGGTCGCCTCCCATGACCAATCAGAATGGTAGAGGGCCTGGTCTTCATTTACACAGGGTGTAAGCAGCTAACCAATGGGAAACCTCTAGAGAGTATTTAAACTCCAGAAAATTCTGTAACCAGGGCTCTTGAGCCGTTTACGCGAGCCCGATCCCACACTATGGAATGTACTTTTGTTTCAATAAATCTGTGCTTTCATTTCTTCATTTCTTCATTCCTTTGTTGCTTTGTGCATCTTGTGCAATTCTTTGTTCAAACCGCCAAGAACCTGGACAACTCGTAGTCAAGACCCTCCCCAGATAATACCATCTAATGTAGAAGATTCCTTGAGTGTGGGAGGGTGAGACTGCAATGAGCTGAGATTGCACACCATCACACCACTAAACTCCATCCTGGGTGACAGTGAGACTGTCTCCAAAAAAATGTAAAAATATAAAAAAAGATTTATACAAAGATTAATTTTTTTTAATTGGAGTGGCTAGATTAATATCAGATAAAGCAAACCTCCCAGTAAAACAAAATTACCCGAGACACAGGGAAACATGTATATAATGATAAAAAGGTCAATCCATCAAAAAAAAATAGCAAGTCTAAATATGTGTATACTCAACAACAGAGCTGCAAAATAAGTGATACAGAAACTGACAGAACTGAAAAGAGAAACAGACAAATCTGCAATTAAAGCTGGAGACTTCTACACCTCTCTCTTAACAATTTGTAGAATAGACAGAAAACCAGCAAGGATATAAAAGAGCTCAACAACACCATCAACCAAAAGAATCAATCAACATCTGTACATGCAGCACACAACAGCAGAATATACATTCTTTCCAAGTGCCCACAAAATAAATATCAAAATAGACCATATTCTGAGCCATGTAACAAACGTCAACAAATTTAAAATTAAAATTCTTTCAGTTTAGTGTATTCTCCCACCACAATAGAATCAAACTAGAAATTAATAACAGAAAGATAACAGGTAACTCTCCAAACACAAAGTAAACAAGACAGTTCTATATAATAATCTCATAGGTCAAAGAGGAAATTTCAAGGGAATTTAAAAATACATTGAACTGAATGAAAGTGAAGAGACAACACATCAAATTGCAGGACACAGCTAAAGCAGTGCCAGAGGAAAACATATAGACCTACATGTCCACCTCACAAAAGAAGGAAGTCTAAATAATCATCTAAACCCCCAGCGTGAGCCACTGCGCCCAGCTGACATTTCTTCAAAGAAGATATACAAGTGATGAATAGGCTCATAAAAGATGCTCAACAATGGCTGCGTGCAGTGGCTCATGCCTGTAATCCCAGAGCTTTGAGAGGCCAAGGTGGGAGGATCACTTGAGGCCAGGAGTTCAAGACCAGTCTGGGTAACATAGCAAGACCCCACCTCTACAAAAAAAAACAGTTTTAAAAACTTAGCCAGGCATGGTAGCATGCACGTGTGGTCCTTGCTACTTCGGAGGCTGAGGAGGGAGAATCGCCTGAGCCCAGGAGCTCGAGACCAGCCTGGGCAACACAGGAAGACCTCATCTCTACAAAAAATTTAAAAATTAGCCAGGCTTGGCAGTGTGCACCTGTGGTCTTGGCTACTCTCCCAAGCTGAGGTGGGAGGATTACTTGAGCCCAGGAAATTGAGGCTACAGTGAGCTATGACCATGCCCCTGTACTCCAGCCTGGGTGACACAGTAAGACCCTGTCCCAAAAATAAAAATAAGTCACTTTAGAAATGCAAGTCAAAACTGAACAGAAATACGACTTCATGCCCACTAAGATGGTGAAAATTGCCTTATTTTTTAGTTTTATTATTACTGTTTTAAAGACAGAGTCTCCCTCTGTTACACAGGCTAGAGTGCAGTGGCGCTATCCTGGCTCACTGCAGCCTCTAGCTCCTGGGCTCAAGTGATCCTCCCACCTCAATCTCCCGAGTAGCTGGGACTACAGGCACACACCACCATGCCTGGCTAACTTTTTAATGTTTTTGTAGAGACAGGGTCTTGCTATGGTGCCCAGGCTGGTCTCGAATTCTTGGGCTCAAGTGATCCTCCCACCTCAGCCTCCCAAAGTGCTGGGATTATAGGCATAAACCACCACTCCTGGCCTGATGGTTAAAATTTCAGACAGACAACAAATGCTGGTCAGGATGCAGAGAAACTGGAGCCCTTGTGCACTGCTGGTATAAATATAAAATGGTACTGCCACTATGGAAAACAGTTTGGTGGTTCCTCAAATGGTTAAACACAGAGTTCTATGATCCAGTAATTCCAATCCTAGGTCCATACCCAAGAGAAATGAAAACATATTCCTTGCAAAAACTTGTGCAAGAATGTTCATAGCAGCATTAGTCATAATTTTTAAAAGTGGAAATATCTAAATGTCCATCAACTCATGAAATATAAACAAAATATGCTATAAATACACAACGAAATCATACTTGACAAAAAAATACCAATACTTGCTTCATCGTGGATGTAAAAACACAAAAGGCCACCGATTATATGATTCCATTTATATAAAATGTCTGGAATAGACAAATCTACAGAGACAGAAAGGTTAGTGCTTGCCAGAGGCTGTGGGAATAAGGAAATAGGGACTGATGGCTCATGGATACAGGGCTTCTTTTTTGGTTAATGAAAATGCTTAAAATTAGATAACAATGATGGCTGCACAACTTTTTGAACATACAAAAAACTCTGAACTGTAAACTGTAAACTTTAAAATGGTGAATTTTATGGTACACAGATTATATTGCAGCAAAAGTGTTATTTAAAAAATAGATCTCCAAAAAGAAATTTCTAAGCCCAGAGAGTTTCACAGTAGAATCCTACCAAACATTTTTAAAAGACATAACACATTTCTATACAATCTCTTCCAGAAAACAGAGGAGGAATAAATACTTCCTGATTTATTTTATGAAGCTTGTGTTACCTTGATACCAAAACCAGACAAAGGCAATACAAAAAAAGGAAAATCATAGGCCAGGCACGGTGGGGCTCACGCCTGTAATCCCAGCACTTTGGGAGGTTGAAGCAGGCAGATCACAAAGTCAAGAGATCGAGACCATCCAGGCCAACATGGTGAAACACTGTCTCTACTAAAATACAAAAAATTAGCCAGGCGTGGTGGTGGGTGCCTGTAGTCCCACCTACTTGGGAGGCTAAGGCAGGGGAATCCCTTGAACCTGGGAGGCGGAGATTGCAGTGAGCCGAGATCACACCACTGCACACCAGCCTGGTGACACAGCAAGACTCCGTCTCAACAACAACAACAAAGACAAGACAAGAAAATTACAGATCAAAATCTCTCATGAATATAAGTGTAAGACTCCTTAGTAAAAATGCTAACAAATACAATTCAGCAACACATAAAGAGAATTAGGTACCATGACCATGTGGGATTTATTCTGGGAATGCAAGGCTGGTTCAATATTCAAAAATCAATGTAATTCACCATATTAACAGACTAAAGAAGAAAACTCACATGATCATATCAGTGCAGAAAACACATGTGACAAAATTCAACACCCATTCAAAACAAAAACTCTCAGAAAAGTAAGAATAGAATAGAGTAGAACTGCCCCAACTTGATAAACAGCATCTACCTCAAAAGAAAAAACAACAACTCAACCGTACAGCTAACATTATACTTAATTGTGATAGATCAAATGCTTTTTCCTAAGATTGGGAGCATGGCAAATATGTCAGCTCTCACCATTCTTACTCAACATAATGCTGAAGTTTCTAGCCAGTGCCATAAGGCGACGCACATAGATCGACATACGCAGACCAAGGGGATAGAATACAGAGTCCCAAAATAAACTCTTGCATATATGGCCAAATGATTTTTGACAAGAGCGTCAAGACCATTTTATGGTAAAAGGACAGTCTTTTCAGCAAATCCGAGGTGGGCGGATCACCTGAGGTTGGGAGTTCAAGACCAGTCTGACCAACATGGAGAAACCCCGTCTCTACTAAAAATACAAAAATTAGACAGGCGTAATGGCAGATGCCTGTAATCCCAGCTACTCAGGAGGCTGAGGCAGGAGAATCACTTGAACCCAGGAGGCGGGTTCCATTGCACTCCAGCCTGGGCAACAAGAACAAAACTCTGTCTCAAAAAAAAAAGAAGAAGAAGAAAGCTGGATCCTTATCTAACACCATATACAAAAATTAACTAAAAATGGATCAAAGACCTGAATGTGAGACCTAAAAAAAGTAAAACTCTTAAAAGAAAACATAGGTCAAAAGCTTCACAATATTAGATTTGACAGCGACTTCTTGGATATGACATCAAAGGTAAAGGCAACAAAAGAAAAAACAGACAAACTAGACTGCATGAAAATTTTAAAATGTTGTGCATCAAATGACACCATCAATTCAGTAAAAAGGGCACACATAGAATGGGAGAAAATCGTAAATCATATATCTGAAAAGGATTATACTCAGAATATACAGAGAATGCCTAAAACTCAACAACAACCAAAACAACAGATTCAAAAATGGGCAAGGAACTCCAACAGACATTTCTTCAAAGAAGACATGCAAATGGCCAATAAGTGCAAGAAAAAATGCTCAACATCACTAATCATTAAAGAAATGCAAATCAAAACTACAAGCAGATACCACCTCACATACATTAAAATGGCTACTATCAAAAACACAGAAATTAACAAGTATTGGTGAGGATGTGCAGAAATGGAAATGCATGTGTATTCCCACCAAAAGGTGGGAATGTCAAATGGTACAACCATTGTGCAAAACGATACAGCAGTTCCTCATGAACTTAAAAATGTAATTATCATATGATCCCTCAATTCCACTTCTGGGTATATACCCAAAAGAATTGAAAGCAAGGTCTCAAAGAGATATTTATACAACCATGTTCATGGCAGCACTCTTCGTAAGAGTTAAAACATGGAAGCAACCCAATGGTCCATTGACAGAGGAATGGATAAGCAAAATGTCATACAATGGAATATTACTCAGCCTTAAGAAGGAAGGAGGTGGCTGGGCGCAGTGGCTTACACCTGTAATCCCAGCACTTTGGGAGGCTGAGGCAGGTGGATCACGAGGTCAGGAGTTCAAGACCAGCCTGGCCAAAATAGTGAAACCCCATCTCTACTAAAAATACAAAAATTAGCTGGGCACTGTGGCAGGTGCCTGTAATCCCAGCTACTCGGGAGGCTGAGGCAGGAGAATCGCTTGAATCCAGGGGGCAGAGCTTGCAAGTGAGCCAAGATAGTGCCACTGTACTCCAGCCTGGGCGACAGAGTGAGACTCCGTCTCAAAAAAAAAAAAAAAAGGAAAGGAAAAAAGGAAGCCAGGTACAGTGGCTCATGCCTGTAATCCCAGCAATTTGGAAGGCTGAGGTGGGTGGATCATGAGGTCAGGAGATCAAGACCATCCTGGCCAACATGGTGAAATCCCGTCTCTACTAAAAAAAAAAAAAAAAATGCAAAACTTAGCTGGGCATGGTGGCGCGTGCCTGTAGTCCCAGCTACTCTGGAGGCTGAGGTAGGAGAATGGCATGAACCCAGGAGGGGGAGCTTGCAGTGAGCCGAGATTGCACCACTGCACTCCAGCCTGGGCGACAGAGCAAGACTCCATCTCAAAAAAAAAAAAAAAAAAAAGGTTACGATGGTAAATTTTATGTTATCTGTATTTTAGCACAATAAAAAAAAAAGCAGATCCAAAAGAAGAAATAAACTGTTTCTGTCTGCAAATTGTATGATTATCAACATAGAAGATCCCAAGGAATCTACAAAAAAATCTCCCAGAACTAATAAGGGAGTTGGTAAGGTTGAATGATCAAGATCAACATACAAAAGCCCATTGTATTTCTATATACTAGCAATGAACACATGGACACTGAAATTTAAAATACAATACCACTTTCTAATGGGAACAACACAGCAAAGGTTGCTGCCTAGGTGTTCGAACACCACACCCAAAATGTGGCCAGAGATAAGAACTTAGAGGCATCTCTCCCACTTAGCAGACTCCACATTTCTGCTGCCTCCTTTAAACAGACCATTCAGGCATTCGCCCACAAATTTAAAGGGACCCACACCCTATTCCCTAGCATGGCCAGTTGCCTCCCCCTGTACCTCTCTGACTCTTCATTACTGCCTCAGATAACCTGGGGAGGGAGGATGGCGCTCCCCACTCACGGTGCCCTCCCTGCCGATCTGTAGGTAATACATCGTTGAACTTATTTCCTGTTGTGGTGGTGACTGAATGTGTGCCTTCCATCTGAAGAACCAGGGCTACCCTTGGCCAGGTTTTCCCTGGGGAACTAGGATGGGCTCCCAACACTGCAATGCTGGTCAGGCACAAACCAGACACGGGTCAGACAAGAGCCACAAGGATGTCTGCCAGTATAAACAAGCTTCCTGTATCAGGAACCCCCTGGTCACAGGCGGGACAACCAGGCACTGGCTGCCTGCCAAGTAATCCAAGTATCCCATGAAGGGTACACTGTCAACACCAAGGTCCGCTTCCTTTCATCCCCTGTGAGGGCAGGGTTGCTGGACACTCTAGTACTAGAACACCAGTTTCTCCAGGGGTGCTCAAAACACATTAGAATCATTCAAAAAAAATAAGAAAACATAATAGCTACAAATCTAACAAAATGTATATTGTATGCTGAAAACTACAAAATGCTAATGAAATAAATCAAACATGATCTAAATATATGAAGAGAAATAACATGTTCTGATTGGACATGGAACATCCAACATAGTAATGATGTCAATTCTCCCAAACTGAATAACATGGAAAGAATCAGTCTAACCTGACTTCAAAACATATAGGTAACTACAATAAGCAAGACTACGTGGTATTGGCAAAGAGAAAGACACGTGGACCTGAAATAGACCCACATAAATATGCCCAGCTGATTTCTGGCAAAGGTACAAAGGCAATTCAATGGAGGAAATACAGCCTTTTCAACAAGTGGTGTTGGAGCTACAGGAAGGAAGGGAGGGAGGGAAGGAAGGAGGAGGGGAAAGAGGGAGGGAAGGAGGGAGGGAAGGAGGAAAGAAGGGAGGGAGGAAGGAAAGAAGGAAGGAAGGAAGGCAGGCAGGCAGGCAAAAACCTCACACTTTTATTAACCTAAAATAGATTGTAAACTTACATGTAAAATATAAAACAATACAACTTTTAGAAAAAAAAAAAGAAAATCTTCAGGATTCAGGACTAGGCAGTTCTTACAGTTGACACCAAAAGCCCAATCCACAAAAGGATAAATTGATAAACTGGACTCAATCAAATTTTAAAAACATTTGTTCCATGAAAGACCAGGTGAAAAGTATGAAAAGATAAGCTACTGACTAGGAGAAAATATTTGCAAACCATATATATGACAAAGAACCAGTTCCTAGAATATATAAAGAACAATTCAAACAGAACATGGGCAAAAGATGTGAAGAGACGTTTCACCAAAGATACACAGATGGCAAATAAGTCCAGAAAGATGCTCAACGCCACTCACTGTTAGGACATGCGAATTAAAACCAGTGATGTGTCACTATACCCCTATCAGAATGGCTAAAATAAAAAAGTGTCACCACCAAACACTGGCCAGAATGCACAAAAACTGAATTATTCACACACCACTGGTGGAAATGTAAAAGAGTGTAGCCCTCTGGAAAAGCTTTGGTTTCTTAAAAAACTAAGCATGCAACTACTATACCTAGAAATTTGCACTCCTTGGCATTTATCCCAGAGAAATGAAAACTTGTTTGCACAAAAATGTGTACAGCAACTCTATTCATAATAACCCCAAATTGGAAGCTTCCACAGGTGAACGGTTAAACAAGCCATGGTACAGCCATAGCATGGAATACCACCTGGCACCACGGAATACCACCTGGCGCCACGGAATACCACCTGGCACCACGGAATACCACCTGGCGCCACGGAACACCACCTGGCACCACGGAACACCACCTGGCGCCACGGAACACCACCTGGCGCCACGGAACACCACCTGGCGCCACGGAATACCACCTGGCGCCACGGAATACCACCTGGAGCCACGGAATACCACCTGGCGCCAGGGAATACCACCTGGCACCACAGAATACCACCTGGCACCACGGAATACCACCTGGAGCCATGGAATACTACCTGGCACCACGGAATACCACCTGGCACCACGGAATACCACCTGGCACCATAGAATACCACCTGGCACCACGGAATACCACCTGGAGCCATGGAATACTACCTGGCACCACGGAATACCACCTGGCACCATGGAATACCACCTGGCACCACGGAATACTACCTGGCACCACGGAATACCACTTGGAGCCACGGAATACCACCTGGTGCCATGGAATACCACCTGGCGCCACGGAATACCACCTGGCGCCACGGAATACTACCTGGCGCCATGGAATACCACCTGGAGCCACGGAATACCACCTGGAGCCACGGAATACCACCTGGCGCCACGGAATACCACCTGGCGCCACGGAATACCACCTGGCGCCACGGAATACCACCTGGTGCTACGGAATACTACCTGGCGCCATGGAATACCACCTGGCGCCACGGAATACCACCTGGCACCACGGAATACTACCTGGCACCACAAATTGACACCTGGCACCACTCAATACTACCTGGCAGTAAAAAGAAACATGCTACCAACACCTGGGTGAACCTCCAGAGAATTTTGTTTGAGTGAAAGCAGCCAATACCAAAAGGTTACATTGGGTATGGTTTTGTCCACGTAACATTCTCAAAATGACTAAATTATAGATATGGCAAACAGATTAGTGGTTGCCAGGGATTAAGGAGGGGGCGAGGGCAGGAGAGATGCGGGTGTGACCATAAAAGGGCAGCATGAGGGACCCCTGCAGGGATGGAGATGCTCTTCGTCTTCACTGTGTCAACATCATTGATACTGATGTATCAACATCAATATCCTAACTGTGACCCTGACTATAGTTTTGCAGGTTGTTACCACTGGGAGAAAAGGGTAAAGGATGCATGAGCTATTTCTGTATTTCTCACTACTGCATGTGAATCTACAATTATCTTAAATTAAAATTTTAATTTTTTAAAAGCCCATTCCCTTAACCCCTGTCTCCCTGCAGTTACGTCCCACTGCTCTGCTCCCTCCAAGAGTCATCTGCGGTTGCCACCCTGATTTCCTCACCTCCTCCTCCCTGTAACCCACGCATTCCAGGGCGTTGTCCCACCACTGAGACCGCCCTTGCCAAGTTTACCAACAACCTTCCTCTTATCAAATGCAACAGTCCAGGCTTCCCATCTTCCTTGACCTCCAGCAACATCTGGCCCAGCTGATTATGTTCTCCGAACGCTTTATTCTGCTCCCAGGATGCTGTGTGGTCGTGGTGTTGTTGATCATGTTCTCCGAACGCTTTACTCTGCTCCCAGGACGCTGTGTGATCGTGGTGCTGATCATGTTCTCCGAGCACTTTATTCTGCTCCCAGGATGCTGTGTGGTTATGGTGCTGATCATGTTCTCTGAACACTTTACTCTGCTCCCAGGATGCTGTGTGGCTGCAGTGCTGATCATGTTCTCTGAACGCTTTACTCTGCTCCCAGGATGCTGTGTGATCGCGGTGCTGATCATGTTCTCCGAGCACTTTATTCGCTCCCAGGATGCTGTGTGGTTATGGTGCTGATCATGTTCTCCGAACACTTTACTCTGCTCCCAGGATGCTGTGTGGCTGCAGTGCTGATCATGTTCTCCGAACGCTTTACTCTGCTCCCAGGATGCTGTGTGATCGCGGTGCTGATCATGTTCTCCGAGCACTTTATTCTGCTCCCAGGATGCTGTGTGGTCGTGGTGTTGTTGATCATGTTCTCCGAACGCTTTACTCTGCTCCCAGGATGCTGTGCGGTCACGGTGCTGATCGTGTTCTCCAAACGCTTTACTCTGCTCCCAGGATGCTGTGCGGCCATGGTGCTGATCATGTTCTCCGAACGCTTTACTCTGCTCCCGGGATGCTGTGTGGTCGTGGTGTTTTTCCTGCCCCCTTAAAAGCTCCAGCCCCATCTCTTTCGTGGCTCCTGCTTTCCTACTGGACCTCTGAGTGCTGGAATTCTCCCCAGTCTCAGCCTTGGGCCTTCTTTTCTCCATCTGCACTTATTACCCAGGTGATCTCATCCTCTCACATAGTTTTAAACACTGTCCATGAGTCAAGTACTTCAAATGCTCATCCTCAGCCTGCTGTTCCCTCTGAATTCCCTCTCAAACACCCACCTACACACCCAAGATCTCCACTTGTATGAAAATAGTTATCTAAAGTTTTGCAGAGCCAAAACAGAATCCTGGAGTTCCGCCACCACCCTCTGCTATAACAAAACTAAGTAAATTCGTTGCTCCCGATTCTCCCTTTCTTAGTAAATGGCATCACCTTTCTCCGTGCCTCAAGTCACATCATCGTTGAGACTTCTCCTTCTCTCACATCCACTCTATGAGCAAGGCCTGTTTGTGCTAGCATCAAAATGCAGCTATGGATCTGAACACTTTCAAACTTGGATCTTCACGGAACTAGTACAATGAACATAAGCAAAGCATATGTGCATAATCATAAGGCAACATGATTTACCTCCACTGCGCCTCCAAACATGGTCATTGGAGAAATCCTTCCCATGCCCCTAGATGATAATTTGGACAAGCCCATGACCATTCTGACAGCTCCTGGGTAAGGCGAAGTTCTACAGCCACTTTCAAGTGGAAAATACAGTTTCAACTCGGCAGTTGAAAGTGTTCAGGCCAGGTGTGGTGGCTCATGCCTATCATCCCAGCACTTTGGGAGGCTGAGGCAGGTAGATCACTTGAGGTCAGGAGTTCAAGACCAGCCTGGCCAACATGGCAAAACCCTGTCTCCACTAAAAATACAAAAATTAGCTGGATGGGGTGGCTCGTGCCTGTAATCCCAGCTACTTAGGAGGCTGAGGCATGAGAATCACTTGAACCCAGGAGGCAGAGGTTGCAGTGAGCCAAAATCGTGCCATCGCATTCCAGCATGGGAGACAAAGCAAGACTCTGTCTCAAAAAAAAAAAGAAAGTGTCCGGTCTCAGTCTCAGCTGGTCATCAAACTGACATGCAATACCATGACAATACCCACTGTCGCTGGCTGGCCTGCCACAGCTGGTTGCTTTCAGTGGAAGAGAAAGACACGGCCCCTCTTTGCTCCCCTGTACCCAGCATTGCTGTGGAGCTGCTGACCCAACACTGTCACAGCAGGGGAGGGAGAAGGGACAGCTGTTATTCCTCGTGCGGTGCTGTCCTGAGATGATCTCACCTCTCTGGACCTAACAGGAATTTACTGCCGACTCGTCTCTCCCCAGGCTCATCCGTGTGTTCTCCCAAAGCTCCATTTGACTCCGCCTGCTTTTCCAGGCACAGACAAAGCCATTTCTCCTCAAGCTGGAGCGCCCCCACGCTGCCCCACCCGCTGCCACCAGCTTTTCAGCAATCCACTCTGAGACCCCATCACTCACCCGGTCCTGGCTGCCCGCTGTTGCTCACACCCCCACTCCTGCTCCCAACATGGACTGAGCTTTCCATCTCTCTGCCTCCACCCCTACTGCAGGCCGTGGGCTTCCGCCCACAAAGAACCCAGATGTCACTGCTTGAAGGAGCATATATCCGAGGGGCCACAAAAGTCCCTCTCACTGGGTTGGAGGTGAGGGGCAGGCTCTCGCTCTCTCCAAAGGATCCTCTTCAAAACTCCTGTCTAATCTCCAGTGACCGACCCTGTATGCCCTTAGTGTGGAGGAGTGGACTGGTCGGTTCTTGGCTACCTGCTCTGGGGCCTTGTGTGGCGCCAGCCCCAGGCACTGCCATGACTGCATCTTGCTGCCCCGGCCAAGCTTCCAAGGTGTTGTAGCATCTGCATGTCTGGTTTCTAGACCTCACCAGGCCTTGCCCTCCCAGTACCCTGTACCTCGTCACTGCCTGCTCCTCAACCTCTTCTGTTTTCTTCACGGCACTCACCACTGTCCATGCCCTTACGTGTCGAATGCCTCTGCTCACCACTGTGCAAGCGGAGCCAGCACTCACTGGGTCCTACTGAAACACATGCTGGCTGAAACCTCTGTGGCCCCTCCTGGCCAGTGCTGCCTGCCCCAGGATGGGGCTCCTGCCCATCCCCTCCTGCGGGAGGCAGAGACCCAGGCAGAAGAATCTGAGTCATGTGCGGCCCCTGGCCAAGCCCCAGTGGACACTGAGGGCTGTAGAGACCTGGTCACACAGTCCTTCATTTGGGTGGGGCCAGCAGGAATGCAGCCAGCTCAGAGCTATTTTTAGGGTCTGTCTTTGTGGGAATTGTTCCTTGATTGGCTACAGAGAGAGAACAGCCAAGCTCCTCATCACCGGCTTTGTCCTGTTCCTCATTCCCTCAATCACACAAGCCTGTCATCAGACACGACTCCCACTCGAGGAGGAATCTGGTTCACATGGACCCTGTGCTGGCTTTTCCTTAACTCCTCATCTGCCATCTGCCTGTTCAAGAAGCTTGATAAACGAGCTCAATAAGCATTTAGCAAATGCCTGCTGAATGCCCAGCCCTATCTCCATGAACGCATGAGGCACAGGGCAAAGGGCCCCAGTCTCTCCCCAGGACCTGTCCACCATCATGCCACCGGCCCTCATGAGCACAGCTGCTGGAGGGTGGGGAGAGAGGCACACGTGGACCAAGCTTCACCCCAGGGCACAAGTAGCAAGCTCTAGGTGAAAGCACCTTGCACTCCGGCCCCCTCCCCACCCTGACAGCACCGGAGGGGAACACATCCTCTAGTTACTCAAAACCTAGCACCCTTCCCAGATTCCTGACCCACAGGTACTCAAAACCTAGCACCCTTCCCAGATTCCTGACCCACAGGTACTCAAAACCTAGCACCCTTCCCAGATTCCTGACCCACAGGTACTCAAAACCTAGCACCCTTCCCAGATTCCTGACCCACAGGTACTCAAAACCTAGCACCCTTCCCAGAGTCCTGACCCACAGGTACTCAAAACCTAGCACCCTTCCCAGAGTCCTGACCCACAGGTACTCAAAACCTAGCACCCTTCCCAGAGTCCTGACCCACAGGTACTCAAAACCTAACACCCTTCCCAGATTCCTGACCCACAGGTACTCAAAACCTAGCACCCTTCCCAGAGTCCTGACCCACAGGTACTCAAAACCTAGCACCCTTCCCAGAGTCCTGACCCACAGGCGCCTGACCCTTCTCCACCTTCCACAGCCCCTCAAGTACTAACTTAATTATTCTCATGCCCTGGTAGCTCACAGGACTCACAGAGGGGACAGACAGCAGCAGAGGCCTTCCTATAAAGAGGCAGATCTGCTCAAGAGTCGGTGGTGGGGGGATGGGAGACTCCACCAAGAAGGGACCCAGGCAGAGGCAACGTGAGGGAGCTGGGCCATCAGGCACCCCGCCAAGCCTTATACTCAACTTCAATCATGGCCACCAAATCCAGGCTGCCGTAAACTACGGAGACAGGCCGGCATCCTGATGAGAGCGAGGAGACCAAAGAGGAAACAGGACCAGACAGACTCGGCATGAAGGAAACAAATGCACAAGCCACAGGCTCCACTCTAAGAATCCCTGCGTGACCGAGGAAGGTCCTGGGGGCCTCGGCCCTGCTCCGCAGTTCACCACCTTCGCCAGGCAGCCTGGGGACGGGAGGCCCAGCAGCCCTACTGGCCCTCAACTCCAACAGAGACCCTAGAGGGGTGGCACAGCAACAGCTGCCCACGGTCCTCGGGCTGGAGAAAGTTAGTCAGCTTCTCCACAAGTCAGCCTCATCATCTGTGCAACAGGTTCCTGAGAGGAGTCAACAGGAATAAAACACTTCCCACAGGGCCTAACCCAGAGCGGCTAGCAGTGCTACTATCGTCCTTGCCAACAGAAACAGCAGCATCTCCTCTGGAGTTTTCTTCTCTGACCTCCACCAGTCAGCCTTCTGCTTCATTTTCACGAAGGAGTCAACTCCAGGAGGACCCACCTGAGGAGTCTGAGCTGAGACTGCCCGTGGTGGACCCTTGGGTGGGGCGTCTGCCGGAAAGAGCCTGCATTTCATCCTAGGGGTGCAGGGAGGAGCCTAGGGCTGGGCAGAGGCTCAGAGGTCAGAAGGGCCCCCCTAAATGGGCCCCCAGAGGCACCAGCTCAGGAGGCCCAGGGCCAAGATGCCACTCACATTATAGAGGATGTCAGTCCAGCCCTCCATGGTGATGCACTGGAACACCGTCAAGATGGCAAACAGGATATTGTCAAAGTTGGTGATGCCGAAGTTGGGTCCTGGCCAGTACTCCCGGCACTCAGTGTCGCCCTCGCACAGCCGGGCTGGGGCCTCCTTGCCACAGGGGAAGTCACCCACGGGCTCCGCATCTGCAAGAAGGAGAATGAAGCAGACCCTGAGCTCAGAAATACCAAGCTCTCCAATCCCCACCAGGATTCCTGGGCTCTGGAGAGCTCACAGCAGGTGGGCAGGAACCAGCCACCAACAGAAACCCTCCCTCAACTTCCCACCATCCCTCCTCGAATCTGCATCAGGCATCGCCTCTTGCTGCCCCCGAGCTCAGGAGTGACCAGCTCAGGGAGTAACGGCTGGCCTCTCCCTCCTACTGGAACCTGCCCACCATCACTTGATGGTGGGCTCACAGCCCATTCATCTTAAAACTAAAAACAACAAACTCCTAACCTCCCATTCTTCCCACCACCCTGACCATTCCTCTCCCTCACAGCCAAACCGCCACCCTGAATGTTCCTCTCCCTCGCAGCCAAACTACCTCCCTCAGCCAAACTGCCATGCTGACTGTTCCTCTCCCTCACAGCCAAACTACCTCCCTCACAGCCAAACTACCTCCCTCACAGCCAAACTGCCACGCGGACCGTTCCTCTCCCTCACAGCCAAACTACCTCCCTCACAGCCAAACCGCCACGCTGACCGTTCTTCTCCCTCACAGCCAAACTGCCAGCAAGATCCTCCTGACACGCAGATCTAACTTGAGGCCCTTGGCCAGTTCCAAGCTGGACTCAGCCACTGTGCAGTCTGGTGCCTGTCAGGCAGGATGATCTGGAACCAACCGAACATGTACCCGGAGGGTGGCTGGAGACCTCCTGGCCCAGGTCTCGCTGCACTGACCCTACAGGGCGGACATCCTTCTACTGTGCTGAAACCGAGCAGGCAGCCAGGGACCAGAGAAAGAGGGGTTAAAGAAAGACCAGAAAACCACTGCTAATCTCTGGAACAAGATAGCAAGCAGCACGTTTACCCCCTTCACTCTCAAAAATCTCAATGAAAGGCCGAAAAAAAATATTTTTAAAAAATGCAGGCCAGGCACGGTGGCTCACGCCTGTAATCCTAGCACTTTGGGAGGCCGAGGTGGGCAGATTGTCTGAGCTCAGGAGTTCGAGACCAGCCTGGGCAACATGGTGAAACCCTGTCTGTACTAAAATACAAAAAATTAGCTGGGCGTGGCACCATGGGCATGTAATCCCAGCTACTCGGGAGGCTGAGGCAGGAGAATTGCTAGAACCTGGGAGGCGGAGGTTGCAGTGAGCCGAGATTGCACCACTGCCCTCCAGCCTGGGCAACAGAGTGAGACTCCGTCTCAAAAAAAAAAAAAAAAAAAAAAAAACTTGTATAACAACACATGAAAATATCTATCAACATAGGAGAAATTTTGTGGAGTTGCTCAGCTGGAAAGCAAATACTCCCAGGTTTAGAAGGCAAAACTGACTACCTAAGTTTATTCCTCTCTGTCCAAATATCTTGATAAATGCTGGTAAAGAAGACTAAGAATAATGAGTTTCATCTCCTCCTTTCCAGTTCTTTTTTTTTTTTTTTTTAACTTTTTCTTTTTCTTGTCTCATGACCTGGCCATGACTACAAATGCTACGTGGACTAGAAGTGACTTGCTTTTCTTCTTGACTGTAAAGGGAAAGCTCTCAAGGCTTAGAGTGAGGTATGGTGTTCGCAGGAAATCTGCAGGGATTTAAGAAAATTCTCTTTTATTTACAGTTGGATTAAAGTTTTTTGTTTTTTTTTTTAAATCACGAACGATCTAAATTCTAGTAAAACCTTTTTCTAAAAGTGCTGGGACTATAGGTGAGCCACCGCCGGCTGGGTTTTCTCCTTTAATAAGTTTGAAGTTCAAGCCACAAACCTTAGCTTCATCCTTAACTCTTCTGTTTCTCTTACCCCCACATATAGACTCTCAGAAAATTCTGTTGGCTTTACCTACAAATACACCCATAATTTGACCCATTTTAACCACCTCTACTACAACACCCTGGCCCCAGCCACCATCACCTCTGCTGGATTGAGATCTTCTACTCAACTCTGTTTCTGCCTTTGCCTCCCAGGAGCAGCCCGAATGATCAGAAGATGCCACACCTCACTCAAAGCGCTCCACTGTCTTCCTGTTTCTCTCAGAATAAGACAGGGCCATGAAGCCCACATGATTCCTCTTGTTCTCGCTGCTCCGCACCATAGGCTTTTGCACCTACTACTACTACTACTGGTAACTGAAGTTCTGCCCAGGTGGCCACATGGCTCCAATCTCCCTGCATTCAGATGCTGCTCGACGGTCACCTTGGCAGAGTTGGCCTCCTGGGCCCCTCTGTAAAGCAGGCCCCAAGTTATTCTATTTCAAATACCTTTTTGTTTTCTTCCCAAAAGTTACTACAATCGATAATTATTATATTTCTGTGTTTGTTTATTTACTTGTGTTTATCAGGCTATTGTCTATGTCCCCCACTAGAATGTCAGCTCCACCTCATGTATCTGGCACCAAGAAGGCCCCTCTAGCACCTAGAACAGTGCCCATCTCCTGGATGAAGGCATCCATGGCACTTGCCTGTGCTGGAGGGTGCTGCCTGGCCTCACCTGTGCTGTTGGGGAAACAGGCCTTGTGGAACTTGCCCATGTAGAACTCCAGGCCAATGATGGCAAACATGAGGATGGCAAAGAAGAGAAGCAGCCCAATCTGCAGGAGTGGAACCATGGCCTTCATGATGGACTTGAGCACCACCTGCAAACCTGGGGCCAGAACAGGGCAGGTCAGGAAGCAACGTGGGCAGGGTAGGGCAAGGAGTTTGGTGGGGGCAGGGACAGAACAGCAGGAACCTAGCAGGGACAGCAAGGTGCTAAGCGGTGAGTGCTTGCGAGGTCAAAGGATAGAGCTGAAACCCCTTAAGGCGCAGAGGGGCAGAGAGTGCTTGTGTAGGGCAGAGCTGAGAGTCCTAGGGACAAAGCATAAGGTCCTAGAGAGAAGTCGACTGAGAAGTGTCTCAAAGTAGGCAGAGGAGTGGGATGTGGGGGTGTCAGGGTATGAAGTCTGGGGTGGGGAGTGGGACTCAGGGTGGGGCAACAAAGAATCCTGAGAGGAAAGAGAATGAAATCCTGAGAAGGAAGAGCCAAGTCAGAGGACATCCTGAGAGGAAAGAACAGGGAATTCTAGGAGGGAAGAGCAGAGAATGCTGGGAGCTAAGGGCAGGAGATCCTGGGAGGGAAGAGCAGGGGATCCTGGGAGGAAGGAGCAGAGAATGCTGGGAGTTAAGAGCAGGGGACCCTGGGAGGGCAGAGCAGGGGATCCTGGGAGAGAAGAGCAGGGGATCCTGGGGGAGAAGTACAGTTCCTAACAGACCCAACTCCTTGGAAGAAAGTGAGGCAAAAAGACCTGCCCCGGGAATGTTCTGCCACTGGCCATACAGCATGTGAGGAACTGGGCAGAGGAGCCTGTAACCCTTGACCCCTCCCCTTTGAGTCTGGCCCCAGCACTTGTATATGGGCCAGAACCATTGCCTGGCAAGGTCTCAGGGTAGAACAGGGAGCCAATCACGGGTCTTCCCTCAGTGGCCTCAGGAGGACACAGCTCTAGTTCCACGTCCACTCAGGCCCTTAGGTAAACCTAAAACCAGACTTCCACTGGGCTGAAGGAATAGGGGTCCAGGTGGTCACTGGCTCATGAGGTCACCCTGGCCATCCTCCTGCTCATGGCAGGCTCTGTGGGCAGCCCACTTCAGGAGCATGTCTTAAGGCTGGCCTCAGTCCCCAGTGGCCCTGACAAGACTGAGCCAAGAGACAAGTGGCCCTTTGCAGCTTTTGCATATTTTCTCAGGCATCCTTCCCCACCACCTTGGTCAACCTCTCATCCATTCTTTACCCTCAGAAAAAGAAGCAAAGTGCTGAAATGTGACAGAGTATGTGAGGAGGAACAAAGCTTCCATCTAGGGAAGCCAGGTCAGGGTAAAATAACAGCATCACCCTGTGGGCTTTCATGGAGGGTGTGACAGGCCAAAAAAGGCCTGCTCCTCCCTTCCTCCTGCCTGGTTCCCTGGGGTCAAAAGTGGCAAGCTCAGAGTCACCAAAGCCAAACCATGGCCATGGCCATGTCCGTGGTGAGGGTAGGAGAGGAGGTTGTTATTCCAAGCAGGCTTGGGCCTGTCTTCGCTGGACTCACTTGGAATCCCAGACACCAGCTTCAGGGGCCTCAGCACACGCACAGCCCTCAGTGTTCGCAGGTCGAAGTCAGTTCCAGCCGTGGCAAGGATCCTGGCAGAAACAAGGAGAAGAAGGGAAGTAAAGGTTTCCACATTGAGCCTGGAAGAGGACACACTCCTCCCACCACTAGGGTCATGTCTCCCAAGAGCAGTGACACCTTCATTCCTGTGTCCCCACTGTCCAACCACAGGGCCAGCACCTGTGTCCCCCCACTGTCCAACCACAGGGCCAGCACAGAGCGGCTTGCCAGGTGAGAGGAGGCAGGAACTGAATCCAGAAGCGCTCACAGGAATGTTCACAATCACCCACATGACCAAACCTCCAGTTCAAAGGCACCATCTCTGAATAGACACTTGGCCCCTGGCATGGCAGGAAATCTGTCTACCAATTGAGTTTAAGGCTGACCCATATCCCCTAACCAACCCCAGCTGCACTTCAAGCTGCCTTCTGAGAGGAGTGGCGACAGAGAGCAGGAGCAGGATGGAGCCTGAGGGACTCCTGAACCGACCCCCATATACCACCATTCTTTCCCTTATCTCAGGAAGACGGGGAAGTGGGGTATCGGAAAGGTGGAATGAGGAAGACACTGTGGTCAGTTCTATTAGCAAAAAAACATATCCCAGTATCTCCCATCTTAAGAACAAAACTAAAGATCCCATATCTGCCTTCTACCACAGAGCATTTCTCTGTTCCCTTCCCATCAGAACTCACGGATGGTGTCAATCCTCGGTCTCACCACTTCCTTATCTTGCGCTCTCTCATTAGCTTTCTCCAGCCAGGTTCTCACCCACCTCTCCACTGAAATGCTACGTCAAGCCTTCCTCTTGCCAATTCTAACGGTCAAGTCTCCTTTAAAGGGTGTGGTCTCTTGCCTTAGGCCAACTCTCTCCTGTTTTCCTCCCACTCCCTGGGGGCTCCTTCTTAGTTTCTTTTGCCAGCTTTGCCCTCTCTGCCGGAGATTCAAAACGAGGGTGCCCCAAGGCTCATTCCATGTAGGAGCTACCCAATAGCTTTGAGTATCACGCATGTCTGTTATTCCCAAGTGTGTATCTTTAATCCAGACCTGGAGCTCTAGGCTCATATATACAACTGCCTTTTTAACAGTTCCATATGGGTATTTTAAAAAGCATATGAAACATTACACAACTAAAGAATTATTTTTTTCACTTTAACACAAGTATAAAAGATGTACCTTTTTTCTAAAGTTCAGAGTTGTTACATCACAGTGACTAAGAAACTTTCTATTCTTACTTCCAGTCCTGCTCCTTCCCCCTTTGTTCGCCTCAGCGGATCGCACCAGTCACCTATTGTTTAAACCAAACCTGAAACTTCATCCCTGACTCCGGTCCTTCTCTCATATGCCACGTCCGGGTCACCAACAATCCTGCTGGCTCTGCCTGTAACGCGCATCCAGGGTTCTTGGCGAAGGCTTTGTGACCACCCGCTCCAAACACATGGCCATGACAGACAAAATCTGAGACAGAACTGGGGGTCAAAAATAGGATAAATATCGGCCGGGCACAGTGGTTCACGCCTGTAATCCCAGTACTTTGGGAGGCCAAGGCAGGTGGATCCCCTGAGGTCAAGAGTTCGAGACCAGCCTGACCAACATGGTGAAACCCCGTCTCTACAAAAAAAAATACAAAAACTAGCTGAGCGCAGTAGCGCGTGCCTGTAATTCCAGCTACTCAGGAGGCTGAGGCAGGAGAACTGCTTGAGCCCAGGAGGCAGAGGTTGCAGTGAGCTGAGATTGCGCCATTGCACTACAGTCTGGGCTACAGAGCGAGACTCCGTCTCAAATAAATAAATAAAGAAAAGATAAATATCTCAAAATAAAAAAAGAAAAAAAGGACAATAAAAACCCTTCTATTCAAACCAAAATGCCAAGTTACCTGAGGAAGCCCAATGCTACGGGAAGACATTCAGCAGGATCAACTATTGAAAGAGGAATTTTGTTCAGATAAAAACAGTAAACTATTAAACAAAAACAGGTAGAAAAGGTAGAAAATTTAAAACTAGCTAGTTTAGATTTTAAACTAAATTTAAAATTTAAAACGGAATAGAATAATAACCCAGAAATAAACCCTCACATATATGTCAACTGGTTTTCAACAAAGGTACCAAGACCATTAAGCGGAGAAAGAATGATCTTTTCAACAACCAAGCAGAATAAAGTTGGACCCTTACCTTACACCAAATACAGAAAGTAACTCAAAATGGATCAAAGATCTAAATATAAGAGCTAAGACTAGAAAACTCTTAGAAGAAACATAGGGGAAAATATTCATAACATTGGATTTGGCAATAACTTCTCGGATATGACACCAAGAGCACAGGCAATAAAAGAAAAAATAGATTAGATTGAACTTCATCAAAAGTAAAAAGTTTCGTGCATCAGAGCAAGGGTCCCCAACCCTCAGGCCACAGACCAGTACTGTTCTGTGGCCTGTTAGGAATCAGGCCACTCTGCAGGAGGTGGCAGCAGGCGAACGAGCATTACTGCCTGAGCTCCGCCTCCTGTCAGATCGGTGGTGGTATTAGATTCTCATAGGAGCATGAATCCTATTGTGAACTGCACATGTGAGGGATCTAGGTTGCACGCTCCTTATGAGAATCTTATGCCTGATGATCTGTCACTGACCCATCACCCCCAGATGGGACCGTCTAGTTGCAGGACAACAATCTCAGGGCTCCCACTGACTCTATATTATGGTGAGTTGTATAATTATTTCATTACATATCACAATGTAACAATAATAGAAACAAAGTGCACAATAAATGTAATAACGCGCTTGAATCGTCCCAAAACCATCCCCCGACCTCTGGTCTGTGGAAAAATTGTCTTCCATGAGCCCAGTGCCTGGTGTCATAAAGGCTGGGGGCTGCTGCACCAGAGGGCACTATCAAAAAGCGAAAAGAAACCTACAGAAAGGGAGAAAATATCTGCAAATCATATCTCTAATAAGGGATTAATATCCAGAAAATATAAATACTCTTACAACTCAACAACAATAAAAACAACTCAATTTTTAAATGGGCAACGGACTTGAATGAACATTCTTCCAAAGAAGATACACAAATGGCCGATAGGTGCACGAAAAGATGCTCAACATCACTAATCATTAGGGAAGTAAACATCAAAACCACGATGAAATACCACTTCATACTCACTAAGATAGCTATTATTGGCCAGGCGCGGTGGCTCACGCCTGTAATCCCAACACTTTGGGAGGCCGAAGCAGGCAGATCACCTGAGGTCAGAAGTTCAAAACCAGCCTGGCCAACATGGTGAAATGCTGTCTCTACTAAAAATACAAAAATTAGCCAGGCATGGTGATGGGGGCCTGTAATCCCAACCACTTGGGAGGCTGAGGCACAAGAATCGCTTGAACCCGAGAGGTGGAGGTTGCAGTGAGCTGAGATCATGCCACTGCACTCCAGCCTGGGTGATAGAGTGAGACTCCACCTCAAAAAAAACTAAAAATGAAAAAAAAAAAGTTAAACATAGAATTAACATATGATCCAGCAATTCCCCTTCTAGCTATATATCCAAAAGAATTGAAAGCAGGACTCAATCAGATACTTAGACAGCAACGCTCATAGCAGCATCACTCACAATAACCGGAAGAGGGGAGGAACACAAATGTCTATCACCTGATGAATGTGTGCGCACAATGTGGGGCATGCACATGAATAACTGTTCTTCCTCCACAAAAGGAATGAAGCTCTAATGCTGCATTTGCTGCAGCATGGATGAACTTGGGTAACATTATTCTAAGTGAAATAATCCAGACACAAAAGGGCAAATAACATACGCTCCCACTTACATGAGGTACCTGGAAGAGGCAAATTCATAGAGACAGTAAGTAAATTAGTGCTAAGCCAAGGATGAAGGAAGGGAAGTGGGGAGTTCTTGCTTAATAGGCACTAAGTTTCTGTTTGGGGCAATAAAAAAATTGGAAATTGCAAAGCCGGGCGCAGTGGCTCACGCCTGTCATCCCAGCACTTTGAGAGGCTGAGGCAGGTGGATCACCTAAGGTCAGGAGTTTGAGACAAGCCTGACCAACATGGAGAAACCCCGTCTCTACTAAAAATACAAAATTAGCCAGGCGTGGTGGTACACGCGTGTAATCCCAGCTACTCGGGAGGCTGAGGTGGGAGAATCGCTGGAACCCAGGAGGCGGAGGTTGCAGTGAGCCGAGATTACACCATTGCACTCCAGCCTGGGCAACAAGAGGGAAATTCTGTCTCAAAAAAAAAAAAAGGTTAAAACAGAAAACTTCATGTTATACATATTTTACCACAATTTTTAAAAATTAAAAATTTAGCCAGGTGTGGTGGCTCACGCCCGTAATCCCAGCACTTTGGGAGGCCGAGGCAGATGGATCACGAGGTCAGGAGATCGAGACCATCCTGGCTAACATGGTGAAACCCCGACTGTACTAAAAATACAAAAAAATTAGCCAGGCATGGTGGCAGGTGCCTGTAGTCCCAGCTACTCGGGAGGCTGAGGCAGGAGAACGGCGTGAACCCAGGAGGTGGGGCTTGCAGTGAGCCAAGATCGCGCCACTGCAGTCGAGCCTGGGCAACAGAGCAAGACTCCCTCTCAAAAAAATAATAATAATAATTAAAATTTTAATATGCCAAAACCACTGACTTGTACACTTTAAATGGGAAAATTGTATGGTGTGTTAAGTTATATCTTAAAGGTTTTTTTTGTTTGTTTGTTTGTTTTCCTTTTGAGACGGAGTCTCACTCTGTCGCCCAGGCTGGAATGCAATGGCGTGATCTTGGCTCACTGTAACCTCCGCCTCCTGGGTTCAAGTGATTCTCCTGCCTCAGCCTCCCAAGTAGCTGGGATTACAGGCACTCGCCACCATACCTGGCTAATTTTTGTATTTTTAGTAGAAACGGGGTTCCACCATGTTGGCCAGGCTGGTCTCGAACTCCTGACCTCAGGTGATCCGCCCGCCTCAGCCTCCCAAAGTACTGGGATTACAGGCGTGAGCCACCGCGCCCAGCCTCAGTAAAGTTGTTTTTAATAAAAGACCTCAGCAGAACCCTGGTAGAACTTAACAAGCTCATCTTTACATCCACATGGACAAGCAATGGGCCATGAACAGTCAAGCGATGCTGAAGAACAAACCAGGAAATCAGCTCTTGCTTCACTCCCCAAGACTTACTGTTAAGCTAAAATAATTAATACTCTGTGGATTGGACAGGGAAGGCATGGGGCAGAACGAGAGCCAGAAACAGGCCTGACGTATGAAATCGGGTGTTTGACAAAGGCGGTGGCGCCGTTCCAAATCATGGAAAAAGGGTGGAGCAGCCGCCAAATGATGTTGGAAAACCAGGTCACCCGTCGGCAGAAAGAGGAAGCACCACTCGCACATAAATTCCACGTGTATCAAAGACCTAAGCATGGAAAGCAAACTCTAAAGCTGCAAAAAATACAAGAGAACAGCTCTGTGATGGTGAGGTAAGGAAGGACGACTTAAGACTAAAGTAATAGATTAATAAATGTGACTACGATAAAATAACACCACACCATAAAAGACAGCATAAAGAAAATGAAAAAGAATTGGTTTTCTGAATGTAGAAAAAATTTCTACAAATTCATATGAAAAATACAAATAACTAATCAGAAAAATCAACAAATTACAAGAGGGAAGAAGATGCTCAAAACAATTGGCAATCAGGGAAATCCAGATTAAAATAACGAAGAGCTGCCACTTGACATCCTACGTTTAGCACACAGTGTTAAAGCCTGGTGATGTGTTGGAAGAAAGAACTGTAGAATTGTTTTGGAGAGTATTTGGCCACTTCTAGGAAAGTTTTAAATGAGCATCCCCAGGATTCAGGAAACCACTTCTAACCACACCCCAGGCACATTCTGGGGTAGCCCTGTTTGTAATAGTAAGAAAGGAAAATAAAAATGCCTTTCACAAGACGAGAGAAAAATTAACTGTGGCATATGCACACAATGGAATACTATTCTACAGTTAAAAATGAATGAGCATGTAAAACTAAATAAGCCTATGCACACTAACATGGAAAAATGTTTAAAATAATGTTAAGGGGTAGAGGAGAGCTATGAAATAATCATATATCTGTGTGTGAATACACAGACACACTCACACGCTACATCATTTATGGATACACACACAGCGAAAGGTGGAATGTCCACATACCCACATGCCCTGGCAGGATAAACACAAATCAGAACACCTGCTCCCACAGGGAGAAAAAGAGAAAGAGAAGAGAATCTGACTGGGGGACTGTATTCAGAAGACTTCAACCACATCTGTAATATTTTAGTTCTCTAAGAATAATCTCCCAAGCTAACTCCCAATGTACAGAGAAATGCAGACCAGGGGAGAGTGCAGAGGAACACATATGTTAAATAAGACTAGACACAGGCATGCAGGGGAACACGTATGTTAAATAATACATCACATGGCATGCAGAGGAATACATATGTTAAAAAAGACATCACACAGGGATGCAGAGAAACATGTATGTTAAATAATGCATCACATGGGGATGAAGAGAAACACATATGTTAAATAAGACATCACATGGGCATGCAGGGGAACACGTATGTTAAATAAGACATCACATGGGCATACAGGGGAACATGTATGTTAAGACATCACACAGGGATGCAGAGACACACATATGTTAAATAAGGCATCACACGGGGATGCAGAGAAACACGTATGTTAAATAAGACAACACATGGGCATGCAGGAGAACACGTATGTTCAATAACACAACACACGGGCATGGAGTCGGCAAGACCCAGACTGGAAACACAGATGACCCAGACAGTGAACAGCTCCTGCAAAGCTCCAATTCCATTCCCAAGAAAGACAAATTACATAGGAGGAAAAGTTTCTCTCTCCCTTCACCTTATAGCTTTTCTGTCTCCCAGGCACCAGGACGCTCTCTGACAAATCCTGAAATGTCAGCAAAGAGGCCTTAGGAGTCACCCTGGCAAGCCAAAGACATGAAAGACAGAAATGCATTTTAACAAGGAGGAGTTGCTATGATCCTCTGGGGCCGGAAAACAACTCTTCTTTTTTGACGAAGAATTCAAAGTTGTGTAGACCCAGGCTGGACACTTCTATAATCTTGAGAGCCATAAAAACACAAAATCTGCTCCAGTGGTGTAAGCAGCCTCTGGAATAAATTACAACCTAACTGCAGCCCACTGGGCCTCTGAGGCCTCCAGCATTTGAGTGGAGAGGCCCTTGCCATAGTCCACTAGTATTTTTCAGGAAAAAATCTGGTCTACATTCCAGCCATTCCAGCCTGCAAATGTGATGAGGCAGCCCAGAGGGCACAAGGGCAGGTCCGAGGTGACAGTGTCTTAGGACAAGGGCAGGACATCTCCATTCACTTGTCGGGAGGTGACAGTGTCTTCAGCGAACCAGCATATTTAACCCCAGGAAGGCTGAGAATTAAATGTAGCAATGTTTGTGGAAATCAGATTTTCCGAATTAATATTTTTTGAGTTATGATGAAGAATTTATCAGACCATATGAAGCTGTATTTAGCATTACATTGGCCCTGTGATTTGAATTTAAAATATACAATGGAACTGATTGTGACTTGTAATTTTAAGTTGAAAACCTAATAAATTTATAGAAAGTATTGAACCATTTAAGCAAATTTATGACTCACCATATTTACACTTTAATTTATTCAACATACAATACTTAAGTACTTAGGAAGGTCTAGTTACAGTAAATTTATAAACAAAATTTTAAATGTCTAACATTAAGTTTATAAAATAGGATAAAACATTACTTAAAATCCTCTTGAAAATGAATGTTAAAAATTGCTAAATTTACAAATATAATTTTTCATAAGTTGAATCTAAAAGTTTTTTTTTTTTTTTTGAGACAGAGTCTCTCTCTGTCACCCAGGCTGGAGTGCAGTGGCACAATCTCGGCTCACTGCAAGCTCCGCCTCCTGGGTTCAAGCGATTCTCCTGCCTCAGCCTCCTGAGTAGCTGGGACTACAGGCATGCGCCACCACACCTGGCTAATTTTTGTATTTTTAGTAGAGACGGGGTTTCACCATGCTGGTTAGGCTGGTTTCAAACTCCTGACCTCGTGATCCACCCGCCTCAGCCTCCCAAAGTGCTGGGATTACAGGTATAAGCCACCACGCCTGGCCCCTAAAAGCTTTTAAAAACCCAACGTTTTTGGATTTCTAACTTTAAAAATTGAATGTTGACATTTAGAAACTAGTTTCTGAAAAATATTTTCTACGCACAAAATCCATTCTCAAGAGTACTAACAAACCCACATTTATCATGAAGGATTTTCTTCAAGTCAGATAACAAAATAAGAAGTATCACCATAATTCTCATTTAATATTGTTTTAAGAGTTCTCCCCAACATAGTAGGACATGAATAGGAAATAAGGAAAAAAATAGATAAAATGATCACCGCTGGCAGACAGTGATAAAACTCCCAGGAACTTGGTTAAGAACCAACCCAGGATCTCCCAGCAGCCTCAGCATCACCTGGCAGACCATTAGCAAATTCTTGAGGGGACAGCAGGAGGAGGGGGGAGGCGGAGGCAGTGCAGTGGCTCACACCTGTAATCGTAGCCCTTTGAGAGGCAGAGGTGGGAGGATCGCCTGAGCCCAGGAGTTCAAGATTAGCCTGGACAACATATGAGACCCATCTCTACAAAAACAAATTTTTTTTAATTAGCCAGGCATGGTGGCACACACCTGTAGTTCCACCCTCAGGAGGCTAAGGTGGGAGGATGGCTTGAGCCCACGACGTTGAGGCTGCAGTGAGCCATGATCACACTACTGCACTCCAGCCTGGGCAACAGAGTGATAGAGCAAGACCCTGCCTCTCAAAAAAAAAAGAGAGAGAGAAATAGTAAAATATATTTACATATTTTGAAAGAAAGAAATGCTAATTCTTTCCCAGAAAGAACTCAGAAATCAGAGGGCAGGGCCCAGCACTCTGGGTTTTACATGCCTTACAGGGTGATTCTGATGTTCACCCAAGTTGTGAGTCCCAGTGGTCCAGAGCATCAGCTTGAAAAGCTTCATTCTGGTTTGTGTGCCCCTCCCGACTTCCAAAAAAGACAGAAAGCAGCACAAAACCCAAAAGCGCAGGATGATGAGATCAAACCAATGAGAGAAAGGAAAAAACTGGCAGGAAAAGCAACCTCCAGGTACCGTAATCACAACCAAAACTTCGGTCCAAGCCCATCAGCAAACAAAGCGCTGCCCAGCTCTACCCAGAAGGGGTGTGCACTGGCACCCAGAACCAGCAGCCTGATGGATGGACAAACACCAGAAGCCAGCAGTGACACCAGACAGGGACAGCCAGGAAATGCAACAAAATAAATGCCTCAATCGAAATGCCGCCAATCAATACAAACCACTTAGGAATAGCTTTAACAGTACAGGTGACTTTTATAAAGAAACTACAAAATCTATTTACAAAAAAAAAAAGGAGAGCTGAATAAATTTTCATACATACTACATTCCTGGATGGACAGACAGAATATATATTTATTTCTAAACTTGATTCCCCTGAAATCAATTTATACATTCTGATCAATCAAAATCCCAGCGGGGTTATTGGGACTACAACAAAATGATCTCAAAATCTATCTGGAAAACTAACTGGCAAAACGTTAAAAAATGATTCAAAGAAGAAAAGCAAGGAGAACAGGACTGGCTTCATGAGACATTAAACCCCTCCTCTGAGCTACACAACGAGACCACAGGCACGGACAGAGAGAGACCACCCATGCGCATGAGTCGAAGCAGAGCACGACCAAGTGATGAGAAGGTGAAGGGTTTTTGTTTGTTTGAGACGGAGTCTCGCTCTCTCGCCAGGCTGGAGTGCAGTGGCTCAATCTCGGCTCACCGCAACCTCCACCTCCTGGGTTCAAGTGATTCTCCTGCCTCAGGCTCCGGAGTAGCTGGGACTACAGGCGCGCACCACCACACCTAGCTAATTTTTTTTGTATTTTTAGTAGAGACGGGGTTTCACCGTGTTGACCATAATGGTCTCGATCTCTTGACCCCGTGATCCGCCCGCCTCAGCCTCCCAAAGTGCTGGAATTACAGGCGTGAGCCACCGGTGAAGAGTTTTTTAATAGTATAATTTACAGGAAAAACAAAGCTCATCCAACTTTTAGGCATTTGTCCCAAGGAAATAATCAGAGATGTCTAAAGATATAGGTATGCGTTTTGGTTTATCTACAAAAGCAAAATAGGAAATAACCCAAATGCTTGACAAGAGGAATCTGACAGAGTTCTGCCCACAAGGCAGAATCGTCTCCTCAGAGGACACTCGGCAGTGGGGGTTGCCAGGACATCAGATGCTGAGACATCTGTGTGCAGTGAGCACTCGTGGAGCCCTCACCCTGCATCTTGTACAAGCCGGCACAGCTGCACCAGGTGGCCTGCCCACGACAGGAGGGGGGTGCCCGCAGTAGCCCTGGAGGGTGATATCAATTGTGTATTTAAAAACCTACACACCAAAAAAGCTTGGAAGGAAGGAAATAGCTCAAAATATTAACAGTGGATATCACAGGATGGTGGCAGTGTGTGTCATAAAGTAAGAAAATCAGTTATTTTTTGTAAATAGAAAAGAAAAATGTTTATCCTCTGCTGACATTTAAACAAATACTAAATAAAACAACTTTGAGGTATTTAAATTAAAGATGTTATATTAACAACAATAGAAAAAAGGAAATTACAACACACACATGCGAACTTAACAAGTATTAAATACCAACACAAGTATTGGGTACTTTCTACGCCCTGAAGCCTTAGGCTCTAGAAAAATCCTACTGAAAAGCAAGGAGGCAACAGCTGCCTTGGAGAGGAGGGGTGTTGGGGAGGGGCTAGGAGCCAGTGGGACCTCTCACTCCACCCCTAGTTTCTCCTTCTCCAGGAGGAAGCAGTGTTTTCCTTCTTAGCTCCAGGCCAGGCACGGTACCTGGTAGGCAGTGTGCACTCAATAAACGTTAATGGAGAAATTTCCAAAATGAAATGGCAAAGAACCCCAGAGACAACTCACAAAAGTAAACACCATTTAGTAATGTGTGAACATGCTCAAACTCATCAGTAATGGAAAAGGACAACAAGGTACAGATTTATATTGAATAAATTAACAAGAGCTGGATATAACACTGGATATAACACTAAGAAAATATATCCAGTGGTGGCAAAGCTGACATTAAAACTAATGATTTAGGCCAGATGCAGTGGCTCACGCCTGTAATCCCAGCACTTTGGGAGGTCGAGGCGGGAGGATCACTTGAGGTCAAGAGTTCCACGCCAGCCTGACCAACATGGTGAAACCCCGTCTCTATTAAAAATACAAAAAATCACCCAGGTGTAGTCGTGGGTGCCTGTAGTCCCAGCTACTCAGGAGGCTGAGGCAGGAGAATCATGTGAACCCTGGAGGTTGAGGTTGCAGTGAGCTGAGATCGCACCACTGCACTCTAGCCTGGGCAACAGATCTAGACTCAGTCTCAAAAAAAAAAAAAAAAAAAAAAAAATCCCAAAAAAACCCTAATGATGTACACAGGACTGGTGGAATACGAACTTATATATCCCATTTGGAAAACAAATTGGCAAAATGTCTCAGGAGCCATGAAATGTTTAAACACTTGTACCCAGTCCACTCTGACAATCTGTATCACCAAAATAATGCAAAATAATAATAACCCCATCGCTACTAAAAATACAAAAATCAGCTGGGCTTGGTGGTATGCGCCTGTAATCCCAGCTACTTAGGAGTCTGAGGCAGGAAAATCACTTGAACCCGGGAGGGCGGTGGAGGTTGCAGACATGGACACAGGGACACACAGACACGCAGGCATAGACACAGACACACGGACACAGGAACACAGAGACACACGGCACAGACATAGGGATGGGACACATGGCACAGACACGGACACACAGACACAGAGACACAGACACAGGAACACAGAGACACACAGAACAGACACAGACACAGGGACACAGACACAGAGACACACAGTACAGACACTGACACAGGGACACAGAGACACACAGACACAAACACAGTCACAGGGACACAGAGACACACAGCACAGACACAGACACACAGACACAAGGACACACAGACGCAGGCACAGGGACAGAGAGACACACAGCACAGACACACGGACACACAGCACAGACATGGACACACGGACACAGAGACAGCACAGACACGGACACAGGGACACAGACACAGGAACACAGAGACACACAGAACAGACACTGACACAGGGACACAGAGACACACAGACACAAACACAGTCACAGGGACACAGAGACACACAGCACAGATACAGACACACAGACACAAGGACACACAGACGCAGGCACAGGGACAGAGAGACACACAGCACAGACACACGGACACACAGCACAGACATGGACACACGGACACAGAGACACACAGCACAGACATGGACACAGGGACACAGACACAGAGACACACAGCACAGACACACAGACACAAGGCACAGACAGAGACACACCATGGCACAGACACAGACACAGGGACACACGGTACACACACAGACACACGGACACAGGGACACACAGACACAGACACCGAGACACACGGCACAGACACAGAGACACACAGCACAGACACAAGGACACACAGACACAAGGACACACAGACACAGGGACACACGGTACACACACAGACACAAGGACACAGGGACACACAGACACAGGGACAGAGAGACACACAGCACAGACACAGAGACACAGGGCACAGACACAGGGACACACAGCACAGACACGAACACAGAGACACACATACACAAACACAGGGACACACAGCACAGACACACAGACACAGAGACACACATACACAGACACAGAGACACATGGCACAGACACGGACACACGGACACAGAGACACACATACACAGACACAGAGACACACAGCACAGACATGGACACACGGACACAGAGACACACATACACAGACACAGAGACACACGGCGCAGACACACACAGCAGAGACACAATAGCAGTCACACATGTAAAGACCCGCCCTCACTCTGGCATCCAAGGTCAGGGAGTGCTCCCAGCCCCACAGAGGGGAGGAAGGCTGGAACCACACTGCTGCAGGCTTCTTCTGGGCCCCCTAACCCTAACCCAAAACTCACCTCACATCCCCCAGACTCTAGGTCCCAGCCACACGCCCTCCACCTTGGCCAGGGGGGCACCTCATACACCCTCCGCGTGGGCCAGGGGGGCACCCTGCCTTTCCACAGCCGTCTGTGATGAGCTTCTGGGGCACACCCCAGTCAGGCCTGGTCTAGCCACCTCCACACTTCACAGCCCAGCCATACCCCACAGGACCCCCCAGTTCTGAAAATGCCAAGAGCTGGCAGAGGTGACTGGGGACTCAGAGCTGTTATGTTCTATGAGAAACTATGGATGCTCCCTTGTCCCCAGGCATCTGGCCCACGCTGGCCAGCCCCTGTACCCCGTCCCTGTGGCACAGAGCCCTACCCATGCCCCATCAACCTGGACCAGCCCCTCAGAGGGTCTGCACTGAGCCAGGGGAGACCACAAATCCTGCACAGGTGCGGGGGTCCCTGGGCCGGGGCAGGTGTGTCAGGTGCCAGTCAGGCCCAGTCCAGGGAGACTGCTTACTACTCTCAGGCTGGTTCTACATGGAGCCAAGCTGGCAGGGGAGGCACCATCTCCAGGATCTGCTTTGTCACTGACCTTCCAGGCACTGGTTCTCACCCAGAAGCCTGCTTGCAGTTGCCATGGAGAGAGCCGGCAGTTCTCGGCCAAAGACGCCACAGCATCCCCTCAGCCTCCCCACCCCAGTCCCTGCTCTAACAGGCCAAGAAGTGGGAGCCACCTAGCCTGCTCCAAAGCAAGGACAGGGGAGAAGAAGAGCTAGGCATGGCACGCGGGGAACCCCAACCCCAAGCACACACACGACAGCGGTGAGCCATTACTACAAGCCAGGGACTCTCATGACACCCTCAGGAGTTGGCAGACTACACAGTTCTTTGTAAGAGAAGGAAACTGAGGTTAACAGAGCATATCCCAATCCCAGCGCTTTGGGAGGCCAAGACAGGTGGATCATCTGAGATCAGGAGTTCGAGACCAGCCTGGCCAACATGGTGAAACCCCACCTCTACTAAAAAAAAAATACAAAAATTAGCCTGGCATGGTGGAGCGCGCCTGTAATCCCGCTACCCAAGAAGCTAAGGCAGGACAATTGCTTGAACCTAGGAGGCGGAGGTTGCAGTGAGCTGAGATTGCAGCACTGCACTCCACCCTGGGCAACAGAGAGAGACTCCAACTGACAAAAAAAAAAAAAAAAGAAAGAAAGAAAGAAAAAAGAAGGCCAGGCAGGGTGGCTCACACCTATAATCCCAGCACTTTGGAAAGCTGAGGCAGGAGGACTGCTTGAGTCCAGGAGTTTTAAACCAGCCTGGGCAACATAGTTAGACTCCATCTCAACAAAAAAAAATTTTTAGGGAGGCTGAGGCAGGCGGATCACGAGGTCAGGAGATCGAGACATCCTGGCTAACATGGTGAAACCCCGTCTCTACTAAAAATACAAAAAATTAAGTGGGCATGGGGACGGGCGCCTATAGTCCCAGCTACTTGGGAGACTGAGGCAGGAGAATGGCGTGAACCCAGGAGGTGGAGCTTGTAGTGAGCCAAGATCGTGCCACTGCACTCCAGCCTGGGTGACAGAGGGAGACTCCATCTCAAAAAAAAAAAAAATTTTTTTAAGTATTCAGGCTTGGTGGCATGTGCCTGTAGTCCCAGCTACTCGGGAGGCTGAGGTGGGAGGATTGCTTTAGCCTGGAAGGTGGAGGCTGCAGCAAGCCGTGATCATGCTACTGCACTCCAGCCTGAGCAACAGATTAAGACCCTGTCTCAAAAAATAAAAAGAAAGAAAAAACAAGAAGAAGAAGAACAACAGAGCCTCAAGGAACTATGGAACCATAATATTAGTATCATCAGAGTTCCAGAAAAAAAGGAGAATGAAGGCAGGACTGAAAAAGTACTCAAAGATATAATGGCTGAGAACTTGCCAAATTTGGTAAGAGAAATAAACCTACAGATTCAAGAAGCTGAGGGGACCCCAAACAGGATCAACTCAAAGATAATCAAAACAAGATGCATCACAGTCAAATTTCCAAAAACTAAAAACAAAAATTATTGAAAGCATCAGAGAAACATAATACCTTTTCTATTTGGAAAAACAACTCGGCTGACAGAAGATTTCTCATCATAAACCATGAAGGTCAGAAGGCAGTTGCACAGTATTTTCACATGCTGAAAGAAAAGAATTGTCAACCCAGATGTCTATATCCAGCAAAATATCTTTGGGGAATGGAGGGGAAATCAGGTCATTCTCAGGTGAATAAATATTAAGAGAATTTGTCACCAGCAGACCTATCCTGAAAGAATAATTAAAGAAATTTATCTAAACAGAAAGAATATTATTTTTATTTTAATTGTTGGCCATTAGGAAGATAGAAAAATGGAAAGAGTAAAAATGTGGGTAAATAAAATTTCATTTGAAACCCCATCTCTACTAAAAATACAAAAATTAGCTGGCCATGGTGGTGGGTGCCTATAGTCCCAGCTACTCGGGAGGCTGAGGCAGGAGAATGGTATGAACCCAGGAGGCAGAGGTTGCAGTGAGCTGAGATCGCTGCAAAAATATAATAATAATAATCATAAGATTAAAATGATAAAAACACAAAATAAAATACACGGAATTGAATTAAATCGAAAATACAACATATTAAAACGTGTAGTATACAGTTAAAGTAGTGCTAAGAAGCAAACTTTTTGTTTTTCCTTTTATTTTTTGAGACGGAGTCTTGGTCTGTTGCCCAGGTTGAAGTGCAGTGGCACGATCTCGGCTCATCGCAACCTCTACCTTCCGGGTTCAAGTGATTCTCCTGCCTCAGCCTCCTGAGTAGCTGGGAGTACAGGCGCCCGTCACCACGCCTGGCTAATTTTTGTATTTTTAGTAGAGATGGGGTTTCACCATGTTAGCCAGGCTGGTCTTGAACTCCTGACCTCAGGTGATCCACCTGCCTTGGCCTCCCAAAGTGCTGGGATTACAACCATGAGCCACCGCACCCAACCTAAGAAGCAAATTTATAGTATTATATGTATATGTTAGAAAAAAACAAAAACTGCAATCACTAGTCTAAGCTCTTGCCACAAGAACAGAGAAAATGAAGAGTAAAATAAACTCAAATCAAACAGAATGAAGGAAGTAATAAAATAAGGGCAGAAATAAATGAAATAGTAAGCAAAAAAGAGAAAATCAACCATACAAACAGAGAGCTGGTTCTCTGGGAAAAAAAAACTGACAACTGACATAATTGACAAATTTCCAGCAAGACTGACCGGAAAGAAAAAGCCCCACACACACAAGAACAAAAAGAGAAGACAAAAATTACTAATATAAGAAATGAAACGAGCTATTACAAACCCTACAGACATCAAAAGGACAATGAGGGAACACTGTGAACAACTCTACACACATAAATTCAATGAGTTGGACTAAATGGACCACTTCCTCAGAAAATGCAAACTCACATGACGGACCCAACATGACGCAGATCATTTGAACATCCACATAACTCGTAAGGAAAGTGAATGCGTAACTTGAAAGCTCCCAAAAAGGAAATCTCCAGGGCCAGTTGGATTCACTGTAGATTTTTCTAACAAACATTAAAGAACTAATTCCATTTTCACACAACGGCTTTTAGAAAATAGAAGAGGGAGAGCATTTCTAAATTCATTTTATGAAGCTTGTATCACACTGACATCAAAACAAGACAAAGACGGTACCAAAAAACACTACAGACCAATAGCCTTCATGAATACATATGTAAAAATCCTTAACAAGATGTTGGCAAATAGACTTCAGCAATATCAAAAGAATTATATACCACAACCATGTCTATTCCAGGGATGTATCCCTAGTTCAAGACTCAAAAAATCAACCACTGTAATCCACTGTATTAACATCCTAAAGAAGAAACATCACATGATCATACCAATGCAAAAAAAGCATTTGATAAAATCTAACAGTCATTTACTATAATAGTGCCTGGAAAACTGGAACAGAGGGAAACTGCCTCAACTTAATAAAGAGCAACTACAAAACCCTACAGCTAACATTTTTTTTTTTTTTTTTTTTGAGACAGAGTCTCGCTCTGTCCCCCAGGCTGGAGTGCAGTGGTGCAATCTCGGCTCACTGCAAGCTCCGCCACCCAGGTTCACGCCATTCTCCTGCCTCAGCCTCCCGAGTAGGTGGGACTACAGGCGCCTGCCACCACGCCTGGCAAACTTTTTGTATTTTTAGTAGAGACGGGGTTTCACCGTGTTAGCCAGGATGGTCTCGATCTCCTGACCTCGTGATCCGCCTGTCTTGGCCTCCCAAAGTGCTGGGATTACAGGCGTGAGCCACTACACCCAGCCACTAACATTATTCTTAATGGTTAAAGTCTGAATGTTTTCCTCCTGAAATTTGGAACAAAGTAACAGTGCCTCTCTCGCCACACCACTCTTCAACACAGTACTAGAAGTTCTAGTAAATGCAATAAGGTAAGAAAAGAAAAGGCATTCAGATTTTAAGAGAAGAAACAAAGCTGTTCCTCTTTGCGGATGACGTGTTTGTCAACATAGGAAATTCCAGAGAATCTCCAAAGAAATTGTCCTAGAACTACTACTAAGTTAGTTTAGCATGATAAACATATAGAAATCTATGGTTTTTCTATATACTAGCAATGGACATACAGATACCAAAATTTAAAATGCAATACCATCTATAATCACACAAAATAAAAGAAATACTTAGATGTAAATGTAACAAAACATGTACAGGACTTGTATCCTTAAAACTGCAAAATGCCGATGAAAGCAATCAAAGATCTACATAAATAGAGAAATATACCATGTTCCTAGATTGGAAGACTTAACATAGTAAAAATGTTCATAAACTAACATACAGGTTTTATATAATTCTGGCTTGAAACTGATTTTTTTTATATATCAAGATTTTTTGTATATATTGACAAGATTATTCTAAAATGTATATGAAAGGCAAAGTAGCTAGAATAGCTAAAATAATTTGAAAGAAAAAGAATAAATTGGGAGGAGCAAGTCCTACCCAGTTTCAAGCCTTATTACATAACTACCATGATCAGGACTGTGTGGTACGAGGGACAGACACACAGATCAATGGAACGGAATAAAGAACCCAGAAATAGGTCCAGACAAGCACGCCCAGTTGGTTTTTGATAAAGCACAAAAGCAATTCAATGGAAGAAATGCAGCCCTTTCAACAAATGGTGCTGGTGCCACTGGACACCCACAGGCAAAAAACAAAACAAACTCCTCAATCTAAACCTCACAGCTGATACGTGTAAAATGTAAAATAACAAAACTTTTAGAAAAAGAGAATCACGGGAAAAATCTTCACGCTCTAGGGCTGGCAAAGAGTTCGCACCACAAGCCTTATCCACAAAAGGAAAAACGGACAAATTGGACTCTTCATCAAAATTTAAAAGTTTTGCTGGGCAAAGTCTCTGTTAAGAAAATGGGAGAAAAAAAGCTACAGAGTAGGAAAAAATATCTGAAAAACCACATATCAAGCAATAGACTAATATCAAACAATCCAACTGGAATATGAGCAAAATATATGAAGACACATTTCAACTAAAAGGATATGTAGGGCCAGGCACGGTGGCTCATGCCTGTAATCCCAGCACTTTGGGAGGCCGAGGTGGGCGGATCACCAGGTCAGGAGATCGAGACCATCCTGGCTCACACGGTGAAACCCCGTCTCTACTAAAAATACAAAAAATTAGCCAGATGTGGTGGCCAGTGCCTGTAGTCCCAGCTACTCGGGAGGCTGAGGCAGGAGAACGGTGTGAACCCGGGAGGCGGAGCTTGCAGTGACCTGAGATCGCGCCACTGCACTCCAGCCTGGATGACAGAACGAGACTCCATCTGAAAAAAAATAAAATAAAAGGATATGCAGATGGCAGAGAACCACATGAAAAGACGTCCAATATCATGGAAATGCAGATCAAAGCCACAACGATCACGACATATCTATCAGAATCGCAAAAAAAAAAAAAAAAAAAATACAGAGACAACCCCCGTGCCGGCGAGGCTGTGGAGAAGGGACGGCTCCTGAGCTGCTGGAAATGTGAAACGGGACATCCACTCTGGCTGAGAGTTTGGCAGTTTCTTAAAAAACTAAAAATGTGACTACAGCATGGCCTAATGATTGTACTCTCGGTCATTTATCCCAGAGAAGTGAGAACTTATATTTACACAAAAACCTGTACATGAATGTGTATACAGCTTTGTTCATAGTATTTCATGAAGCAAATGGGTGAAAAAGGCAAATCCAAAGGTATGACTTCATTTATCCAAGATCATCGAAATGACAAAATTATACAAATGCACAGATTAGTGGTTGCCAGGGAGTAAAGAGGGGTGAGGTAGGAGGAAGGTGGGTGAAGTAGGAGGAAGGTGGGTGCGGCCATAGAAGGGCAGCATGAGGGGCCCTCCTGGGACGGGCTGTCCTGGGCCCTGTGTCAATCTCAGCACCTAGTCATGAGACCGCGGCCCTGCTATTACAGTTTCCTAAGAGGTTTCCTTTGGGGGAACTGGGTAAAGGGTACACTGCTCTCTCTATACCATTTATTACAGCTGCCTATTATGAATCTATAATTAGCTCAAAATAAAACCTTTATTTTATTTTATTTTATTTTATTTTATTTTATTTTATTTTATTTTTTTTGAGACAGAGTCTCACTCTGTCGCCCAGGCTGGAGTGCAATGGCGCGATCTCAGCTCACTGCAAGCTCTGCCTCCTGGGTTCAAGCGATCCTCCTGCCTCAGCCCCCTGAGTAAGTGGGATTACAGGCGCGCGCCACCTCGCCCGGCTCATTCTTTTGTATTTTTAGTAGAGATGGGGTTTCACCATGTTGGTCAGGCTGGTCTTGAACTCCTGACCTCGTGATCTGCCCACCTCAGCCTCCCAAAGTGCTGGGATTACAGGCATGAGCCACCGCACCCGGTGTTTGTTTTTTTTTTTTAAAGGGGGGAGTTGTTAATATCAGCATCTAGTTCTTGGATTTATAAAATTATTGTATTAAAACAGCAGCCAGCACATAATAAACCTCACAAAAGAGTCAGCTTTAAAAAAAAAAAAAAGGGCCAGCTTTTATTTTTTCCTTTACCTTTTCATGTCTCAGGAGCTGTGCTGCCCACTTCTAGCAGCTGTGCACCGGGGCCTTCACCCACATGCCCACGGCCCCAGGCTGTGGATCCCGGCAAGTCCGTGGAGTAAAGTCCTGGGAGGGTGGGGGGCCTTTGCCCTCCTGGAGAGAGCCCCTCACTGGAGATGGCACAGAGCCCAGCACCAGGCGAGACACGCAGTGCCATGGCGGCCCCCTCCGTGTGTCCCTGTATCTGTGTGTCTGGGCGTTTCAGGCCTGTCGGGCTCTGGGAGCCCACGCACCTCCGATGCATGCCAATGGAAACACGGCGGCCGCCCCACCTGCTGCTCCTGGTCTCTAGTCTCTGCCTGTCTGCCTGCAGTGTCGAATTCCACCCAGTGTTGAGTAGGCCCGTGATGGGAACAGGGACACCATTCCCTCCCCACACGCTGTACTCCCAGAGCAAGGCTTTAAGACAGCAGGTGCTGGGGTGGGGCCGGCAGGCAGAGCAGGAGGTGGCGCTCAGGAGCCCCCACCCTCGGACGGGAGGCTGCCCTGTGCTGGGGGACGTCCCTCCTGCCTGCAGTCTCACAGTGCCCCTCCTCCTCACCTGGTCCCACCCTTGGCCCCTTCGGGGTGCCTGTGGCTCCAGTGCAGCTGTGTTGTCAGGCCCAGAGGCTGATGACAGAGAAGCGTGAGAAAGGACCCACAGTCAGAGGAAAGGGGGAGAACTACGGCAGATTCTGCAGACATCGAACCATCTAACCATTTCACAATGCAACGATGCACCAGCAACAGCCACATGGCCACAGTGGACCCCGCAGGCCTGGCCCTGCATCCCGCCTGCCCCAGGGTCTGGGGTCCATCGGATCAGCACCGCCCACCACAAGAAGGCAGTCATCTGCCAGCCAGGAGGAGAGGCCTCGCCAGAAACCAATCCTGCCAGCACCCTGATCTTGGACCTCCAGCCTCCAAGACTGAGAAGGAAATGTCTGCTGTTGCAGCGCCCGGCTGTGCTGCTTTGCTCCAGCCTCCCCAGCAGACCAGTGTCCAGTCGTTCAAGGGAATGAGCCTGTCAGTAGAGGCTGGGCTTTGTGGTGAGCCAGCAGGGAAACTTCTCAGGGAGGGAGGAGGGCAAAGAGAGGCCAGCCTGGTGGGGAAGAAGGGGTGGGAGTGGAGAAGACACAGAGGCCGCACACTGAGTGAGGAGGACCAAGGCGCAAGGCCCTTTTCACCAGGCTCCTGTGCTCTCAGGGGAGACAGGGAAGGTGGCATTGGCTAGAAGGGCCTGCCCAGCCCTGGAGAAAGGAGCTCACAGCAGGGTCGTGGAGAGGGCAGGGACTGGGTGGGGGGTGCTACCATGTGACCTGCTAGGAATGAATCTGCGTTAGCGTCCGTCTGGCTGGAGTAGAGATGCTTCAGCACGTGTGGGGCTGCACACAGGCACGCAGGGTGGAGGCCCCTCCACTCTACAGCCCCACAGCCAGCACCTGCCTTCTCACCTCTTCTAGTCCAGGGCCCGAGAAGCCATTAGCAACCATCCTCACCTCAGTGTGAATCTGCAGCTCTGCCGCTCCAGTGTGAAGGAGGAGAAGGAGAGCAGGAAGGGGCGTCCACCACCACATGCCCACAGGAGCAAGGCTCCCGCCCTCCAGGGGTATGAACTTGAACCCCTGTGACCTCTGTGCGTGCATCTGCACAGAATGCAGGTCCCCCGTCCCCCAGCCACCGCACCACACCAGCCTAGCCATCCTCGCGAGCCGCCACAGGCCTGGGACCCCCCAGGGCACTGGAACACAGCAGCCCCGGTGAGCACCTGGAGCCCGAGCCTGGACCGGAGGCCACAGACGGCTTCCAACAGGCCAGCCCCCAGGAGGGGCGGCTCTTCTACAGCCAGCCCGGCACTGCCCGCCCAGCCTCCCAGATCCAGAGGCAGCTGCTCCAGAGAGAGTGGGGGCTCCAGGGACTTCTCCCAAGCAAGTTGAAAACACAGGTTTTTGCGTGAAAGTTCCTTCTTAAATACTGACAAGTTTAGAGCCCATCTCAGATCCCTGGCTGTGCTCCATCAGCCCAACAGCCACAGACCCAAAATTCAAAGTAGCCATGCGCCCCGAGAGCCCAACCTGCCTGGCCACGCACAGGCCAGCCATGGTCCCAGGAGTGGGCGTGTGCCCCCGCCAGCACACAGCTGTGTCCCTCCCTTCCATCCCCCACCCACAGGCAGAGCTGGAAAGATCAGCACCACGGAGAGAGACAAGCATGGCCAGTCCCAGGCCCCCAGGCCGCCCTGCCCACCTGCCCCATCCCTCCCGCACTGTCCCCTCAGAGCTGGGTCCTGGGCTGAGACTCCCCAAACTGTGACCTTCAAGGCTTCTCACACAGCTCACCCCAGCCTCACGGCCTCCAGCCCTGCCGCTCACTGTCCCCACCACACTCTCCCTGGACCCCCATCCCTCCAGCTGCTGGGGCAGGAAATCAAGCCTCCGACTGACCCTCCTGGTGGGACCCCTGAAGAGAAAGGCGTGTAAGGGGGACTCTGTGCACACCTGCAGAACCGCCCATCCCTGGAGCCCGGCCTGCAGTCACCGTCGAGAGGAGAGGCCTGGAGCACAGAGTGGATCCTGGGGCATGGGGACTTTGCCGTTGGCAGAACACGCACCCTGGGGGGAAGGGCCCTGGCTCCATCGTGCCCAGAAAGTACCTGGCCCATATCAGGGACATATGAGTAAAGAACAGACCACCTGGTCCAGTCCCCACTTGCCTGAGGACAGCAGCCCAGACCCCCATGAATGACGAAAGTCCTTCTCTGGGTTGAGCTGAAACCTCCCTTCCTTATCTCCCCACCCATGTCCCCCGTCCCCCTGGGAAAGTCTGCGGTATCCAAGGGCAGCCCTGGGCTCCTTCAGCTCTCCAGGCCCCATGGTGAAAGATCGCAGAGAGGCCAACCCTCCCTCGGGTCGGCTATGCCAGGCGGGCATATGAGAGACCCCAGGCGTCTGCAACGCTGGCCCGATGCCCATCCAGTGAGCCAGCCCCACGCTGCTTCTATCCAGGGAGTCTCTGGATTTGGGCTCCTCAGGCAGCAGAGCACACATGGAGACGCGGAGACCCCAGAGAAGACCCCATAGGACTGGAGCCCGAGGCCAGGGTCAGCCTCCCAAGCACAGCACAGCCAAGCCCCAGGTCTCACGCCCAGGCAGTGTGGACCCTCACCCCGCACAGAATCAGGGGACCCTGGGGGCTCCCAGTGGGCCCAGTTCTGCCCCCCAGTCCAGGAGAGTGTTAAGAACCCTGAAATGCAGGAAGGAGGCAGAGAGGGAGGGGGGAGACACAGAGAAAGAGAGCGGGGGCACGGGCCAGGCCCTCCATAAAGACCCAGCCAGGGGCGTGTGCTGAAGAGGGGGCCAGGATCCCACCCTATCAGAGCAGCACCTCCTCAGGCTGTTACATCCCCAGCATGGCTGCCAGGCCTGTCCCCACGGACATGGAGGCCCGATGGGAGGCCACTGTCAGGAAGGGGCACCAGAGCTTGGTCACAGGGTCCTAGATCAGCAGCCACCCGCCACCGCCCCACCTGGTCCTCACAGCCACACCACATGGACTGCACGTGGGCCAGGGCCCTGCATTGTGGGGTGGAGTTGGTGGGTTCTCACTGACACGAGGGGGGCTGTGGAGCCCCCAGTCAGGCAATGCCTGGAGTGACCCCAGCCCCAGCCCCAGAACACGGGGGCTCTCCCTGCTTTCCAGGGACTTGTCAGAACTCAGCCCCCGCTCCACCGGTTCCAGCCACACTAGGGGTGAGGGAGGGAGGGTCAGGGCCTACAAAGGCCATTTCCAGCCTCTGGTAGGGAAAGGGAGAGAATGTCTGGCAAACCCCAGCCCGACCCGGCACTGGAGGTCGGGGTGCTGCACCTCCCGCAGGGCTGCAGTCCAAGGACCCCAGGCTGAAGCAGAGCCTGTGGCAGAAGAGTTCCATCACAGCACGGACACGCCCAGCTCGGTCCATGCTCCAACGTGTCCTGGCCCCTCGGGCACAGTGTCTCTTGTCACCTGTGTTCAGACACAGTGTCAGGTCGCCTTGTGGGAAGGCAGCGTCTCTGGGCTGTCACCTGTTTTCAGACACAGCATCAGGTCATCCCTGAGCCGCACACTTGCACATGGGCTGCTGCTCCCCTGGGTGGACCCTCCTTGCCCATGGGGACCCTCTGTGGGGCCCTGAGCTGGGCCTGGCTTCTCCCTGAGAAGTGCCTGCCACCATCTGAATCGGCCTGCGTCCACAAAGCCCAAAAGAACAGGAGGCCACAGTGGTTGCCCAGGAAGCTCAGGGTCAGCAGTGCCTCGGCCCCTGAGCTCCGCTGACCAGACTCCCTCCTGGTGCAGTGGCCACACACCCACACACCCTCTCTTCAACCCACAGGAGGCTGGGTCCAGGGAGAAAGCTGGGCTCTAATTACATGTCCTGGAAAGAAATCCCAGTTTAATTTAGACTAAAACAAGAAGCCGTGGTTGGAAAGCTCCCCCGGAGAGCCACCTGCCTGAGCCAGGATGTGTTTCTCTGATGTCCCCAAGGACCACGGAGGGTAGCACCAGGCTGGAGCCACAACAGGGGTGGGGACACCCAGGGCTTTGGGGTTCTGGGGGCCCTGACTTGTCACCCTGCCCATGTCCCTGACCCCCAGGTGCAACCAGCCCCACAGGGCCAGAGGCTTGACAGGGGCTTCCTGAGGGGCCCGGGAGGTCAGAGGCAGTGACGTGGGGACAGGACTGGGAGCATGGACGCACGTGAGACTGGCTGGGGCACGGAAGGGGAAAGGCACCTGCGCTGATGGGTGACAGACTCCGGAGGCACCACGGGGCTTCCCGTGGGCTCTACCTTTTCTGGGTGTCAGAGCCCACCTGCCGCGTTCTCCAGCGCCACTCCCTGGTACAAACCCTCACCACTCCCACCTGGATCACTGCTTCCGGCTCCCACTCTCCTTCCCTACCGTCTACACTGTGCCCCCAGCACCCATCACGAGTCAATTGGGCCACACCTGTGCTCAGAGCCCTCCAACGCCCGAGCCAAGACCCCCCTGCCCCCGCCACCCTCCCAGCCTCTCCCCTGCTGGAGCTGCTCCCCAGGGGCCACTCCACCCCAGTGGAAGGACACACTACACCCCGACTGCCCTGCAACACTCACTGCCTGCCTCGCCCAGGAGGACGCAGCCTCTGAGAGGGCAGGAACGGCCTGTGTTGTGCACTACTGTGTCCCCAGCAACTGGAACAGGGACGAGGAGGTAGTAGCTGCGCTCGACGAGCCCCTTCCTAAGGAATGAGTGAATGGATGACAAGGGGACAAGGAAGGGGTGGATGGAGGGTGGGGCAGGGGGAGTGAGAGGCTGGGGCAGCGGATGGAGGGGCTTCTAGTCCACGCACTCACTCACTCGCTCCCTCTCCCTCTGTCTCACTTCGCACCCCACCTTGGCTGATGGACGTGCTTCCAAATTCAGTGGAAACTTGGACACAGTTAGAGGACTTCCACGCCACCCTTCCTGCATCTGCTGGTCTATGCAGATGCACAGGCCCGCACTCCCGGAGGTCCTGGACTCTGCTTCCCTCACGGCTCCAGGGCTGTCCACTTTCTGTCCACACTGTCCACTTGTCCTTCCCTCCTGGACTACGCACGTGGCATGGACGGGCTGTAAACCCCCAACTTCATAAAACTCTCCTGGCCTCCATCTCCCTCTTGCCCCTGCCCCCGTCACTCTGACTCACTTTGCTGCAAAACTCTTTAAAAACAAGCATTGCCTACAGGTGCCCACCACAACCCCTCTCCTCCCATTCCCAGCAAGCCCTCACCCCCACCACATGGCTGGACCAGCTCCTGCCTCAGACCCACAGGGCGCAGTGCACAGCCTTGGGTCCTCTCGTGGCCTCTGCAGAGGCCTCTGCATGCTCTTCCTTCCTAGAACACCGTCTACTGCCAGGCACACCTCCGCTGCTCCGCCAACCTCACCGCCAGCTGCCACTTGTAAGTCCAGGTGCCCTGGTCTCCATCACAGGGCAGCTCTTCCTCCACACTTCCCATTCCCCGGGGATCCTGGGTGGTCTCGAGCTCTGAAGATGACTGGGACACCCATGTCCCTCGAATCCCCACCTCCAGCCACACCTCTTCCCAGGCTGCTAGATGGCTCACCCCTCACGCTCTCCAGTCCTTCCTCTGACGACCCTATGCAAAGTGGCACCTCCAGGCCTGCACCCTGCATGCTTTATCTCATTTCATATGTGGGGAAAAAAAGCCCGGAACTCATCACCATCCACTCATCCGTCCACCCGCTGACTGCTCTCTGGGGCACGCCTACGCCGCTGAGCACCACACCAGGCTGCAAAGAAACCAGGCCCGGGAGGTGTCTTGTCCCCAGAACATGGGCCACCGGGCAGAGGTTCAGCTGTCTTCCTTCACTCCTGAGTCCTCAGCACCTAGCAGAGGCTCCATGAACACTGAATGAATGAATGATGAACAGGTGGAGGGAGGGCTGGCAGCAGGGCTGCCCACCTGGCTGGACAGACACAGGGCCAGAGAGCTGAGCAGAGGGCAGGATGGTGGACGGGGCATGGATGGGAAGGCAGACGGAGGCAGGGAAGTGGCTGCCTTCCCGCCTCCTCCCACCTCCTCCCCGTCGCCTGAGGTCCTTAAGAGCTGCGCCCTGGCACTCAGTGGGGCTCTTGCTGGAGTGAACTGCTGGAGGCCCCCATGTCAGACACAACCGGACCCCTGTCCTCACCCCAGGCCCACTCTGTGTGGGGAGCCGGCTCAGCCCCGACCCCACCCTGGTAGCACGGTGTTATTGGAAGCCGGGGAAGGGAAGCCTCACTCCTGGGCCCAGAATCTCTCTTGGCAAATGATCCACTCAGACGACCACAGGAGACGGCCAGGCGCCAGGAGCCCTCCTGGAAAGGAGGCAGAGTCCTGTGGCAGGGACCCAGCCACTGTGACCTCACCCTGGCCCAAGCGAGTCAGAGGAGTTCCAGGTGGTCACACACGGGCTGACCCAGTCAAGAGCACGGCTGGGAACTGAGGGCCTGGAGGCCCTGGGCACACACAAGAGCAGGAAGCTGCCAGCAGCCCTCACAGCCCTGGGGTTTCTCAGAAGCACACTCTGATGATCCTCACAGTACCCCAGCCCAGGCCCCACAGCTGCTCCCCAGGGCAGCAGGAGCTCGGCAGCACTACAGCCGACTACAGCCCCCCACAGCCCAGACGCACTCACGCAGGCTAACAAAGGGTGCCCCAAAGTCCTGGGAGAGAAGCAAAGCGGAGACAAGGGGACAGAGCGCCCGCCTTCCCTCCCAGGTGAGAACACGGAGGCTCAGAGCCTCTCCAGGCAGCAGGAGGCATGGACCCAGGGCCTCCTCCATAGCTCCACACCAGCCTCAGGAGCAGAGCGGCCCCAGCTGGCCTCTGAGGGTGCTCAAGGCTTTGCCAAGCAACAGGCCAGGGTGTCTGCCTCTCCCTCCAACCCTCTGAGCACCAATTAAATCAACTCTAATTAAAAACAACAAACTAATGAGAAATACCGCCCACTACCCACAGGCCCTTGGCTCACAGGGGTGAGGTGAGGGTTCCTCCCTGGGCTCCCCATGGACCAGCACTCGCCCCACAGTGGACCCAGCCCCCTCCACACACAGATACGCACACAGGGGTTCACGTGTCCCCAGGTGCCCCACACAAGAGCAGCAAAACGGCTCCCTCCCGTGACTTGGAGCCAGCATGTGGCCCCGTGGGACACAGATCACCTCCAACCCAGGGTTCCCTGCACAACCCAGGCTGCCTGGAGGGAAGATGTGTGGAGGCAGAGGAACCTGGGAGCCACCCCAGCAACGCCCAGGCCCTGCTGCAGACACAGGCGAGCAGAGACGTGCCCAAGCCAAGGGAAAGAGGGGTGGAAGGAAGAAAAGAGGGAGAGGCAGAGAGACACCAAGACACCAAGAGGGCCAGAGACAGAGAGCGTGGAGAGGAGACAAAGGGCTAGACAGGCAAAGTGGGAGGAGGAGGGAGGGGGAGGGGGAAAGAGGGGAGAGGAGGGGGAGGGAGAGAGATGAAGAGAAACAGAAGAGGGAGGCGGGAAGAGGAGGGGGAGGGGGAAGAAGGGGAGGGGAAGGAGGAGCAGCCCTGGACCCAGTCTATGTGTGCTGGGAGATCCAGGGGTCCTGCCCAGGGCTTGGTGCAACTCCTCCTGCCTCCTCTCCTGGCCCTCAAGGGCCGACACACTCAGCACCATGGACAGCGCCCCATGAGGCTGGGTCCTGCCGCCTCTGCCCAGCTCCCCGCTGGCCCGCACCCCCCAACACTGCTTACACCCCAACAATTCATTACTTCAGCAGAGGCACACTGCCCCTCCTGGGTGCCCACTCCAAGTGAGGCTCTAGGGACCCCCTGAAAAAAATAAGGCACCGTTGTCCTCAGGGACTTGGGTCCACAGGGAGAGAGAGGGGTAAACAGCTACCGTGACTCCTGGGCTGCTTCTGGGAGTGCCCACTGGATGTGGGAGCGCCCAGTCCTCCGAGAGGCCACACTCTCCACCAGCCACCTCCCACCCCAGCCCCCAACGGGCATTGCTAGCGGAACCACAGACCCCCACAGGGCCTTCCATAAATTCTACCCCAGGGCCATGCTGCAGAAAGGCACAGAATCCACCTCAATGCTGCTGTGCCCAGCACATCACAGACAGCTCTGGGGGCTGAGCCTTCCGTGTGACACCCCCAAGCCCAGAGAGCTCTGGGGGCTGAGCCTTCCATGTGACACCCCCAAGCCCAGTTCTGTACATGCTGCTCTCACCCAGCAGGGGCCAGCCCCAGGCTCAGGAGCAGGCAGAGCAGATGGGGGCAGCACCCCGGGATCCAGGCAGGCAATGCGAGGCTCCCTCTGAGGGCCTCACCCAAGAGACCAGAGGCCATGTAGCCGACTGCTTCTTCCTCACACACACAGAACCTTGAAGGCATGAGCCCCAGACTCGAGGACTCCACAGCCATCTCCTTCCTCCTCTGCCACCAGCCCAAACACCCCTCCATATACCCTCGTGTGCACCAGGCATCTTGGGGCAGTCACTGGGTGAGGATGGGGCTCTGGAAGGAGAGCTCTCGCCTGCTGTGGGGCCTGCTCCCTCCTCTTCCATCTGGGCTCTGAGCCTCGGAACCATAAGGCTCAGGAAAGAGCAGACAGCGGTCCCTGGCCCAGCACAGGGCCTCTGACACTGAAGTGCTAACAGGCTCTGTGGGGGCAACTCCCCAAGCACTCACTCCCCAGCCACCACTCTCCACACCAGAGCCATAGCAGCCCAGCCCAGCCTTCCGCCTGCCAGTCAGGGAAGCAGGAAAGGGGACCTCACAGTGCCCAGTGCACAGGTTGGGGAGTTAACACCCTGGAGGGTGGGGTGCAGAGCACTGGACCTGAGCTCCCATCCAGGCCCCTTGGGTCCATTTTCTAGATGTGCTGGTTACTTTGGCAATCACAAGCTGTTGTTAGGGTAAGTGGTTGAGGAGAAACTGCCGAAGCACCTTCCTGGCACTAGGAACTGTGAAAGCACTCAACACACACAGCCTCATTCATCCCAGGCAGCACAAGGGCTCTGAGCGAGGTGGACACCACAGGTGAGCGTCTCAGGCAGGCACAGAATTCAAACCGCCAAGTGCCCCTCCCAGACCACAGGCTTGGGTGAGGCCAGAAGTCCAGCCCTCCTCCTCACTAGGAAGCCCCTCACCTGGGCAGCAAAGCCACCTCCAACAGGCACCATGCTGGCTCAGGCCAGCCATGGAAGCTGGTGGCCCCTGGCCTGTGCACTCTGCAAGCCAGCGCCTCCTGGGGACAGGTCACTGTGATCCTCCCGTCAGCGAGAAATACAGCACTGGCACCTCTGGGAGAAGCACCCCCATAGCACACAGGGTGGCAAACAGACTGTCTCACATTCGTTCATCTCCAGCAGGGCTGTGAGGGGACCCCAGTGAGGAGACTGCAGCCGCCCCAGCTCCACGGCGCAACTGAGCTTCAGAGAGCACACGCCCGGGCCGCACGTGCTGGGCCTCCTGGCCTCAGCTTGCCTACCCTGTGAGGACGACCACGAAGTCCATGACGTTCCAGCCGTTCCGCAGGTAAGAGCCCTTGTGGAAGACAAAGCCCAGAGCGATGATTTTGATCCCTGCCTCAAAGCAAAAGATCCCGATGAAATAGGGCTCCGTGTCGTCCTAGGAGAAGCACAGAACAGTGGTCACCCCTGGCCCCTACCCGGTGTAGTCGCGGGCAGAGACGGTTGGTGAGGACCCCACCCCACCATGTGCAGGCCACAGCTATCGTGAGGGTCTGACCCTCCTCACCTTGCCCCCAACACCCTGCAGATTCTCCAAGGAGCCATTCCCATCACTGAGCCTGCTTGCTGTCTGCACGTGTCCCCTAATGGGGACACCGTTTACAGCAGCAACATCCCAGTCATGCCTGCGGGCCCCTCGTGCCTCCCACCCTGGCATCTCAGCTTCTGCCCACGTCACAGTGGGGCCCCAATCTCCCTGCTAGCACCATGCAGTGGGCCTTGCTTCGGGGAAGACAGTGATGTAACAGTACTAGTTGTGGGTGCTTATCAGGTAGTTTTTCCTTTATTAACTAGGGTGGCCCTTTAATACCCCATGAGGTCATCCCCATTCTAACATGAGGGAGACAGAGGCACAGAGACGCCCAGGAGCCAGGCAGAGGCCACAGCAGCCTCTGGGTGGGAACCTGCACACGGTTGCCTGGATACAGCTCAGGCTTTCTTGAACTCAGTCCAGGCCCCGTTTATGCATTCAACATGCACCCGGGTAACCAGAACACGCACATCTCGGCAGAAAACAACAGAAATGAGAAGCACAACCTCGGCCCTGAGTGTGCTGAGCGATGACCACCACATCTGCGAGGACCCTGGAGGCAGCCAGCCACAGTCTGGGCCTGAAGCTGGGAGCCACCCTGGGCTCAGACCACAGGGAGCCTCCCAGAGGGCGTGGCGCCTGCAGGCAAGGCTTCCACAGCTCGATTTTGAGAAAGGGATCCAGGTGGAGGGAACAGAGCAGCCAAAGGAATGAAGACAGCTGATCCTAAAAAGATCCCTTTCCTGCACCCCAGGCTGAGCTCCAGCCAACAGTTACTGGGCATGAGAGAGCAGAGCCAGGCCCTACCAGTGCCGAGCTGGGAGCAGCAAACAGGGTGGAGATGGGGCTGTGTGGAGCTTGGGGAGACCCCAAAGACTCCTCGTGAGCACACGCGTGGGGCTGGCAGGGAAAGGCCCTGTGCAAGGCAAGCCCGGGGAGCTGGGCTGAGGGAGCTGCATGTGCAGGGTTGGCATGGGGGTGTCGGACACCTGCACTCCGGGGCTGCTGCCTTAGGAAGCAGGTGAAGGGGTGGGGAGAGGAGACCAGCTTCAAGGGCCTCCCCTGAGGGTTCGTCTTCAGGACTGTGGAAGTCACAGGAAGAAGCAGCTGCTGGGCTGCCACAGAGCTGCCAGGTGAGGTGAGTGCCACCAGTTCCACAGCCTGTGCCTTCCTCCCCAGGAAGCCAGGCTCTCGAGGGCTCTCCACATCTGACTCCCACCTTACTCAGCCTGGGCTCCTCCTGTCCTGTGGTGGAGCTGGCCCAAGGCTTGGCTGGCAGTACCTGGTAGAAGCTACCAGCACCCAAGGGTCCATCATGACCCGTGCTGACTCGCCCATGCTCTTCCTGGCCTCGAGCCTTCTGGTCTGATTTGTTTAGGAGGGACCCCTTTTCCCAAGGGGTGGGGTTGCTGACCATCTGCCCCAGGGGAACAGTGGGGCCCCAGCAGACAGAGATCTTCACAGGAAACTTCCTGGTGAAAAAGAGAACAGGCCCGATGCCTAGGAAGGACCAGCCAGCACCCTCAGCTGGGAAGGAGGCCCCAGCCCGAGCCCTCTCCTCTGCCCTGCCCAGCCCATGGCTGAAGGCTGGCTTAGGTGGGAGGGATGGGTGTGCAGGCAGCTTGGTGTTGCACTGTAAGCTGGGGCCTGGCTCCAGGTAGCTCCAGAGTCGACGGGGAGGTGGGAAACAGCCCCGAGAGGCAGGGAACCAGGGAGGCCTCGCCCAGGGCCAGGCTGGGAGACTGAGGGGCTGCCCCTGCACCACCCAGCCTCGGCCTGCTCTGTGGGCAGCAGCACAGCCTCCCCTCCATCCCAGGGGACATCAATGGCTGGGCCTGCACATGGGACTGGGACTGGTCAAGAGCTCCCCTGACCTCTAGGCTGGCTCAGGGCGGGCATGTTCTGCAGTTTTCCCAACAGGTTAGCTCGCCACTCCTAGAAGTGTCCTCCCCAACCTATAACCACAAAGTAAACCCTCCCACACCTGCGAGGCAGGAACTTGCAAGGCTGGACACCCACTGCCTGGCAGGGCAAGACAGCTTGATCCTCCCTGCCCCTGCCCCGGCCTGGCTCCTGGGCCTGCGTCCCTCTGACCCTGGCCCTGCCCTCCTTCCTGTGGCTTGGCATTCAAGGCTCTCTGCCTGTTTCCTCTCAAACTCACCCTCTTCTCCGGCCTCCAGAAAGCAATGGGCCCCACCAGGGTCCTGCCCAAGTCCCCCACAGGGACCATGACTCACGCCTGCCTCATGGTGTGGCTGGGCTGTCCACACTCCTCCTCCCCACCCTGCCATAACCCAGACCACTGGGCGTTCCAGACTGTGCTCCATCAAGACCTCCTCACCTCGGCCACCCACCACTCACCTTCTCCTGGTGCCTCACCTCCAGGACAGGCTCCCTGTCTCCGCTTCTGCACTCCTGGGCCTGCGGTGGCCCAGGTTCAAAGGGAGTTCAGTTTCAGGGCTAAAGTCTGAATAGCTCTTGTCTCAGGATGCTAGTGGGGGCGGAAGCCAGGCTCAAGGGAAGAGGGAGCAGCTCCTGACACCCCAGAGAGGCCGTCTCCTGGACGCCTCTGGCCCCGCACCCCCTGGGCCCCCACTTGCTCTGCCTTCTGCTCACCTGGAGGCTCCAGTCTTTAGGCACACTCGGAACCCAGACATGGGGCCAGGCATCAGGGAAGAGTGGGGGCTGGGGGACATGCTCTGACCTCAGAAACAGTGCTCACCTCCAAAATGCTGCCCTTCCTCTGACCCAGCCCCTCCAGAGACCCCACAGGGCTGGCCTTCCACCTCACCTCCTGTTGAGCCACAGAGACCTTGCCCTGGCACCCTGACTCACACAGACTCTATGCTCCAATGGGGGCTACCACGGGGGCCTCTTGGCTGGAATCTGGGGACGGGTAAAAATGATTCAGAATGTTTGAGAAGGAATGTTTCCCACAGGATGGTGAGGCCCACTGGAGAAGAGGTTCCAAGCAGGCCCGCACAAGACAACTTGGAGGATGAGGCTCAGGGTTCCCAAATCCAGGCCAAAGCCCATCTCAGCCCAGCAGGGCACACATGGCATTCAGAGCTGACCTTCCCGAAGACATGAATGCCCCTTCCCCACCCCAAGTTTAGAACATGGTTTTCTGGATCAAAGTCTAGCGCCGAAAGCCAGGACAGCCATTGAGGTGCAGGAGTAGCTCGTGGCACAGGACAGACTGGCCCAGGGCTAATGTGGCCACGCCCAGGGCTCAGCCGGTGACCCCAGCTGCCCTGGCCCTCGAGGAAGGTGTTATCTGCCAGGCCTACCTTTTCCTTCAGACGCGAGGGGCACTGCCCAGACGACCCTGCCCGAGGAAGCTGTTCTCAGGCACAGACCATAAAGGAAAGTGGAGTAGCGGCCTCCCCACCACCCTGCCCTCAGGCCCAGCCGGGCACTCACCAGCCGCTCGGACATGGGCGTTTTGTCCCCATCAGGGAGGTGCTGCTCCAGGGCCAGCACGATGCAGTTGGCGATGATGGTGGCCAAGATCATATACTCGAATGGAGTGCGTGAGTTAAGGACTGGCCGGCAGACGCCGCACGGAGGGAAACACGAGGCCGACGCCAGCAGAGCCCAGTGCAGCAGCCACCGCCAGGCCGTCTCCGGAAGGTCTGAGACAACTGGGTCCGGAGCCCCTCTCCTGGCGGACGCGGCCTGGTCTCCCTCACTCCCTGCCCCCATCCCTAGGGGCGGCCGCGAGGCGGGGCCTCCGCAGTCTGGGCCGCCAGCCCCTCGGCACACCCGGGCGGCCGTCAGCACCGCGGACAGCGCCTCCGGCCCGGCTCCGCCCGACTCCAGCGCCCCGAGGGGAGGGGGCCGAGCGCCCCCAGGCGAGGCTGGAGGGAGACCCCGCGCAGGCGCACGCTGCTCCCTCCAGACACGCAGCCACATGTACCTACACAGGCACGTGAACATGCATGTAGCCCGCATCGCGAGCGGACGCACGCGCAGCGCCAGGCTCCAGCTCAGCCCGCACACGCAGGCACCTGCAGCCAGGCGCGCGCACGGCCGCGTCCCCACAGCGCTCGCACCTGCACGGACGCGGCTTCGCCCTCGGTGCCCTCCAGGCTGGCCGCGCACTGTGCACCGACCAGGATCCCCAGGACCCGGCGTGCGGAGGGACGAGTCCGGAGCAGAGGGGCTCCGCCCCGCGCCCGCCGCACTCACGGAAATGCTCCCGCACCCGCCGCTCCGAGGGGCCCTGGGGCGCTCCGTACCCCCCTCGCCCGTCTCCCGACGCCTCCCCAGGTCGCGCCCTCCCGGCCACCGGGAAGATGGCCCCGGCCCCGGCCCCCACCCCGGTCCCCGCCCGGCCCCGCCCGGCCCCGCCCGGCAGGATATGGCCACTCGGTGATGCGCTTCGCGTATTTGCGGACGACGTTGTCCTCGCTGAAGACGAAGAGCGAGCGGTTGACGGTGAAGCAGTTCTGCTTGACCGGGATGGGGTTGTACAGCGCCATGGTCCGCGCGCGCTGCGCGATCGACTGCTTGTAGAGGACCCGCTGGCCGGGCTGCAGGCCCCCGGGACCCGGGCCCCCCGCCCCGCCGGCCCCGCCGCCCCGGGCCCGCTCTCCGCCGCCGGGGCCCCCATAGCGGCCGCCCAGCTCGTCCCCGAAGCGGACCATGGCTCCCGGGCCCCGCGTGCATCCCCGGCCCAGCGGCCCCGGCAGGGAGGGCGCGGGGCGCGCCAGGCGCTCAGAGCGGAGCAGCCACGGAGCCGCCGGGACCGCAGCGGACCTCGCCCGGCCCCACCGCCGCAGCCGCCGCCGCCTCACCCGACTCCGCGGCCCCGCGCCACGCCCTATAAGGGGCCGGTCACGTGGCGGGGCCCGGCCAATCCGCGCCGGCCCCGCCCACCCTGCCGCGCCGGCCCCGCCCCGCGGCCGCCCCCGCCCCGCCCCGGCCCCTCTGGCTGCGCCTCCCTCGCTCCGCGCCTCCCACCCCGGGGCTGGGCCGGGCCCAGGAGCGGACGAGCCTGTGGGTCCTCGACGGCCGCTCAGCGCCAGCCCGGGCCGTCCCCGGAGCCCACTCTGCCGGCCGCACCGCCCCTGGGTGCCCTCGGCTCCTCAAACTCGGCCCAGACGGACCCCTCGCTCCGCCCGGAGGCGCCACCAGCCCTGGGGCTGCAGCCCAGAGCTGGGCGCCAGGCCTGGGCCGGCCCGCCCCGTCCCCGCCGGGTCCCCGGCCTTCCCAACCCTCCGGGTGCGCTCGGCTCGCGGCCTTGGTGCCACGCGGACGCTTCTGTCGGGGGCCCCCAGCCCGGGTGCGGGACCTGCTGTTTCCACGCACGGGGCTGGCTCCGGGATCTCAGCTCAGAGAAGCCTCTGACCGCCTTGCAGGCCACGCCCCGTTAGGGAACCTGTCACGGTCACTGCCATTCCCCAGGCCTCCTTGAGCGCCCACCGCGGGCCGGGCCTGTCCTGGGCTCCCAGCTCTGCCCTCACGGAGCTGACAGTTTTGTACAAAGCACAGCAACCATTTACACAGCACTCACTTCGTGCAGGCCCGTGGATCCTCACAACCTCCAAAAAGGCTGCCCCGGGGTCGGGGAGACCTTCGGGAACAAGGGACCCTCTCGGACCTGAAGCTCGCAAGGCGCTGAGTGCAGAGTGAGGCCGGGTGCGGGCTGCGCCTTCTGAGAGGGAGGCAGTCCGCACAGTTCCGAGCAGAGGCGCGTAGGCCTCTGAAGGGTCCCTCGGGCTGCCGTGTGGAGTGTGGACTGCAGGAGGCTGGGGTGCTGAATCACTTAGGATGCATTCAGAGGCGAACAACCCGCTTCCCAGCTAGCAGCAGCTTGCACGATGCCATTGTGATCTCACTGAATACGAAGCCACCGTCTCTTCTCCCTCCAAAATCCCCACATACACTTTCTGCCTTCCTGCCTGTTGCCTCATGCCCCAGGGTGGCTGTCATAGCACAGGGCATCACACCGCTACACCAGCATCTCAAACGGGAAGAAAGTGGCAGGTGTACAAAGGATGACCACTTTGTGAATCAGGTTACGATTTTCTTTTCTAACAAAGGAAAAGCTTCTCAGAGGCTCCCCCTGCAAATGTCTCTTTAACCCTGTTAGGCCATGGGCCATGTGGCCGGCCCTGACTTTAACAGGGTGGGAAAGTGAACATGTGTCAAAGTGGACCAGGATGGCCAGCCCCCACTAGGCGAGCACATAGTTGCCCCAAACAAAATCAGGGTTCGCTTAGCTGGGAAGCAGGTGCTAAGGCTGTCGGGGAGGCTGCCAACTGGCCTGTCACAGAGAAAAATCAGAGCCCAGGGAGGGGTTTTGACAGCAGCACAGAGAGAGATGATGTGGTTTGAACATGGGGGCCATGAGCAGTGAGTGCCTCTTTCTCTTAGAGAGGGTGCGTCCAGTGTAAACGTGAAGGAGAGATAGAAACACAGGCTCTTCATTTTTGGTCTGAGTGACTGAGTCGAGGGGGATGCCCTTTGCCGAGATGGGGAAGACAGAGGGAAGAGCTTGTTAGTCACAGGGTGGAAATTAAGAATTGCCTATTGGGGACAGAAGTGGAGATGCTATGCAGGGGTGGAGTTTCTCGAGGGATGCCGAGAGGAGAGGCCAGTGCTGCAGCCCTGCGCCTGGAGGCTGGGCTCGACACATCCGCTCTGCCCTTCCCTCCATGCTGCGTGACGCTGGAGCTGGCCTTTGAAAGCCACATCAGCCTGTTCCTTGACCTGTGGTTTCTGGTTATGCTAGCCCAACAGGAGCACGAAAGGCCCTTGAGGGAAGGAAAGAGCAAGGCCAAGGTGTCTACTATTCCCCTGACTTCCTCCTGCCAGGTCACCGAGGGTTGGCTGTGCACCTCAATTGAAGCTCCGGCCCTGTCAGGCACCCACCACTCTCCTTTCTCTCTCTCCAGTTCCAGTTCCTGCGTCCTCCCCTTGTTCCTGCCGGCGGGGGATGGCATCACACGGGCGTGGTGAATCCTGGCCCTTGGGACTTCCCTGCGCCTTGCACAGATCGCACAGATTGTGGTAGATGGTCCCTTGCAAGTGTCATCCTGCCTGATGCATCACCACCGAGGAAGCGACCGAAGTCAGAGACAGAGGATGCTGCCACTCCCCAAGAATGAAGCCAGTGAGGAGGAGCAGCCAGGGCTGTGGGGGGTCGGGGGAGTGCCCTGTCCCGGAGCTGAGGGAGGAGTGCGTGTGGTCCATAGAGATGAGGACCGACATTCAGCCATCAGAGTGGAAAGACAGAGGTACCCATCACCCGGACAGCAGTTTCCACAGAGGAGCAGCCTGAGTGGGGCAGATTGAAGAGAATGAGTTGTGAGGAAGTCCCTACAGCGGGTGTAGACAGCTCGTTCAGTGAGGAAGTCCCTACAGCAGGTATAGACAGCTCATTCAGTGAGGAAGTGCCTACAGCAGGTGTAGACAGCTCGTCCAGTGAGGAAGTCCCTACAGCAGGTGTAGACAGCTCGGTCAGTGAGGAAGTGCCTACAGCAGGTGTAGACAGCTCGGTCAGTGAGGAAGTGCCTACAGCAGGTGTAGACAGCTCGGTCAGTGAGGAAGTGCCTACAGCAGGTGTAGACAGCTCGGTCAGTGAGGAAGTCCCTAGAGCAGGTGTAGACAGCTCGGTCAGTGAGGAAGTCCCTACAGCAGGTGTAGACAGCTCGGTCAGTGAGGAAATCCCTACAGCAGGTGTAGACAGCTTGTCCAGTGAGACAGGGAACAACACAGATGCAGCATTAAGGAGTTTTTTGTTTGTTTGTTTTTTAAGGTAGGGGATATTATTGGACTTCGTATGTGATGGCAGTGACTCAACAGAAAGAAAAATTGCTGATGCAAGAAAAAGAGTGTCTTGCCTCGTCCAGGCAAGAGGGCATCAGACTTGGGACAGCTCACTCGAGGCAGGGAAAGAAAAGCGGGTTGCACGATTGCAGGCACAGGTGGGCTGGAGGATTCATTTGGGGGAGGATGAGGGTTTTATTGTGATTATTCTACTTTCTCAGTGAAACAAGAAACAAAACAAGCAACTGAGAGTGAGAAGGGGGCATTTGCAGGTTGGCAGAGGGAGGAGAGGGTTTGAAATGCTCATCCAGGGCTATAGGGAAGAGAATCCACAAGAGAAATGTGTAGAGTTGACAAGTCTGGAGCTGGGGGTGACTAAGTCCAGGACAGGCTGTGTGGTGGGCACTGCTGCAGTGTCTAAGCCAACGACCAGCTGAGCTTGTCACCCCTCGAGGTTCCCATCTTCCTCCGGACCCTCCAGCACACTTGCTCACAGCCCCTCCCCCATCCCTCTCCAACCTCAGAGTCCTCCTGCTGCCCCCTGTCCCCCACCCCCATCCCTCACTCCCTCACCCTCTGTCTTTCTCACCTGGCAGAATTCCCATCTGGAACCTCCAGAGACACCCACCCAGGCTCCCGCCACTGGGGAAGGTCACAAATTGGACAGACTGGTGTCACTCTGGTTCCCCAGAAACTCCTCCAGGGGTCCCAAAGTTGGTCACAGCCCTTGCGGTGGGAGGTGGTGGTTGTAGCCACACCCCGGCCGCCCTCCACACTAGGCTCCTGCACCCCACCCTCCCAGCACAGCACCTGCAAGCCCGGCACCTCTTCAGTTGTTCCTGCGATGTCCCCTGCAGATCTCAACTCTGTCACTGTGTGCTGGGTCCCCTTATGGGGAAGCGGGGAGGAGAACTAGGAGGGTTTTTTCTTTTTATATAATTAACATTTAATTCTACTAATAATAACAGGCACTAGGGCTCTGTGGAAGACACAGAGGATCCCAGCATCCAAGCACGGTGCAGCCCCTCCCGGACCTCCGCATCTCAGAGGTCACCACTGTCCAGAATTTTGTGTTCACCGTTCCCTTTCTCTCTGTACATCTATGTGCAATTTATTGTGCAGTTGTACATGCTTTTGAAATTCATTTCTTTAAAAAAAAAAAAAGTCTCGATCTGTTGCCCATGCTGGAGTGCAGTGGTGCCATCTCAGCTTGCTACAACCTCTACCTCCTGGGTGTAAGCAATTCTCGTGCCTCAGTCTCTGAGTAGCTGGGACTATAGGAGTACGCCACCACAACTGGCTAATTTTTTGTATTTTCATAGAAGAGAGGGTTTTACCATGTTGTCCAGGCTGGTCTCGAACTCCTGAGCCTAGGCAATCCGCCCACCTGGGCTTCCCAAAGTGTGGGGATTACAGGTGTGAGCCACCGCGCCAGCCCCATGCTTTTGAAATTCACACAAGAGAGCTGAGCTGTCATCCTCTGGTGCTGCAGCGTACCCGTGTTGTTGCGTGTAGCTGTGAATCACTTGTTTTCACCACATATGTTAGTCTGTCGTGTGACAATGTATTGATCCATTCTACTTTGATGGAGATTTGTGCTGCTGTCCAATTCCTGCCATTTCAATTCTCCAATGAACATTTAATGTCATTCTCCTGGTGCTCGGACAAGAGCCTGCAGGTCTAACCGGAGGAGAGAAATTGCTGGGCCATGGGACGTGCCTCTCGACCTCACTGGATGCTGCTAACTTAGGGCCCGAAGTGCAGCGATGACCGTCCCGCGGCACCACACAGACCCTGGCTCGCTTGGCATTCTCTCCAACACTCTAGTGTTATCAGCCTTCATGTTTTTGTCAGTCTGGTAGGCATTTCAGGTCCCTCACTCTGTTTTAATCTGCGTTTTCCTGCTCACTAATGGAGTAGGGCATTTTCTCACATTCCTTGCCCATTCACGTCTTCCCCTTTGCCAAAACGCCTGTTCAAATCTTCCACCCACTTTTCAACTGGATTCTGTCTCTCCTTCTGATTGACTTGTCGAAGTCCTTACATGTTCTGGGCACAAATCCTCCATCAGATGTGTAGAGTTGCAGTATCTTCTCTCACTCTGTGATTTGTCTTTTGCTTATTTCGTGATTCTTTTGATATGTAGAAGTTCCTTATTATACTGTAACCGAAATATATCCAGCTTTTCCCTATGTTTTGTGCTTTTTGAATCCTAGGAAATTCTTCCTTTGTTCATTGTTGTGAGAGATTCTTTGGGAGATTTGAGAATAGATTCTCCTATATTCTCTTCTAAAATTTGTGCAGTTTTGCTTTTTCTATTTTAAACCACTTGCAAATGATTTTTCTGTATGATGTGAGGCAGGCGCCATTTTCATCATCTTAATATAATTAAATTGTCATGACACCATTCACAGAAGGGCCCCAACTGTCTGCTCTCTGCTCTGCTCAGACGAACTCTTCACCTGCTCTGGGCCAATACTCCCTGCATTGATTACAAAAGTCTTATTAAAAGGTTAATGCCTCTACCTGGTTTCTTCTTTGAATTTTTTTTTTTTTCAGACAGGCTCTCACTCTGTCGCCCAGGCTGGAGTGCAATGGCTGGAGTGCAATAGCACAATCTCAGCTCACTGCAACCTCCACCTCCCGGGCTCAAGCAATCCTCCTACCTCAGCTTCCCGAGTAGCTGGGACCACAGGTGTGCACCACCATGCCCAGCAAATTTTTGTATTTTTTATAGAGCCAAGGCTTGGCTATATTGCCCAGGCTGGTCTGGAACTCCTGAGCTCAGGTGATCCGCCCACCTCAGCCTCCAAAAGTGCTGGGATTATAGGTGTGAGCGACTGCGCCTGGCCAAATTTTTGCTATTCTTGACCCTTTATTTGCCCTTATAATTTTTAGGATCGACTTGTCAGGTTATATACATGCACACAGTGGACTTTTGACAGGAATTATATAGAATCAATAGATAAATTTGGGGGAAATATACATTTTTGGTATTGAGGCTTTCAATCCTTATGCAATACATATGTATTAATTATTAGGGTCATCATTAGTTTATCCTATAAACTTTTATAATATTCTCCAACAAGGTCCTGAACATTTATACTCTATTTATTTCTAAGTGTTTCATGTTTTTCACACTACTGTGAAGGATTCCATTTTTAAAGTTGCATTTTCTGTCACTCGTTTAGAAACCCAGTTATTTTGGGCCAGGCGCGGTGGCTCATGCCTGTAATCCCAGCACTTTGGGAGGCCAAGGCGGGAGGATCACCTGAGGTCGGGAGTTCGAGACTAGCCTGGCCAACATGGAGAAGCCCCATCTCTACAAAAAATACAAAATTAGCCAGGCATGGTGGCATGTGCCTGTAGTCCCAGCTACTCGAGAGGCTGAGGCAGGAGAATCGCTTGAACCTGGGAGACGGAGGTTGCAGTGAGCTGAGATTGTGCCACTGCACTGCAGCCTGGGCAACAAGAGCGAAACTCCATCTCAAAAAAGAAAAAGAAGGAAGGGAGGGAGGGAGGGGAGGGGAGGAAGAAAGAGAAACCCAGTTATTTTGTAAATTGATTTTATGTAGAGCAACATTTCTGAATTTCCTGAGTCTAATAACTTATTGTTAGATTTCTCTGTTTTCTATATAGATATACCAAAACAATACTTTTTTTCTTTTCCAATTCTTATAGCTTTTATTTCTTTTTCTTATCTTTCTGTGCTAGCTGAGACTCACAATGCAAGTAAGTACAAAGATGTACAGAAATGTGATAGTGGGAACCTGTCCTGTTCCTCATCTTAAATAAAATACATTCAACCTTTCATACTTACATATGATGTTTATTATATTCTTTTGTTTATTTTTATTTTTATTTTTTGAGACAGAGTCTCACTCTGTTGCCCAGGCTGTAGTGCAGTGGCATGATCTCGGCTTACTGCAACCTCAACCTCCAGAGTTCAAGCAATTCCCCTGCCTCAGCCTCTCAAGTAGCTGGGATTATAGGTGTGTGCCACCATGCCTGGCTAATCTTTTTTTTTTTTTTGTATTTTTAGTAGAGATGGGGTTTCACCATGTTGGCCAGGCTGATCTCGAACTCCTGACCTCAAGCAATCCACCTGCCTCAACCTTCCAAAGAGCTGGGATTACAGGCATGAGCCACCACACTCGGCCTGTTATGTTCTTTTTTGTTTTTTTAGACGAAATCTCGATCTGTTGCCCAGGCTGAAGTGCAGTGGCACTATCTCAGCTCACTGCAACCTCCACCACCTCCCAGGTTCAAGCAATTCTCCTGCCTCAGCCTCCTGAGTAGCTGGGATTATAGGCGCGTGCCACCATACCTGGCTAATTTTTGTATTTTTAGTAGAGATGGGGTTTTGCCATGTTGGTCTTGAACTACTGACCTCAGGGTGATCCACCCACCTTGGCCTCCCACAGTGCTGGGATTACAGGCATGAGCCACCGTGCCAGGCCTGTTCTTTTTTTTTTTTTTTTCCCAAAAGATACCCTTCATCAGGTCACAAAGTTCCCCTCTAGTCTTAATTTCTAGGAGTTTTTCTCACGAATAGGTGATAAATTCTGTCAAATGCTTTTTCTGCATTGAAATGACCTAATTTTTCTCCTTCTATGTGTTAAGGGAATGGCTTACATAAACTGATTTCCTAAAGTTAAACCAACCTGTCATTCCTGGGGTAAATCAAACATAATCATCTTTGCATACAATTCAGATCTGGTTTACCAATAACTTGTCTAGACTTTTTGCAGCTGTGCACTGCACTGTTCTCATCAGGTTTGGATATCCAGGTTACGCTAGCCTTGTAAATGAGTTAGAGAGCATTTCTATAGGGAATTTATATTTTGAAAGTTCAGTGGAACTCACTGACTGGGCCTGATGTTTTGTTTGTGATTTTAATTACTGATTCTATCTCTTTAAGAGTTATAAGACTATTTGGGTTCTCTATTTCCTCTTGAGTCAGTGTTAGTTCAGTTATATTTTTCTAGAAATGTATTGGCCTAAAATTGTTCATATTATCTTTTAAATCTATGTTATATCTATGGCTGTGTCCACTTTATTTATTTATTTATTTTTTTTTTTTTTTGAGACATGGTCTTGCTCTGTCACCCAGACTGGACTGCAGTGGTAGAATCTCAGCTCACTGCAGCCTCAACCTCCCAGGCTCAAGCCAGCCTCCCACCTCAGCCTCCTGAGTAGCTGGGATCACAGGTGCATGCCACCATGTCCAGCTAGTTTTTAAATTTTTTCCAGAGACAGGGTCTTGCTATGTTGCCCAGGCTGGTCTCCAACTCCTGGGCTCAAGTGATCCTCCCACCTCAGCCTCCCAAAGTGCTGGGATTACAGGTGTCAGCCACTGCACCTGGCCTACTTTTAAATTGTTTATTTATGCTCCCCCTTCCCCACCTGCCCAGAGGGTTGCCATTCTGATTAGTGTTGCCAAAGAACCAGTTTTGGTTTGATTGTTTCCAGTGCATGTTAGTTTCTATCTAATTAGTGCTTCTCTTTATACCTCTTGTTTTAGGTTGATTTTGCTTCTTCGGGTGGATGATGAGCTAATTAACTTTCAGCCTTTCTTTTAAAAAAAACACACATAGGACATTACTGTTATTTTAAACAGTTGCAGTTTCCTTGAAAGTGTGCCTCATAGGCCTCCAACTATGGGAATGTCATGACCAATGGCCTCAGCTCTTGTGCTCAGAATCTGTCTCTGCATTTGTGCTGAGGCCACACTTCTTTGGCTCAAGAACTCCCTGGCAGCTTTCCTGAACCTTCCTTAGGTTGTTTAGTGATCTAGGTCACTCCCAGTCAACCTTCTTTCCCTCTCTTCCTCTCTGGAAGTTAGAGCTACTCACATTCTGAAGCTCTTCCAGGTTTCTTAGCTACCTCCATGCTTCATCTCTAATAATAACAACAATATCTAATCTTCATCATCTAATAAAATCTTCTCTTTTTTTTTGAAAGGGCTTCATTCCCATCACCTAGGCTGCAGTACAGGGGTGTGATCTCAGCTCACTGCAACCTCCACCTCCTGGACTCAAGCAACCCTTTCATTCCAGCCTCCCAAGTAGCAAGGACTACAGGCACACACCACCATGCCAGGCTAATTTTTGTTTGTTTGTTTGTTTTTGTTGAGACGGTGTTTCACCATGTTGCCCAGGCTGGCCTCGAACTCCGAGTTCAAGTGATCTGCCCACTTGGCCTCCCAAAGTGCTGGGATTACAGGCACGAACCACCACACTCAGCCTTCATCATCTAATAAAATCTAACCAAATCCTTATACCTTTATCCCATCTGCATCTTGGAAGACCTGGACTAACGTAAGTGGCATCAGGAGAGGATCTGGGACTGTCCTGCCCACCACCCAAAGGGTGCAGAGGCTGCTGTCCTGGTTGGCTGGGAGGTCCGGTGGTCCCTGGCACACGGTGGGAGCTTCATGAGTGATGATCTGGGAAAATATCTCGGTGGAGCACAGCGCTGTGGCTGGTGGGATGATGCAGGCCCCTGAAAAACTGGGAGTGGGGAGCAACCAAACCAACAAAGACAGGACAGCGGGCTGGTTCCCCATACTGACATCCTGAGAGCTGTTACCAAGCTCGGTGTGAGACTGGAGTGCCTCTACCACAGAGGTAAACAGGCACTTAACCGGAGTGAAGGGCCACCGGTGGGTCAGCTCTGCAAAGGTAGAAGGTAAGGGTCCCCTGGGGAAAATCTGGGTCCCAAAGATGTAACGATGAGGATCCTCCAGTCCTCTGGAACCTCTGGAAGTGCACAGGTCCTCCTGCCCCATAAAGGTGAGCACATCTACTGTGCTGGAGATGTTACGGAATCACCTGTCTCACCAGGAAGCAAGTGCTCGCCTCAGGAGCTGTCCCACCTGCCTGCCAGGCCAATTGCGAGGGCTAAATCCCAGCACAGACCAACGGGAAGGGGCAGGGTGCTAAGCCTAAAAAGGGAGAAAGGGGCTGCACAGCTAAGTAATTGCAAGAACTGGTTGATGGCCTCAGCTGGGGCAGAAGAGAAGTCCCGGGATGGGAGAGTGAGGAGCTTGACCAAGGGTCTGGAAACATTTGCTGCAGTGGGGCACTTTCTCAGGACCCAGGAGGTGGGGGAAACTTGGAATGGCTCTTAAAAGCCTTGAAAAAAGTGGTAGCCAGCTCACAGTGAAGCAGAAACCCTCAAGTTCTCTGGCAGCTGGTAGAGGAAGGAATGGGGTGGAGGGAGGTGGGTGTGCAGGAAGCCCTGGGGAGAACACCAGCATCACCAGGAAGTCGAGGCATTCCCCGTCTGCAGCCTGTGCTGAGGGTGGGAGAGTCAAGAGGTTCCCCGTCTGCAGCCTGTGCTGAGGGTGGGAGAGTCGAGGGGTTCCCCGTCTGCAGCCTGTGCTGAGGGTGGGAGAGTCGAGGGGTTCCCCGTCTGCAGCCTGTGCTGAGGGTGGGAGAGTCGAGGGGTTCCCCCTCTGCAGCCTGTGCTGATGATGGGAGACGCAGCTACAGAGCCGGGCTCCCTAATCCCCGTGGGGAAGATGAGGCAGGCGGCCACCGAGGGGCTTGGGGGCAGTAACAGGGGGTGGTAACAGAGCACGGTGCCCTGAGGGGTGAAACCAGTGGCCAACAAGGGGGAAGCTTCACATGTAAGAGTCAACAGAGGGCAGGGGCTGAGGGGCTGCCCCAGCAGGAAGTCACACTCCCGTGCTGTTTCTGGACATGAGCCGATTTTCAGAATTGGAATCCACTGACGGAAGAGTGGCTGGGAGCCTGGAATGAGCTGCGATGTCTGGCAAGTTAATACCTGGCCCTTCCCGGGGGCTCGGGCTGCTTCCCTGGGGGACTAGAGGGAGCATGCAGGCACCTTCGCTGTAAGTGCCTTGCAATTTAAAGAGACAACTGCATATTACAATAATTATAAATCCTGCTGGTGGCCCAGTGTGTCAAGATGTAATTTGTGATAATAACAACATAAAGGGGATGGTGCTACGGAGGAGCAAAGGTTTTGTAGACAACTGAAACTAAGTTGGAATTTCAAAACATTGAGAGGATTCATTGAAACCATGTTCAAACAAAACCTTGAATGTGAATGTGCGTCTGTCCCCCCAGGCCTGGCCTGGACAGCTCTGGCCCTCATCAGAGAAGCCTCCCTGGCTGAGCGTTCCTGTCACAGGCTCTGCCTCCCTTCATGGTGTCCATGCTGCGGAGTCCTAATGAGGGAAAGGAGTCAGACTGGCGGGACCAGGGGAAAGCAACAGAGAGAGCGGAGAAGCTGTGAGTCTGCCTTTCTTCATGGTCCAGGACACATGGCCCTCCCGTGCAGACAAATCACAATCTTCCTACGCCCAGTTATCACCAGACCCTTGGCTGATAGAAAAATGCGTTAGCTCCCTGCAACCTGGGCGTTATCAGCACTGTACATGGCCCTCTCCGGCACAAGCCCCATCCTATAAAATCCCCAGCACGCCTTCGGCTCTTGCTGCCAGCACCTCTCTTGGTGATTGCCCATTGCTTTCTTGCAACGTATTTTCCTACTTTCTCTCATAAATCTGCCTTTCTTTACCTACAACAGTCTTGGTAAATTCTTTTTACTGCCCACGCCACCAGCCCCGGTTAGTTGCTACCTGCAACACACAGCACTTTTAGTTACATAATTATTCATGGGACATTCTGTGAGGGTGAGAGCCCAGCCTGCCCTGGCATGATGCTGGTGGCAGGGCATGAGAACTGTTTGCTACATGCCAAAGGTCACTAGCTTCTCTCACCCCTCAAGTCCAGCCCGTTGCCCTGTCCTGCCTCTTCCAGCTCCCGAATCACCCCTTCCCTCACTGCTGCCCACAATGGCCTAGCCTGCCATTCCAGCAGGCAGCCACAGCACCATGCAGCCCTCGCCTCTCCCCAGCCCCTTCTCTGTGCCCAGAGTGGTCTTTCTAAGGCACAGTTCTGACCACGTCGCTCTCCTTTTCACTCCAAGTCCCAGCTCCTTGACAGGCTTGTGGGGTCTATGGCAGGCCCACCTCCTCCCACCCCTCTGCCAGGCCTCGTGGCTGGATGGGTGGATGCTGCTGAACGCTGCACTCCCTCAGAGGTTCCCGCTTCCCTCACAGGCCACAGACTCCAGGGCCGCCTCGCCAGCTCCACGAGTCCATCAGTGGCCTCTCAGCCCCAGCACCATTAACATGTACGGTCCAGGAACTCTGTTGGGGAGGGCTGTCCTGTGCACTGTACAGTGTTTAACAACATCCCTGCCTGATCCCACTAAGTGCCATAGCACTCCTTCAGTTGTGACAACCCAAACTGTCTCCAGACCTTGCAGACGTCCCCCAGGTGCAAAATCGTCTCCAGCTTGGAACCACTGCTCTGTTCGGGAGTTTCCAGATCCATAGCTCAGTCCAGAGTCTTCTCCTGAGTTCCAGACCTGAGGATTCATTTGTTTCTGGACGTTTTCCCCTGGAGAAATGGGAGTGTAAAAAGATGGGTGCAAGGAAATAGAAATATTCATAACAAAGCTAATCTGAAAGAACAGATAAATGAAATGCTGAGTACAGCATAGAAAAAAATCAAGAGGGACTTTTCCGACCATATAAAAATGTATGATAAAGTGACAATAATTAAACCATATGGTATATAGCCTGGGCACAGTGGCTCACGCCTGTAATCCCAACACTTTGGGAGGCCGAGGTGGGCTGGTCACCTGAGGTCGGGAGTTCAAGACCAGCCTGACCAACATGGAGAAATCCTGTCTCTACTAAAAATACAAAATTAGCTGGGCGTGGTGGCACATGCCTATAATCCCAGCTACTTGGGAGGCTGAGGCAGGAGAATCGCTTGAACCCAGGAGGCAGAGGTTGCAGTGAGCCAAGATCGTGCCATTGCACTCCAGCCTGGGCAACAAGAGCAAAACTTCATCTCAAAAAAACACGAGGTCAGGAAATCGAAACTATCCTGGCCAACACAGTGAAACCCCTTATCTACTAAAAACGCAAAAATTAGCTGGGCGTGGTGGTGCATGCCTATAATCCCAGCTACTTGGGAGGCTGAGGCAGGAGAATCACTTGAACCAGGGAATTGGAGGTTGCAGTGAGCCGAGATGGTGCCAGCGCACTCCAGCCTGGTGACAGAGCAAGACTCTGTCTAAAAACAGACAAATAAACAATCAAAAAAGACCACAAATTCTAGATAGGTTGATGCAAATACAAAGTAAAATTACCAAGGAGAACAAAAAGAGCTAAGAATTTTGTAATCCTAAAGTAGAGGAAGCCTCAGGGCAGTGGCACAGGAGAATCACTTGGGAGCTTTGTAAACGTAAAAGCCTGTGTATAGTGCATAGCCAGGGCTAAGAACCACCACATTAAAGGAAAACACTGGTAAGTTGGATTCTAGAAGAATTTGAAATTCTTGTAAGACAGAAGCAAAAAAAGCACTCAAAGGCTAATTAAAAAAAAAATCATAAGCAAAGTAAATAAATACCTTTGAAATATTAGCAATCCATGCGACTAAGAGTGGATTTTCTTGACATCCACAGAGCTGCTTAAGATGAACAATAAAAAGATGATTCAACCAAAAATAGGCAAAGAAGGTGACAAATTGCCTCACTGGGAAAGACATACGCAGTCATGAAAGAACTTGCAATTACACAGCAATGGGACGTTTTAGGCAGCCAAAGGCTTAGAAGCTTTATGGTGCCCAGTGAGACCATCTGTGAGAATGAAGAAGCAACAGGAGGTTTGGGCTCTGGAGCAAGATTGCCAGGTCGTCAAATCATGGCTTTGCCGTTGACTAGCTGTATGACCCGGGGCATGATCCTCGATGTCTGTTTCCACATCTGTTAAGGAGAGGGTAATCCCCACCATGTAGGGTTATTATGAGAAGTAAAGGAGTCCATATTTGTAAAGCACTTAGAACAGTGCCTAGAAACTATGTTAAACAGTAAAAGCTTGGCCGGGCGCAGGGCCTCACGCCAGTAATCTTAGCACTTTGGGAGGCCAAGGCAGGCAGATGCCGAGGTCAGGAGTTAGAGACCAGCCTGGCCAACATAGTGAAACCCCATCTCTACTAAAAATACAAAAAATTAGCTGGGCGTGGTGGCGCACACCTGTAATCCCAGCTACTCAGGAGACTGAGGCAGGAGAATCACTTGAACCCGGGAGGCAGAGGTTGCAGTGAGCCGAGATCACACCACTGCACTCCAGCCTGGGCGACAGAGCGAGACTCCATCTCAAAAAAAAAAAAAAAAAAAAAGCTGGACACACATCTGTAATCCAGCAACTCGGGAGACTGAGGCAGAAGGATCACTTGAACCTAGGAGGCGGAGGTTGCAGTCAGCCGAGATCGCACCATTGCACTCCAGCCCGGGTGACAGTGCGAGACTCTGTCTCAAAAAAAACCTAAAACCAAAAAACAGTAAAAGCTTAATAAGTGTTAGGTATTGTTCTTTTTGTCAATATATTTTTATATAAAATGTTTGGGAGCATATTCATGAAACTGTTACAGTGATTAACCTAAGAAAGACATTGGAAATAATGGAATTTTAACTCTTTCTTTCTGTATCATATTTACAATAAACTTTTTCTATTTAATATTTAAAACATAAAATCATAAAGAACTAGGATACATGTATGAAGAGAAAAAACTAATAGAATAGTGCCATAGAAGAAAACGGGTGTGTGTGTACACAAATTTAGTAGATGAGACTTAAAATTTGTGAGGAAAGGAAAGATTATTCAACAAATGTTGTTGGAATTGGTATTCAACAAGTTAGTATTGGCATTCAATTTAAAAGAAAATGGACCAGATATGGTGCCTCACATCTGTAATCCCAACCCTTTGAGAGGCTGAGGTGGGTGGATCACTTGGGCCCAGAAGTTCGAGACCAGCCTGAGCAACACGGCGAGACCCCATCTATACTAAAAATACAAAAATTAGCTGGTCATGGTGGTGCGCATCTATAGTCCCAGCTACTCAGGAGGCTAAAATGGGAAGAATTGCTTGAGCCCAGGAGGTTGAGGCTGCAGTGAGCTGTGATTGCTTCACTGCACTCCATCCTAGGTAACAGAGAGAGACCCTGTCTCAAAAAAGAAAGAAAGAGAGAAAGAGAAAGAGAGAAAGGAAGAAAGAAGAAAGAAAAAGGAAAGAAGAAAGAGAGAGAGAAAGAAAGAAAGAAAGAAAGAAAGAAAGAAAGAAAGAAAGAAAGAAAGAAAGAAAGAAAGGAGGCCAGGCACAGTGGCTCACGCCTATAATCCCAGCACTTTGGGAGGTCGAGGCAGGCAGATCATGAGGTCAGGAGATTGAGACCATCCTGGCTAACATGGTGAAACCTGTCTCTACTAAAAATACAAAAAATTAGCTGGGTGTGGTGGTGGGTGCCTGTAGTCCCAGCTACTTGGGAGGCAGAGGCAGGAGAATGGTTTGAACCTGGGAGGTGGAGCTTGCAGTGAGCTGAGATTGTGCCACTGCACTCCAGCCTGGGTGACAGAGCAAGACTCTGTCTCAAAAAAAAAAAAAAAAAAGAAAGAAAGAAAGAAAAGAGAGAGAGAAGGGAAATAAACAAAGAAAGAAAGAAAAAGAAAATAAAGAATGAGAAAGAAAGAAGAAAGAAGAAGAAAGAAATAAAAGAAAGAAAAAGAAAGAAAGAAAAAGAAAGAAGAAAGAAAGAGAAAGAAGAGGGAGGGAATTTTATATGTATTTGCTTCTGGCCATGATGTAGTAACTACTATTAGATAATCTTCCTGCCATAAACCATAAAACTGGATAAAAATATATAAAACTGTTTGCAGATATTGGAAACAGAAAGTACATGACACTGATCCCTGAAGAAAGAAAAACAAGTCTTTTTGTTTTGTTTTGTTTTTTCCTTTTTTTCTCTTAAAATGTCATTTTTTTGTTCACAATTGCCTTGCCTGGCTCTCTAGGAACAATTTTCTAACCACAGCCTGAGGAGGAGGATACCAAAGGAAGTCCAATCCTCCTATTGAGATTACAGGACAGAGGGTGGAAGGTGGGGCAACAAAGGAGGCAGAATTTGAAGGGCAGACTACCAAAAAAGAAGGAGCCACACAGCAAAAGAGCTTCAGAAATCTGCATAGGTGTCCCCTTGAGTCTTTGGCTGAATATGAAGCTGGGCATGTGTAGAGTGAGACTCCACAAAGTGGGGCAAAGAAAATCTGCAGAGGAGCTCTGACCTGAACAGTCACCTCAGCTCACGCAGGACGAGTCAGGGTGGAGAAAAATTGCTGAAAACTCTGGCCATTCAGCGGAAAACTCAGAAAGGCCATGCCTTAAGTGTAGACCTAAGTTATCCATAGAATAAAGCCTACTTGAGACCTTCTCTAATGAAACTTTTAGAGAAGACTTGAGGGTCAAGTTGATCTACAAGTACATTAACTACTTAACAAACAAAACTCAATAAAAGGAAGATGACAAATCCAAACACTTAGTAACATAGCATTCATACTGTCCAACACTCAATCAAAAATTACTAGACATGCAAAGAGGTGGAAAAACATGACATAAATGAAGATAAATTAGTAAACATATATGAAACCAGGTATGACAGAGATGACAGAATTACAATATAGAGAATAAAAGGAGGGGTTGGGCATAGTGGCTTGTGCTTATAATCCCAGAACTTTGGGAGGCTGAGGCAGGAGGATCATTAGAGGCAGGAGTTTGAGACCAGCCTGGGCAACAAAGTGAGGCCATGTCTCTATAAAAAACGTTAAAATGAGCAAGGTGTAACGATGCATGCCTGTAGTCCCAGCTACTCAGGAGGCTGAGGTGGGAGGATTACTTGAGCCCAGGAGTTCAAGGTTATAGTGAGCTATGATTGCACTGCTGTACTCCAGCCGAGGTGACAGAGTGAGACTCTATCTCAAAGAAAAAAAAAAAGGAGAGAGAATAAAAAGAGCTATTACAAATATGTTTAAAGATTCTAAAAGAGATCAGGCAGAGTGACTCATGCCTGTAATCCCAGCAATTTGGGAGGCTGAGGCAGGTATATCACTTGAGGCCAAGAGTTCAAGACCAGCCTGGCCAACATGGGGAAACCCCATCTCTACTAAAAATATGAAAAACTAGCTGGGCATGGTGGCATGCACTTGTAATCCCAGCTACTTGGGAGGCTGAGGCACGAGAATCACTTGAACCCAAGAGGCAGAGGTTGCAGTGAGCCAAGATTCCACCATTGCATTCCAGCCTGGGGGATAGAGTGAGACTCTGTCAAAAAAAAAAAAAAAAAAAAAAAGGGCCAGGCGCGGTGGCTCACGCCTGTAATCCCAGCACTTTTGGAAGCCAAGGCGGGCAGATCACGAGGTCAGGAGATCGAGACCATCCTGGCGAACACGGTGAAACCCCTTCGCTACTAAAAATACAAAAAATTAGCCAGGTGCGGTGGCGGGTGCCTGTAGTCCCAGCTACTTGGGAGGCTGAGGCAGGAGAATGGCGTGAACCCGGGAGGCGGAGCTTGCAGTAAGCTGAGATAGTGCCACTGCACTCTGGCCTGGGCGAAAGAGCAAGACTCCGTCTCAAAAAAAAAAAAAAAAGGCTGGGCACAGTGGCTCACGCCTGTAATCCCAGCACTTTGGGAGGCCAAGGCAGGTAGATCACGAGGTCAGGAGATCCAGACCATCCTGGCTAACACGGTGAAACCCTGTCTCTACTAAAAATACAAAAAAAATTTGCCAGGCATGGTGGCGGGCGCCTGTAGTCCCAGCTACTCAGGAGGCTGAGGCAGGAGAATGGTGTGAACCCAGGAGGTGGAGGTTGCAGTGAGCCAAGATAGTGCCACTGCACTCCAGCCTGGGTGACAGAGAGAAACTCCGTCTCAAAAAAAAAAAAGATTTTAAAGGAAAACATAAACATGAAGAGGTTACAGAGACTGAATCTCAAAAGAGAAGTTGAAGCTATAAAATATAAGCAAATGGAATGTCTAGAGCTGAAAGTTATTATTTCTAAAATAAAAACTTCACTGGATAGGTTTAACAGAAAATGTGATTTGGGGAGGCCGACGTGGGTAGATCACCTGAGGTCAGGAATTCAAGATCAGCCTGGCCAACATGGCGAAACCCGTGTCTACTAAAAATACAAAAATTAGCCAGGCATGGTGGTGCGCACCTGTAATTCCAGCTACTTGAGAGGCTGAGGCAAGAGAATCACTTGAACCCAGGAGGTGGAGGTTGCAGTGAGCCAAGATCACACCACTGCACTCCAGCCTGGGCGACAGAGCGAGACTCTATCTCAAAAAAAAAAAAAGTCGGGCGCGGTGGCTCACGCCTGTAATCCCAGCACTTTGGGAGGCCAAGGCGGGCGGATCACGAGGTCAGGAGATTGAGACCATCCTGGCTAACACAGTGAAACCCCGTCTCTACTAAAAATACAAAAAATTAGCCGGGTGTGGTGGCGGGTGCCTGTAGTCCCAGCGACTCGGGAGGCTGAGGCAGGAGAATGGCGTGAACCCGGGAGGCAGAGCTTGAAGTGAGCTGAGATTGCGCCACTGCACTCCAGCCTGGGTGACAGAGCAAGACTCAGTCTCAAAACAAAAAAAAAAAAGAAAAAGAAAAGAAAAAAGAAAATGTGACACTGCAGAACATTCATTGATTTCTCATCCAAAAGGCAGTGGAACTACATCTTTCAAGTGCTGAAAAGGGGAAATAATCAGCCAACTTAGAATTCTAGACCCACAGAGGTAACCTTAAAAACAAAGGCAAAACAAAGATACTTTTGAACAAACAAAAGGTAAGATAATTTATTGCCAGAAAATCTATGCTAAAAGAGATATTTTCAAAAGTTCTTTGAGCTGAAGAAAAATGACACAAGTTGAAAATATGGATCCACAAAAAGGAATAAAGGAGCACCAGAAATTGTAAATTTGTGTATAAATAGAAAATACCTTTTTTCTTATTCTCAAATTTATTGATATTGAGAAGTCATCTCTCTCTCTCTCTTTTTTTTTTTTTTTTTGAGACGGAGTCTCGCTCTGTCGCCCAGGCTGGAGTGCAGTGGCGCAATGTCGGCTCACTGCAAGCTCCGCCTCCCAAGTTCATGCCATTCTCCTGCCTCAGCCTCCCAAGTAGCTGGGACTACAGGCGCCTGCCACCAGGCCTGGCTAATTTTTTGTATTTTTAGTAGAGACGGGGTTTCACCATGTTAGCCAGGATGGTCTCTATCTCCTGACCTCATGATCCGCCCGCCTCGGCTTCCCAAAGTGCTAGGATTACAGGCGTAAGCCACCATGCCCAGCTGTCAACTCTCTCTTTATTACGATAATTTAAAAAACTGAACAAACTTAAAATAAATTACTTTTCTTGAACTTATCAGAGAATTAAGGTCACAGGACAAACTGCCACCATGAAATCTGGAAGTACAGGCAAGTACAAAGAATCACTGTTGAGATCAGCTTACCTGGATCAGAAGCTGCTGGAGCCATAAACTGGTAGGAACACTTAATAGTAACTTTGAAAAATTGCTACATGTTGAAAAATTGCAGCATGTAGACTAGCACAAGAGTGAGAAGCTTCTAGGGGTTTCAGTCTTAGGACGCCCCCTCTATACTTCTGTGGCTTTTACCTCCTGGAGTCTCACCAGATTCTGACAGTAAAGAGCCAAGAGAAACTCCTCATGTTTCTAACAAGGGTGGGGGAGGGGGGAGGGTAAAAGTAACCATTTTGAGATACTCCCAGAGTGATCTGGAAGATAGCTGACTAGAGGTACTCAATGCTCATCTCCTCCACAAAGAAGAGCCAAAACATCAAATAAATAACTACACTTTGAGTGGGATATCTAAGGGAGGACACTGAAATACAGCAAGGAAAAAACAAAACCCCCCTGTAAATTCCAGATGGCAACATAGACAGGGAAGCAAAGCATCTGTCCAGGATTAGCTTAGACCCACAACAGACTCCCCATTATGGGGAAAAGGTAAGTGGTAGATCCCCAGCAGTCCCCATTACCAAGGTGGATGCCTACAATGCTAGCTACAGGAGAGCCCCATAGTCCTCACAGGCCCTGAGGCCAGTAGAGGGAGCTGCCAGGAGTCCACATAGTTGCATTGCTCTGGAGAACCAACACACAATGCCCCTTGCACTCCCAGGGACCCAAGCTGCTATGGCACATTGCCATTTTGAGAAGACAGCCACTGCTGGAGTGCCTTCTGCCCTAAGGGCCAATAGCCCCTGCATCTCCACATCCATGAGGCCCCACTTCCATCCCATCATACCCTCATACAAGGCTGCAGTGCCAGGACCCCAGCTAGACTCAGTGGTATAACCATCACCCAGCTCCTGAGCCCACACAGCACCCTGCACCCCCAAGGAACCAGCAGTTCAGCACAGCAGGAAGGCTGCCCCAAAGACTGGGAGAACTGATGCACACACCCCAGAGGGTTTGAGGACTGGCCAATCAGTGCCCACTGCCACTGGAAACCCCACCCCTTTGAATGGCAGAGCTGCCATGTGTTGCATGCACCCCCATAGTCTGAGGATCAGCCTGCCTGGCACCTGCCACCACCACCAGGAACCCCACTTCCATGACCAATGGGCCTGCTGTGCCCTGCATGTGCTCCTCTAGGGCCTAAAATCCACCCTGCCCAGTGACTTCCATCCCCAGAAAAGCCATGTCCTCTCTCCACAAAAGCCATGCCCTCTCTCCACATAGAGCTGCAGTCTATGCCACTGAGGCATTTGCAGACACCATGGGTGTTGATTACAGTTAAAGAAATCACATGGAGACTACACTACTGCCCAGAGCCAAAGCCAAAGCATCCCACCTAACTGACACTATAGGACACATCTACAGAAAACAGTTTCCCTATGAATGCTACTCCATAAGACTGGAAGAGGCAATTCTTCCACTAGACATAGAGATGTCAACGTAGGGACACAAGAAACATGAAAAAGCAAGGAAACATGACACCTCTAAAGGAACGCAATAGTTCTCTACAAATAGACCTGAAAGAAAAGGAAATCTATGAAGTGCCTGAAAAGGAATCCAAAATAATGATCTTAAGAAAACTCAGTGAGATACAGGAGAATACAGATAGACAATTCAACAAAATCAAATCTGAATGAGAAATGTAACAAAAAAATAGATATCATAAAAAAGAACCAAACAGAAATCCTGAAGCTAAAGAATTCAGTGTATAAAATAAAAAATATAATCAAGAGCTTTGACAACAGATTAGACAAGCAGAAGAAATAATTTCTGAACTTGAAGCTAGGCCTTGTGAAATAACCCAGTGAGCCAGGCACAGTGTTGTGTTCCTGTAAACCCAGCTGCTTAGGAGGCTGAGCACAGAAGTTCAAGACCAGCCTAGGCAACATGGAGAAATTCCATCTCAAAAAAGTTTTCTTGGGGCTGGGTGTGGTGGCTCATGCCTGTAATCCCAGCACTTTGGGAGGCCAAGGCAGGTGAATCACTTGGGCCCAGGAATTTGAGACCAGCTTGGGCAACATAGCAAAACCCCATCTCTGCAAAAAATACAAAAATTAGCCAGGCATGATGGTGCATACCTGTGGTCTCAGCTACTCGGGAGGCTGAGGTGGGAGGGTCATCTAAGCCTGCAGAGGTTGAGGCTGCAGTGAGCTGTGATCATGCCACTGTTCCCCAGCCTGGGCAACAGAATGAGACCCTGTCTCAAAAAAATTTTGTTTCAATTAATTAATTTATTTTTTTGAGATGGAGTCTTGCTCTTATTGCCCAGGCTGGAATGCATTGGCACAATCTTGGCTCACTGTAACCTCTGCCTCCTGGGTTTAAGTGATTCTCCTGCCTCAGCCTCCCAAGTAGCTGGGATTACAGGCGCCTGCCACCACGCTGGGCTAATTTTTGTATTTTTAGTACAGATGGGGTTTCTCTATGTTGGCCAGGCTGGTCTCAAACTCCTGACCTTGTGATCCTCCTGCCTCGGCCTCCCAAAGTGCTGGGATTAGAGGCATGAGCCACCACGCCTGACCTATTTCGATTTTTTAAAATCTTCAATCTTATAAAATTACCCAGTGAGACAAAAAGGAAAGAAAAGAAAAAGAAAAAGAAAAAAAGAAAGAAAGAAAGAGAGACAGAAAGAAAGAAAGAGAAAGAAAGAAAAAAGAAAGAAAGAAAGAAAAGAAAGAAAGAGGGAGGGGGGAGGGAGAGAGGGAGAAAGAGAGAGAAAGAAAAAGTGAAACTGAGAAAGCAAGCAGGCCGGGCGCAGTGGCTCATGCCTGTAATCCCAGCATTTAGGGAGGCTGAGGTGGGTGGATCACCTGAGGTCAGGAGTTCGAGACCAGCCTAATCAACATGGAGAAACCCCGTTATCTACTAAAAATACAAAATTAGCCAGGCGTGTTGGTGCATGCCTGTAATCCCAGCTACTCGGGAGGCTGAGGCAGGAGAATCACTTGAACCCAGGAGGCAGATGTTGCGGTGAGCCGAGATCATGCCATTGCACGCCAGCCTGGACAACAAGGGCAAAACTCCATTAAAAAAGAAAAAGAAGAAAAAGAAGGAGAAAATGGAAAAAGAATAAAGAAAGTCTATGGGACCAATGCGATACCATCAAGCAAAGAAATAATCACATTATAGAAATTTCAGAAGGAGAAGAGATTGGAAGAGGCATAGAAAACCAATTTTAATGAAATAATAGCTGAAAAGAAGGATATGGACATCCAGAACCGGAAAGTTCAAGAGTTCTCAAATGTAGTCAACCCAAGAAGGTACTCCCAGTGGCACATTATACTCTAACTGTCAAAAGTGGAAGAGAAGGCCAGGAACAGTGACTCACACCTACAATCCCAGTGCTTTGGGAAGCCAAGGTGGGAGGATTGCTTAAGGCCAGGAGTTCAAGACCAGTATGGGCAACATAGTGAGATCTCATCTCTAAAAAATAATAATAATAATTAGCAGGTGCATACCCATAGTCCCAGGGAGGCTGAGGTGGGAGGGTTGCTTGAGCCCAGGATTTCAGGGCTGCACTGAGCTATGATCACACCACTGCACTCCAGCCTGGGTGACAGAGAAAGACCCTGTTTAAAAAAAGAAAAAGTGGAAGAGAAAGAATTATAAAAAACAGCAAAGGAAAAGTATAAAGTCACACATAAGAGAATCCCTATTCAACTAACAGTGGATTTCTCAGCAGAAATTTATAGGCCAAGAGAGAATGGGATGACATAATCAAAGGGCTAAAAGAAAAAAAAAAAAACTGCCAGCCAAGAATTCTATACTCAGCAAAGTTATCCTTCAGAAATGAAGGAGAAATAGTCTTTCCTAGATAAGCAAAAACTGAGGGAATTTGTTACCACTACACCAGCTTTGCAAGAATTGCTTATGGGAGTCCTAGGGCAATAATGACCATCATGAAAACATGTAAAAGTATAAAATTTACTGGTACAGCAGATACACAATGAGAAAGAGAAAGGAATCAAAACAGTACTACAGTACAGCAGATACACAATGAGAAAGAGAAAGGAATCAAAACAGTACTACAGAAAACCACCAAACCACAAAGAAAAACAATAAGAAAAGAACAAAGGATATACAAAACAACCAGAAAACAATTAACAAAATGACAGAAGTAAGTGCTCACCTGTCAATAATAACCTTGAATGCTAACAGATTAAGTTCCCCCAATTAAATGGTATAGACTGGCTGAATGGATTAAATTTTTTTTTTTTTTTGAGACGGAGTCTCGCTCTGTCACCCAGGCTGGAGTGCAGTGGCGCGATCTTGACTCACTGCAAGCTCCACCTCCTGGGTTCACGCCATTCTCATGCCTCAGCCTCCTGAGTAGCTGGGACTAGAGGCGCCCACCACCACGCCCAGCTAATTTTTATGTATTTTTAGTAGAGACGGGGTTTCACCCTGTTGGCCAGGATGGTCTTGATCTCCTGACCTCATGATCCGCCCACCTCAGCCTCCCAAAGTGCTGGGATTACAGGCGTGAGCCACCGTGCCTGGCCAAAAAAAAATTTTTTTTAACTATATGCTGCCTTTAAGAAACTCATGTAACCTGTAAAGATATACATACACTAGAAGTGAAGGATTGGAAAAAGATCTTCCATGCAAATAGAATCCAAAAGTGAGTGGGAGTGCTATACTTACATCAGATAAAATAGACTTTAAGTCAAAAACTGAAGAAAGAGGCAAAGAAGGTCATTAGCTGATGATAAGGGATCAGTTCAGCAAGAGGATATAACAATTGTAAATATATACACACCCAACACCTGAGCACCCAGGTATATAAAGCAAACATTATTATTATTAATAGTATAAAGGGAGAGATAAACTCCAACAATAACAGTTAGGACTTCAACATCCCACTCTCAGCTCTGGACAGATCAATTAGACAGAAAATCAACAAAGAAACATTGTATTTAAACAGCACTACAGGCTAGGTGCATGGTGGCTCATGCCTGTAATCCCAGCACTTTGGGAGGACGAGGTGGGTGAATCAGTTGAGGGCAGGACTTCGAAACCAGCCTGACCCATATGGTCAAACCCCATCTCTACTAAAAATACAAAAACTAGCCAGGCGTGGTGGCACACGCCTGTAATCCCAGCTATTCAGGAGGCTGAGGCAGGAGAATCATTTGAACCAGGAGGTAGAGGTTGCAGTGAGCCAAGATCACATCACTGCACTCCAGCCTGGGTGACAGAGTGAGACTCTGTCTCAAAAAAATAAATAAATAAACAAGTAAACAGCACTACAGACCAAATGGACCTAATAGACAATTCTAGAAGAACTCATCCAACAGGGAGAGAATACACATTCTTCTCATCAGCACACAGAATATGCCCAGAATGTTTTTCATACCAAAGCCCTATTCAGCAGGGAAAAAGATTTTATCAGAGCCTTATCTATCTGGGAGAAAGGAATTACACAACTCTATTCCCCGTTAGTCTTCCTGTCTCACCTAAGGGGGAGAAAAAGCTGACAAACACTTTGAAGTTCACAGCCCAGGAACACAGAGACACAGAAAGACAGAGATTTAATCACAGGATTACATAATGCTTCCCCTTTCCCTATACGTTATCACTATATCAGCAGGGCTCCAGTGTGATATCTGTGGATTACAGCTGAAACAGCTACAAAGTGAAGATTCTATTTAAGAAGATTTTAAGGAAACCAAGAGACAACAGGGGACAAAAACAAAAATACTAAAGGAAATTGAAGTCCCTGACACCTATAGCTACAGTCAACATTAAACACAGCCCAGTTACTACCCAGATTAACATAAAATCTCATGCTAAAGGCCAGTTGACCTCAATTCCTATTACCCAATACCTCATGTGGGGCTTTCAACAAAAAGATACAAGGCATGATAAAAGATAAGAGAAAAACACAGCCAGAGGAGACAAAGCAAGCCAGGGCGGGAGCATCACTTGATCCCAGACGTTTGAGAACAGCCTGAGCAACACAGCAAGAGCCTGTGTCTGAAACAACGGCAACAACACCCAGAAAGGCAGAGAAAGGGGGACAATACAAAGGACAACTACAATAAATAGAAAGAGTTACAAACATAGAAACATAGTAGATATCAATCCAATCATATTGATAATCACTTCAAATGGGAAAAGTCTAAACAGACCAATCAAAAGACAGAGATTGTCAAAATGGATTTTTAAAAAGACCATACCCAGCACTTTGGGAGGCCGAGGCGGGCGGATCACAAGGTCAGGAGACCAAGACCATCCTGGCTAACAGGGTGAAAACCCGTCTCTACTAAAAATACAAAAAATTAGGTGGGTGTGGTGGCACGTGCCTGTAGTCCCAGCTACTGGGGAGATTGAGGCAGGAGAATTGCTTGAGCCTGGGAGGCAGAGGTTGCAGTGAGCCAAGATCATGCCACTGCACTCCATCCTGAGCAACAGAGTGAGACACTGTCTTAAAAAATATAATAATAAATAAATAAATAAATAAATAAAGACCATACTGGCTGGGCATGGTGGCTCACGCCTGTAATCCCAGCACTTTGGGAGGCCAAGGCGGGTGGATCACAAAGTCAGGAGTTCGAGACCAGCCTGGCCAACAGGGTGAAACCCCGTCTCTACTAAAAATACAAAAATTAGCCAAGTGTGGTGGCTCGTGCCTGTCATCCCAGCAACTCAGGAGGCTGAGGCAGGAGAATTGCTTGAAGCCAGGAGGCTGAGGTTGCAGTGAGCCGAGGTCACGCCACTGTACTCCAGCCTGGGAGACAGAGCGAGACTACGAAAAAAAAAAACCATACCACATGTTGTCTATAAGAAATTCATTTTAAATATATAAAGACACAGGTAATTTAAAAACTAAACCTATAGAGAAAGACGTACCATCCTAACACTAATCGAAAGAAAGTTGGAGGAGATATGTTGATTTCAGAGAAGACAGACCTCAGAAGGAAAAGGTGATCAGGAATAGAGAAGGACATTACGTAATGACCACAGGGTAAATTCTTCAAAGAAGACATAACAATCCTGCACACGTGTGTGCCTAACACCAACATGTTGAAATATGTGAAGAAGAAGCTGATAGAGCTGTAAGGAGAAATAGACACACCAACTATTATCCCAGGAGACTTCAGTACTCCTCCATCAGGAACTTGTCTCACGTGTCCGTGTGCAGAGACCACCAAACAGGCTTTGTGTGAGCAACAAGGCTGTTTATTTCACCTGGGTGCAGGTGGGCTGAGTCCGAAAAGAGAGTCAGCAAAGAGTGGTGGATTATCATTAGTTCTCACAGGTTTTGGGATAGGCGGTGGAGTTAGGAGCAATGTTTTGCAGGCAGTGGGTGGATCTCACAAAGTACATTCTCAAGGGTGGGGAGAATTACAAAGAACCTTCTTAAGGGTGGGGGAGATTACAAAGTACATTGATCAGTTAGGGTGGGGCAGAAACAAATCACAATGGTGGAATGTCATCAGTTAAGGCTATTTTCACTTCTTCAATTGGATCTTCAATTGCTTCAGGCCATCTGGACGTATATACGTGCAGGTCACAGGGGATACGATGGCTTAGCTTGGGCTCAGAGGCCTGACATTCCTGCCTTCTTATATTAATAAGACAAATAACATAAAATAGTATTGAAGTGTTGGGGCAGTGAAATTTTTTGGGAGTGGTATTGAGAGATAACGGGCAATGTTTCTCAGGGCTGCTTCAAGCGGGATTAGGGGCAGCATGGGAACCTAGAGTGGGAGAGATTAAGCTGAAGAAAGATTTTATGGTAAGGAGTGATATTGTGGGGTTGTTAGAAGGAGCATTTGCTGTATAGAATTATTGGTGATGGCCTGGATGTGGTTTTGTATGAATTGAGAAACTAAACGAAAGACACAAGGTCTGAATAAAAGAAGGAGAAAAATAGGTGTTAAAGGACTAAGAATTGGGAGAACCCAGGACGTCTAATTAGAGAGTGTCCAAGGGGGTTCAGCTTGGTTGGTGAGTTTTTGGGCTCTATCCTTGACAGAGTCCTCTTTTTTAAGTTGGAGGCTGAGCTTGGTGAGGTGTGTTTTTAAAAGACCATGAATCCATTCTACCTTTCCTGAAGATTGAGGACGGTAAGGGGTATGAAAGTTCCACTGAAGACCAAGAGCCTGAGAAACAGCTTGGGTGATTCGACTAATAAAGGCTGGTCCGTTATTGGACTGTATAGAGGTGGGAAGGCCAAACCGAGGAATTATATCTGACAGAAGGGAAGAAATGACCGCGGTGGCCTTCTCAGACCCTGCGGGAAAGGCCTCTACCTATCCAGTGAAAGTGTCTACCCAGACCAAGAGGTATTTTAGTTTCCTGAGTTGAAGCATGTGAGTAAAGTCAATTTGCCAGTCCTGGGTGGGGACAAATCCCTGAGCTTGATGTGTAGGCAAGGGAGGGGGCCTGAACAATCCCTGAGGAGTAGTAGAAAAGCAGATGGAACACTGAGAAGTGATTTCCTTGAGGATAGATTTCCATGATGGAAAGGAAATGAGAGGTTCTAAGAGACGGGCTAGTGGCTTGTAACCTACATGGAAGAGGTTATGAAATGACGACAGAATAGAATGGGCCTGTGAGGCTGGAAGGAGATATTTTCCTGGGTCTAAGAACCATTTGCCTTGTGTGGGAAGAGACTGATAGGTGGAAGTTTCAGTGGGAGAGTAGGTGGGAGTGACTGATGAGAAGAAAAACTGGATGTGAGGGACAGAAGTTGGAACGCTAGCTGCTTCTTTAGCTACCTTATCAGTGTAAGCGTTGCCCTGAGCGATGGGATCTGATGCCTTTTGGTGGCCCTTGCAGTGAATGACTCCAGCTTCCTTTGGAAGTAAAGCGGCCTTGAGTAGAGTTTTTATTAAAGAGGCATTAATGATGGAGGACCCTTGTGTAGTGAGGAAACCTCTTTCAGCCCATATAACGGCATGGTGGTGCAGGATATGGAAGGCATATTTAGAGTCAGTATAAATATTGATGCATAATTCCTTTGCAAAAGTGAGGGCTTGAGTTAAGGCAATGAGTTTGGCTTGCTGAGAGGTAGTTGGGGAGTAGAGCGATAGCGTCAATGATAGATGTGGAAGATACTATAGCATAGCCTGCCTTTGCTGGTGAGTGGCAATTAGGCCTGGTGGAACTGCCATCAATAAACCAAGTGTGATCAGGGTGAGGAACAGGAAAGAAGGAAATATAGGGAAATGGAGTGAATGTCAGGTGTATCAGAGAGAAACAGTCATGGGGGTCAAGTGTGGTATCAGGAATAACATGGCAGGCCGGATTGAAGTCCAGCCCAGGAACAATGGTAACTGTGGGAGACTCAACAAAGAGTGAAGGAGCTGGGGCGCAGAAAGTATATGTGACAGGTGTGAGGAAGAAAATAGATTTTGGAAGTTATGAGAGCCGTAGAGAGTGAGTTGAGCATAGTTTGTGATTTTGAGGGCCTCTAAAAGTATTAAGGCGGCAGCAGCCGCTGCACGGAGACATGATGGCCAGCCTAAAACAGTGAGGTCAAATTGTTTGGACAAAAAGGCTACAGGGCATCATCCCGGTCCTTGTGTAAGAATTCCGACTGCACAGCCCTGCACTTCAGCTGTGTGTAATGAAAAGGGTTGGGATAAGTCAGGAAGGGCTAGTGTGAGGGCAGTCTCTAAAGCTGTCTTCAAGGAATGGAAAGAGGAGTGGGGAAAGGATTTAGGATCTATGGGGTCATCTAGGTTTCCTTTTGTGACTTTATATAATGGTTTTGTTAGGGTGGCAAAACCAGGTATCCAAAGGTGAAAGCATCCAACCATGCCCAGGAAGGAAAGGAGTTGTTGTTTTGTAGAAGGGGTTGGGGTTTGAGAGATCAGTCGGACACTACTGGCAGGGAGAGCATGTGTGTTTTTATGAAGAATTATGCCAAGGTAGGTAACGGATGGAGAAGAAATTTGAGCTTTGGAGGGGGATACCTGATATCACTTGGAGAATAAATGTTGAAGGAGCAGGAGGGTGTCTCATTGAGAAGATTCAAAGGAGGGGCTACAAAGAAGAAGGTCATCAATGTATTGAATAAGGTGAGAAGCAGAGGGGTGGAAAGAAAGTAAATCATGAGAAAGAGCTTGGCTGAAGTAATGAGGGCTGTCCCTGAAACCTTGCGGCAGCACAGCCCAGGTAAGCTGCTGGGACTGATGGGTGTCAGGGTCAGTCCAGGTGAAAGCAAAGAGAGGCTGGGACGAGGGGTGCAGGAGAATAGTGAAAAAAGCATCTTTAAGATCGAGAATGGAATAGTGAGTTGTGGAGGAAGGTATTGAGGACAAAAGAGTGTACGGTGGGGCACCACAGGGTGGATAGGCAAAACAATTTGGTTGATGAGGCGCAGATCCTGAACTAACCTGTAAGACTTACCCGGTTTTTGAACAGGTAAAATGGGAGAATTGTAAGGAGAGTTTATAGGTTTTAGAAGCCTATGCTGTAGCAGGTGAGTGATAATCCCCTTAAATCCCCTTAAAGCCTGTTGTGGGATGGGATACTGGCGTTGAGCAGGGTACAGGTGATTAGGTTTTAATGGGATAGTAATGGGCATGTGATCGGTTGCCAGGGAGGGAGTAGAGATGTCCCATACTTGTGGGTTAAGTTGGGGGGATACAAGAGGAAGACATGAAGGAGGCTTTGAGTTGGGAAGAAGGGTGGCAATGAGATGTGGCTGTAGTCCAGGAATAGTCAGGGAAGCAGATAATTTAGTTAAAATGTCTCAGCCTAATAAGTGAACTGGGCAGGTGGGGATAACTAAAACAGAGTACATAAAAGAATGTTGTCCAAGTTGGCATCAGAGTGGGGGAGTTTTAAGGGGTTTAGAAGCCTGGCCGTCAATACCTTATGGGGCAAAGAAACAGGCCCTTGAGAAGAAGGTAATGTGGAGTGGGTGGGCCCCGTATCAATTAAACAGGGGATGGACTTACCCTCCACCATAAGAGTTACCCGAAGCTCGGCGTCCGTGATGATCCAGGGGGCTTCCGAGGCGATGCGATCAGGCAGCGTCAGTCTTCAGCTGCTAAGCCGAGGAGATCTGGGAGGGAGTCGGCCAAAGAACGTTGGGTTTGGGCTCCAGGGGCTTTAGGAGCCGCGACGATGCGAGTCGGACAATGCAACCTCCAGTGGGGGCCCACACAGACAGGGCACGGCTTAGGAGGAATCCTGGGCTGCAGGTATTCTGAGGCCCAGTGGCCAGGCTTTCGGCCTTTGAAGCAAGGTCCACGAGGATGTTTTGAAGGAGTCCCTGGGAGCTGTGGCTTGGATGTTCTGAAGTTCTTGGATGCTGAAGACGTGGTTGTGGGCTGTCTTACATCGGAGGCAAGCAGCTGTAACTCAGAAATGCGTTGCTGTCTGGCTGCCTCCTCTCTATTATTGTACACCTTGAAGGTGAGTTTGATTAATTCCTGTTGTGGGGTTTGAGGGCCGGATTCCAATTTTTGAAGCTTTTTTCTCATGTCAGGAGCTGACTGGGTGATAAAATGCATATTAAGAATAAGGCGGCTCCTGTCCCCTTTAGGCCAGGGCAGTAAAGCGTCTAAGGGTTGCTGCCAAGCGGGCCATGAACTGGGCTGGGTTTTCGTCTTTACCTTGGGTAGTTTCTTGTTTGTCATAATTAACAGCTTTGTAAGCTGTCTTTTTAAGCCCTTCAACTAGGCAGGAAACCATGTAATCTCACCTAGCTGTACCTGGGGAATCTGCCTGGTAGTTCCATTGGGGATCTTCTCGGGGAACTGCTCTGATGCCTTCCAAGAGGTCTGGCTCGTGGAGCCGGTGGTTGTCAGCATGAGATTGGACTAGAGAAAAAACTCTTTCCCGTTCGTCTGGGGAGAGGGTAGAAGTTAGGATGACATTTAAGGCACTCCAGGTTAAATTGTATGACAGAGTTAGATATCAGAATTCCTGTATATATTTAGTGGGGTCTGATGAGAAAGAGCCTAAACGTTGGCTGATTTGGGAAAGGTCTGATAGAGAAAAAGGCACATGTACCCTGACTATGCCTTCAGCTCCAGCCACCTCTCTAAGAGGAAATTGTTGGGCAGGTGGGGGAGAGCTGGTCGCAGAACGAAACTGTAAACCAGACAGGGTGTGGGGAGGGGAGGTAACAGGAGGGTTATAGGGTCGGGGAGCAGAGGCTGAAGAAGAGTTGGAGCCTGATGCAGCCTGGCGGGGAGCGACCTGAGGAGGAGCAGTCTGGGGAGGAGGTGAGAGGTCAGATGGGTCAGTAGAAAAGGAAGATTCACAAGGCTCAGCGACGCTCAGGGTTGGGACCGAAGGGAAGCCTACGTCGGGCGTGAGGTGCGGGTTCATGTCCTGATGTTGACAGCTCGCTGTGGTTACACAGGACCACCTGTGTGTAGGAAATACTCATGGAAGTATTTGGGGATGATGGGGTACGAAGTCAGGGATTTATTCTCCAGCAGATCAGAGAAAAAAGATTTTTGTATTGTACTTGCAGCTGTTCTGTAAGGTTGAGATTGTTTTGATGTTTTAAAATGTCAACAAATGTTAATAAAGACACGTGCACGTCTATGTTCATTGCAGCACTATTCACAATAGCACGATTCCAAGATGTGGAATCAATCTAAATGCCCACCAGTGCCAGACTGGATGAAAATGTGGTACATACACACCACGGAATACTATGCAGCCATAAAAAAGAATGAGATCATGTCTTTTGTGGGAACGTGGATGGAGCTGGAGGCTATTATCTTTAGCAAACTAATGCAGGAACAGAAAAACAAATACCGCACGTTCTCAGTTATAAATGGGAACTAAATGATGAGGGCTCATGAACACAAAGAACAAGAGACACTGGGACCTACTTAGGAGTGGAGGGTGGGAGGAGGGAGAGGATCAGGAAAAACAACTAATGGGTACTTGGCTTAGTACCTGGGTGATGAAATAATCTGTGCAACAAACCCCCATGACACGAGTTTCCCTGTTTAACAAACCTGCATGTGTGCCCCTGCACCAAAAAGTTTTTGTTTTTTTTTTTTGAGACGGAGTCTCACTCTGTCGCCCAGGCTGGAGTGCAGTGGTGCGATCTCGGCTCACTGCAAGCTCCGCCTCCCCGGTTCACACCATTCTCCTGCCTCAGCCTCCCGAGTAGCTGGGACTACAGGCACCCACCACCACGCCTGGCTAATTTTTTTGTATTTTTAGTAGAGACGGGGTTTCACCGTGTTAGCCAGGATGGTCTCGATCACCTGACCTCGTGATCTGCCCGTCTCAGCCTCCCAAAGTGCTGGGATTACAGGCGTGAGCCACTGTGCCTGGCCAAGATTTTTAAAAATAAATAAAATACATGTTGGGTCAAAGAAGCCAGAGGCAATGAAGTGCGCACTCCATGGACCCAATTATAGGAAATTCCAGAACAGAAATGTTAATCTATACTGACAGGAACAGATTGGTGTCTGGGGTTCAGGAGTGGTGGCATGGATGACACAGACAGGGATGGTGGTGTGGAGGATGCCGGGGGGATGGTGGCGTGGAGGATATGGAGGGGGACAGTGGCGTGGAGGATATGGGGGGATGGTGGCATGGAGGATACAGGGGGATGGTGGCATGGATGATACAGAGGGGGGATGGTGGCGTGGAGGATACGGGGGGATGGTGGTGTGGAGGGTACAGAGGGGCATGGTGGCGTGAAGCATACGGGGGGGGATGGTGGCGTGGAGGATACGGGGGGACAGTGGTGTGGAGGATACAGAGGGGCATGGTGGCGTGAAGCATACGGGGGGGAATGGTGGCATGGAGGATACAGGAGGGACGGTGGTGTGGAGGATACGGGGGGGACGGTGGCGTGGAGGATATGGGGGATATGGTGGCATTGAGGATATGGGGGGACGGTGGCATGGAGGATACGGAGGGGGATGGTGGCGTGGATGATACGGGGGGATGGTGGCATGGAGGATATGGGCGGACGGTGGCATGGAGGATACGGAGAGGGATGGTGGCGTGGATGATACGGGGGGGACGGTGGCGTGAAGGATACGGGGGGACGGTGGCATGGATGATACGGGGGGGACGGTGGCATGGAGGATACGGGGGGACGGTGGCATGGATGATATGGGGGGGACGGTGGCATGGAGGATACGGGGGGACGGTGGCATGGATGATATGGGGGGGACGGTGGCGTGGACGATACGGGGGGGATGGTGGTGTGGACAATACGAGGGGGATGATGTCTTCATTGTGGTAGTCGTTATAGGGTTTACACATTTGCCAAATGCATCAAACACTTATGAAAGGTGCCTTCAATAATCTCTAAATGATACCTCAATAAAGTTGACTGAAAGGTTAAAAAAAATCCTATCTGGCTGTTTTGTAGAAATTAACATGCTGATTCTAAAATTTATATAAAGATAGGAAGGACCTAGTGTAGCCAAATAGCCAAAGAGTCATCTTTAGGAATAAGGACACGGCTGGAGGACCAGTGCCACCACAAATCATTATTTTACACTTGGAGATATTGGCCTCAAGGTCAACAACCCACCAGTAGGGAGAAGGCCTGAGATGCAGCTCACAGGTTCACACCGCTGACATTCTGTGACGGAGCCAGTGCAGTTCACGGGGGAAAAGGAAAAGCCTCTTAAGAAATCAACAAATCGGCCGAAGACGGTGGCTCACGCACTTTGGGAGGCCGAGACGGGCGGATCACGAGGTCAGGAGATCGAGACCATCCTGGCTAACACAGTAAAACCCCGTCTCTACTAAAAATACAAAATTTAGCCAGGCGTGGTGGCGGGTGCCTGTAGTCCCAGCTGCTCGGGAGGCTGAGGCAGGAGAATGGCGTGAACCCGGCAGGCGGAGCTTGCAGTGAGCCGAGATGGGGTCACTGCCCTCCAGCCTGGGAGACAGAGCGAGATTCCGTCTCAAAAAAAAAGAAAGAAATCAAGAAATGAGGCTGGAGCAAGTGGGTTTCCTAGGGAAAAAAATCTCTCTTGACCTCTACCTCACTCCACTCACAAAAATGAATTTAAGATGAATCACGCACCTAAACGTAAAATCCAAAACCGTAAAAGCCTTAGAGAGAAACAGGAGAATATATTCCTCAATTCGAGAAGATATTTTCCTGTTTTTCCCTCTAAAGCATTATAGCAAAAATAGCTTAGGACAGAGAAAGCACTAATGGAAAAAGCAGGGCCGGGCACGGTGGCTGAAGCCTGTAATCCCAGCACTTTGGGAGGCTGAGGCGGACAAATCGCCTGAGGCCAGGAATTCGAGACCAGCCTGACCAACGTGGCGAAACCCCGTCTCTACTAAAAATACAAAATTAGCCGGGCGTGGTGGCGCGCGCCTGTAATCCCAGCTACTCGGGAGGCTGAGGGAGGAGAATCGCTTGAACCGGGGAGGCGGAGGTTGCAGTGAGCTGAGATTGCACCATTGCACTCCAGCCTGGGCAACAAGAGCAAACTCCGTCTCGAAAAAAAAAAAAAAGAAAAAGTAAAAAAGGATAAATTGACTAGATAAATCTGACTAGAAACACTTAGGATTCATGAAGACATGAAGCAACGAGAGCTCCCATGTGTGAGTGGCGTGGACAGATGATGCTGCCAGCCGCAGAGACACGGGGGGCTCCCCACAGGAGTCAGCAAGTCCCTTTCTTAGGAGTTCACCCTCGACTGACAAAAACATGCACACAAGAAGACCTGTACAAGAATGCTGATAGCTGCTTTATTGACAGTAGCCCCCAACTGGAGATAACCCAAGCATGGATGCACAGGAGAACAGATAAATGCAAAAGCCGCTCAGCAGAAGCTAGGCCAAAAAAAGTAACCCACTGCATGGTTCCTGTTATAGAAACTCCTAGAACAGGCGAAACTAATTTACAGTGAAAGAAATCACATGGGTGATGTGTCTTGTGGGCAGGGCCAGAGAGGGGAGGCAGAGAGAATGTTGGCTGGGGGATGGAAACAGCCTCTCTCCTGATAAGGGGTGGGTCCCATGGCAAAGGCATTTGTCAGAATGCACTGAGCTGCACTCGATCCACGCATTCTGACAAATGCCAATTATGCCTCAACAAAAAGCCTAAAAAATTTATATTGTTATTTCACACCATACACCAAATAAATTCCACCTGGATTCAAGAGCGAAACCTCAAAACAAAGAACTAGGACAAGCACTGGAGCATATTTTTTTATAATTTGGGGATGCAGAAGGTCTTTCTAAATGTATTGCACAATCAGAAGTCACAAGACAGATTTCTGCCACATAACAAATTTAAATTCAGTATAGATATAAAACTACAATATATAAAGAGCTCACAAAAATCAATAAGAAAAATACAGGCAGCACAACAGAATTTTTGCACAAAGGCAATTCACACAGGAGGACAGGCTAGTCTGTAATAAATATAAGAAGAGATGCTCAATTTTATCAACAATGAAACTGCAAAATAACACTGCAGTGAGAGTCACCCTCTGGACAATTAGAAAAGCAGGAAGTGCAACGGGGGCGGGGGGCCTCAGTGAGAGCTGGGGGAGACGTACATCAGTGAAGGCAAAACTGGCTGGCGTCTTCTGTGTGACGTTTTGGTAAGCGATCTCAAAAGCCACCATTCGTGCCCTCTGACCCCTTCCCTAAGAAGGCAATTGCACAAATGGATAAAGATGAGGTACGGGATTCTCCTTCGCAGCGTCATTGCACTTTGCAAAAGAAATATCATACATACGTCACAAAGGTTTCACCTGGTTCAGACGCGCATTGCGTCCGACGCTCCTGCCAAAGCCAGAGGGGCTCTGCTCTCCCTTGCCTGGCAGGAGACGCACTCGGCCCGAGTGAACACAGCAGGCCGCAGGTGTGGCCCGTGTCAGGCGGGGGTGAGAAGGGGGATTTCTGGAGTATTTCACGTTCCTCTTCCAGGTCTTGTGCGTTGAGTTTTTGGTAATAAACGGGTGTGACTTTCACAAAAACAAGTGCAACCTCGAGTTAACTGGGTGGCCTCTGCTCACAACCCATCCGTTTCGGTGGCTGCCCTTCTGTGGGGAGGGCCTCAGTCCACCCAGCCTCAAAAGACCCCGAGGGGGTGTGCACAGCTGGGGACCCCAGGGCCCTATTCAGCCCCCTTGGAACGCACTGACCCAGGAAGGCCCCAGCTCGCACTCCTAGGACTGACGGAGCCTGAGGCTGAGCCCTGTTCCCTGCCCTGGGTGGCTGAGCCCTGTTCCCTGCCCTGGGGGAACTACGTTCCCGAGTCACCATGGGTCAGGGGAGGAGCTAAAAAAGGGGCCCTGGGTCCCTCAAGCCTGCATGTGGGGGGGCGGGGGTGCCAGGAGCCAGCAGGCACAAGGACCCACTGTGTGTGGGCACTGCTGCCATCTCCTTGGCCTTCCCGGCTGGGGCCCCCTGGGCTCCACAGTGTCACACCCAAGTCCACTCACTGAGTGCCTCAGCAGGCCGACCCCCACCCAGTGAGCTCAGAGGGGCCTCCCCTCCAGCCCCACAAGGCTGTTTTCTCTCACAGACTACAGCCTGGGCCAGGACAAGGGTGCAGGCCGCTCTCTGCCCAAGTGGGCTAAGAACCTGCTAGGAGCTTTGCCCACGTGAGGGGTTCTGGCTGCCGCAGGACCAGAGGGCCAACCTGCATGGGTTTTCCATTTTTATTTATCCAAAGAGGAGAAAGAGGGAGGGGAGGGGGAGGGGGAGGCCTCCTGCCCTGCCCCGGCCCACCTGGTCCCTGTGAGACTCACCTGCCTGTTCCCCGCACCTGCCGCAGGTCCCCTCAGCCCCCTTCCCAGGCCTGCACTCCCCGGAGCACGTGCAGCTGCTGCCCCACAGCGCAAAGGCCCTGTAAGGTCTCTTCCTCCCAAGCCCAGAGTCTGGTTTAGGGACAAGGCGGTCACGGCAGAGCTGCCCAGGACCATGTGAGGTGGGCTCTGTGTTGGGTGCTCATTTTAAACGGCTGGAACTTTCTGTGACAGGACCTAGTTGTGGGGCCACCCTGGCGGGCCTTTGTGACACCCACAAAGTTTGCTGTTGGCTTAATTCAACCAATACCTGTTTGTACACCGAGCACCTGACCCAGGGCACGGAGCAGAACAGGTGGACACTCAAGCCACAAAAATTAATGAGAGTCATCTGCCAGCTACGGGCTGTCCCAGGGGAAGGGGTTGTACCGGCTGCTCCTCTGGCAGGGCTGCTCCCCCTGCAGGGCTGGTGGAGCCAGCAGAGCCTGAGGTTCAAGCTCCAGTGGGCCCTCAGTCACCTCCTGCCACTGCCTCTGGGATGAGGTGACCTGCGGCCCCTACACCCTCCTGAGCCCGGGCTTGGCGGGAACCCAGCCCACCCCACACAGCCCCTCCTCACGGACGCAGACGTGAAAGGCTGTAGGCTGTCTGGGCTCCTGGAGGAATGTGGCCTCCCCTGTGGCCCTGTGCAGAGGGGTCACAGGTGGGCCATATCCATCCTGGGTCCGCCTGCCCAGTCCTTCATGCAGTTGCGCAATGTCTGGTGACAGGCACTCGTACCTCAGGCTGGACGACCGCGCACCCTGCTGGGGCCGTCTATTCACAAAGTGCAGGGCAGTTATGACTGTGCTGGAAAAGCATCAAAAACGCCTGCGTGAATTCTGTGTATTAAACCGCGGAGTGTCTGAGCGTGTTACTGAGGTTACACGAAAAGCCCTCCTGGGGTGAGTGAGGCCAGTCAGCATGGAGGACACAGCAGGCTGGAGGCTTTGGGTCTAGGGGTCCCCGTAGAGGAGTGGGGGTCATGGCTGGCAGGAAGTAGGACGGGCTCTGGCTCTCCCTTGTCCGGCCTCGCTGTTCAAGTGCAGCTCTGCCTCTGGTTGTGGGACTCACCTGATGTGCCCTGTCGGCTTCCAGAATGACGCCCAGAGCTGGGCACCTGGCGCTAGACGCAGACATGCAAACACACACACACACACACACAACACACCAGTGCGCCCGCATTCGCACCACGCGCACGATGCATTCGTGGACACACACAGACTCATTCGACACGTGCGCGAATGCACAGGCTCCCCTAACCTCTGCCTGGAACGTCCCCTCTTCGGGGACAGATCTGGGGTGAAAAGGAAGCTGTACTTCCTTGGACAGGGGACAGAGAGCTGGGCCAGGTCCAGGGGGACCTGCAAGTTCTGCAGAGACCCTGAAATATGGTGTCATAATAAAAACCCCATTTAAAGTACTTCTTTTTTTTTTATTGATTTCATTGGAAACAGAACAAGAAATGGTCAGAGCCAAAAGACTGCTCTTAAAACTGTCAAAAACATTTTAACAGAAAAAAATAAACATGACTGCATTATGAATGTTTTTAGAAGAGTTGCACAAAAAAAACCCCACTGTTACTGCACTAATTACAGTCTTTAAAAAGGTATATGCCAAAAAAAAGTATATGACCTGCCAGGCCACCACACAAAAGGTGATGGCAAATTTATTCACACTACAAGACTAACATCTTTAAAAAAGTTTTTCCTGCATTTTATTCTAAAATCACTTTGTTCTCTTTATACAGTTGATAGTTTATTTCACGTGGTGAGTAGAAACCACACCAGAATCAGCACCGTTGTCTGTGTTTTGTTTTTTATTTTTTGTTTGTCCTAATGTTCAGTAATGGTAGAAAATAAATCAGTTTATTCATCATAGCATGTGGCTTAAAAAATCAACAGAAGGTGCCAGCGTCAACGGAACCGGCGGGGGCTGCACCCACCAAGCCACTTCCTCGAAAAGAAACGTCAGTTAGAGGTTTGATATATAGGACTAGATATAGGATTCCTTTAAAAAGCAAACCCACATTTTCTCCAAAGTTAGTGGTGGGGTCGGTCTCCTGACCTCTCCGAGCCTGACAGGAGACTGTGCCCTCCGTGCGGCCCCTGGGACTCGGCGCCAGCCACGCAGGCCGCGGGCAGGGCGAACGGAGCAGCTCGCGCTAACGGTGGCTTCGGCGGCGCCACACAGAAGAGTCTGGGCCGGACAGGAGAACAGAGCAACCCCGTGGTGCAGCGGGGACCTCGGAGGTCAGAGGAAGAAACGAGAAACTTCGCAACGACAAATCAGCATCAGAAACTCAGAAGGTGATGCCAGTGCGGACTCCCAGCGTCTTTGGGGCGCGGACCAAAGTGTGCGCTCCAGCCTGGGCACTGGGCCCGCGGTGAGGCCGCAGGTCTGGGAAGGTGGCTGGGAGGCATCCACACCCGCCCGCAGGGGCTGCAGCCTCACCTCCGACCCCTCCAGGAAGCCGGCGGCGCAGCCCCGAAGGACCCTTTCGGTTCCGTGCGGAATCTCTCCTCCTCGTCCTCTAAACGGCGACGCGGCGGTCCCTGGCTCCCGAGCGCCCCGCTGGCCGGCGGCGTCTCATAGGGGGTCGGCGGCAGCCGCGGAGCTGGTGTCGGGCAAGCCGTCCTCCTGGGCCTCCTGGGCCGCGCTGGCCTGACGCTGGGCCAGGGCCGCGCTCGAGTGCCGGCACTTGGGGGAGCCGCAGCGGCAGCTGAAGAGCTTGCCTTTGATGTCCCAGAAGCGCTCTCCATAGTCAAACCTGGGGAGGGAACAGAACCAAGGCTCCAAGTCGAATCCCACCGGCACCTCCCACAAGCCAGATAAATTAAGGCAAGGCCAAAGCTTCCTCACCCCGATCTGCCGTGCCGCATGCCAGGTCGTAGTTTTTAGAACTACAGGAAAACCACTAGCATAAACCCGAGACAAGCCCAGGAAAGCAATGCGAGCCCCGTTCCTAAAACCGTCCCGCCGGCAGCGGAGATGGCCAGGGGCCGGGGCGGTGCGTACCCGAGCTGCTCGCCGGCCTCGATCAGGCGGGTGCTGAAGAAGGCGATCCGGGGGAACCGCAGGTCCTGGTGGGCCATGAACACGCGCACGGGCACCAGGTTGGGCTCGCAGTGGTGGTTGATGAACCGGCTGACGTTCCCGTAGAACCGCGCGTCGATGCAGTAAACCTCCCCGTCCTGCAGGGCGAGAGAAGCCGGCACGGGCTGCAGTTAGCAAGGCCCCGACACGCCGGCCTCGCCGGGTACGGCCATGCATGGCAGTCCTGGAGCCTGCAGTTGGGCGCAGGCCCGCCATGCAGGAGGGGCCTTCTCCAGTGACCTGTGGCGGCAGTGCGGAACCTCCGCCAGCCTTCTCCTCGCTGTGTGGCCACCCACCCCGCACCCTGCCCTCCTCGCTGGGCCTCCGTCTGCGGTGGGGTGGGGGTGGTGCAGGCCGTTCCCTTGACGGCGTCCCCATGGGGCTTCCAGCGCGGTGGAATGTGGACAGCGCCATCCCACCCGAGGACCCATGGGGCTGTCTGGCACCAATAGGAGAAAGGAGGCCGGGGCTGCAAGAGCCCCGTGAGGCAGCGGCAGGGGCTGAGGGGGTCGGGAGGGATGGAGCTGGCATCCGGGACACACTGTCTTGGTGACGAGGAGGCGGAGCAGTCCCCGGAGGGTCTGGGAAGACTCAGTGGCGAATGGCAACAGGGAGGACCGTCAGGCGGAGGCTGCCCACAGAAAACGACTTCTGCTGCAGCCCTTCCGGGTGCTGATGTGACTGTGGAACACGAGGCTGAAGAGACTGAGGCGTCCTCCTCACCCTGGTGCCTTGGAGAGGAGCCCAGGATTCCGGGTGGCCACATGGCCCTGGGCCCTGGCCCCTGGCACTGGCCTGTGATGATGGATTCTGAATTCACCATAGAGAGGGGGACGAGGTGGGTGGGCCTGACCTAACCACGCAACCCCTTTAAAAGCAATTCTCTCTGGAGACCCAGGGCTTGGAGCTACTGGGGCCTGGATGGAGGAGCTGCGTGGGAGGAAGGTAGGTGGTCCCGGCCGGCAGCTAGCAAGGAACCTAGACGCTGCCCACGCAACCACAGGGACCTGGGCTCAGCAGCACCCTGCCTGTGCAGCCCGAGGCCCGGCACGCCCAACCCCTGCTGCGCACACTGGGCCGAGTGGGTGGGCGCCATGGCGAGCTGCGGGTGGGTGGCGTGGTTTGTTACCCAGCGACGGGAAGAGGCAACACCACAGACGACAGCCAGGCAGACGGGGAAGGAGGCACCTGGGGCTTTCCAGGACCGAGTTCCGAGAGGGCGGGGCCTGCCGGCAGAGACACCTGGTCCACAACCTGCCCCAGCATCAACATTAACCAGAGAGCCAGGGCGCTCAGAGGTCAAGAGGTCAAAACCCAAACCAACAAGCGGGTAAAGGCGTGGACGAGGGCAGCTCTCCGTCAACCTTCACGGCGCGGGCAGTGACAAGACAGTAAACCAGGCGAGCACGGCCGCAGGACAGGACCAGCCACAGCCCCCAAAGCCAAAGGCGCGGGAAGCTGCCTCCTGGTTTACCCCAAAGAAACAGAGTTCAGAGTGGCTCACCTGGCGTGGACTTTGGCCTCTGCTTCGGGGTCTGATGGACTAAGAATCTATAGGCGACCCCTCCTCGTGCAGAATGCAATTCCGGAACTAGCAACGGCGCACACACGAAGGTCTTGATAAGCAGCAAAATGGAGAGTGAGGGGCTTCCGACTGGAGGGGCCAGGCCCAGCTCTGCCCAGGCTTTCACCAGGGGCAGCTCGTCTGGCAGAGCACACAGCGCTGCTCCGAGCTTCTAAGATGGGTGGGGTGTCAAAGTCTGTGACACAAATCTCTGCCCGACCAGAACCAGATAAAGACAACAGTCCAGAGGATGACGGCTGGAGTAAGGCAGATAGGCAACGTGGGAGGCGGGGCCTGCGGAGAGAGCCCAGCCAATCCTAGGACTGGAGAGAAGGCACAGAGGCCACATGGGTGGGTGGGGGGAGGGCCTGCGGAGGGAGCCCAGCCAATCCTAGGACGGGAGCGAGGTGCAGGGGCCACGTGGGAGGCGGGGCCTGAGGAGGGAGCCCAGCCAATCCTAGGACTGGAATGAAGGCACAGAGGCCATGTAGGAGGTGGGGCCTGTGGAGGGAGCCTGGCCAATCCTAGGACTGGAGGGAAGGCACAGGGGCCACGTGGGGTTGGGGGGGTCTGCGGAGGGAGCCCAGCCAATCCTAGGACGGGAGCGAGGTGCAGGGGCCACGTGGGAGGCGGGGCCTGAGGAGGGAGCCCAGCCAATCCTAGGACTGGAATGAAGGCACAGAGGCCATGTAGGAGGTGGGGCCTGTGGAGGGAGCCTGGCCAATCCTAGGACTGGAGGGAAGGCACAGGGGCCACGTGGGGTTGGGGGGGTCTGCAGAGGGAGCCCAGCCAATCCTAGGACTGGGGCGAAGTACAGCAGCCACATAGGAGGCGGAGCCTGTGGAGGGAGCCCAGCCAATCCTAGGACTGGGGTGAAGTGCAGCGGCCACGTAGGAGGCGGAGCCTGTGGAGGGAGCCCAGCCAATCCCAGGACTGAGGCGAAGTGCAGCGGCCACGTAGGAGGCGGAGCCTGTGGAGGGAGCCCAGCCAATCCTAGGACTGGGGCGAAGTGCAGCGGCCACGTAGGAGGCGGAGCCTGTGGAGGGAGCCCAGCCAATTCCAGGACTGAGGCGAAAGCACAGGGACCACTAGAGAGGCCGGGCCTGCAGAAGGGGCCCAGCCAATCACACTAGGGAAACAAGGCCCACGCGGAAGAGAAACCAGAGTCCTCCCCACATGTTAACAGGAACAACTCAAGGGACCTGACGCTTGAAACACTGAGGAAACGAACACGTCCGAAAGAACACTCAACTGAGTCCAGCCTTGAGATGAACCAGACACTGGGCCAACAGACACGTATTTTCAAGGCAGCTCCTAAGGCTGTCCTCAATGAAGAACAACAAAGCAAGATTTCAAGGCATGAAAATCTCAGAGAAATGAGAAGTCTCAGCGGAGAAACAGAAAAAGAATCCAACGGAAATTCTACATCGAAATTCACTGGCTGCTGAAGCCATCACTGGGTGGATGAACAGAATCTCAGAGATCTGCCTAATGACAGGTAAAGTCAAACAAATTGACTTGTACGCAACATTATTTGAGATAAATAGCAAGGGCTGAAATCAACCTGAATGCCCCAAAAAGAAGGAGAAAGATTTCCATGTACGGACAATATGATGACTCTCCCCAAATCCTGTCGGGAGAAAGGTAAGGGCTCGTGCACTATCTACACTCTACCACTTTTTGTGTAAGAAAAGAGAAGGAATAAGAAATCTACTTGAGTATTTTTTCTCGATTTCTGCTGATGGTTACTGCAGGTGCTACAGTTGGAATGTGTGTGCCCCCCGACCAGACTCACAGGCTGAGACCCCAAGGTTAGGGTGAGGCTTTGGGAAAGCGATTAGGTCATGGGAGTGGAGGGAATTGTGCCCTCATAAAAGGGACCCCAGAGAACTGCTGCACCCTCTCCACCACGTGAGGACACAGTGAGAAGGCACTGGCTACGAACCAGGAAACCCTCCCCAGACACCAGATCTACTAACGCCTTCATCTTGGGACTTCTAGCCCCCAGAGCAGTGAGAAATACATTCCTGTTATTTGTAAGCCTCACGGTTTACAGTGTTTTGCTATCACAGCTCGAATGGACTAAGACAGCAGGAAACAGAATACAGAGAACGTGGAGAGAAGCAAGGCTTTTCTGGGTGTGAACTTCCCAAGCATGCAAAAATTTTACACAATCAAAAACCAAAAAATTAAATCGTAACATTTAAAATGAACTAAAATTAATGTAACTGCCTATCAAGCCAGTGACACAATCACACAAGCAACATTTCCGGTGCCGCGAGGCACAAGACTGGGCCCAGCTTCCATGAAACATGTTCTAAGGAGTGAGACGCTGCAAAGAAGCGCAGATGCCATCCGGGAGTTGGACTGGTGCTTACTGTTATCGGTAATATCTGGAGTGCTATTTTGAAACTAAAGATTTTAGAAACCAAAATTTTTATTGTAAGAGATACAAATATAAAATCAAAGAAGTTGGATAAAAACTCTACACTGTTAAATTTGAATTGGAAATATTAACATGAACACATTTTAAAAAATCTATTTACTTCATAGCTCTGTCCTCTGAAAAGTGAGTCGAGAGCCCATGGCACCCTGACAGCAGCGGGCACCCCAGAGTCTCATTTCAGTGTCTAAAAATCTTTCTCTTCCAAAAGCACAAGGACTTCCTGGAGAAATGGCTGATTCCAAGTGTGGGGCAAGGAACATGAGGGAGGCCTGGGTGTCACATGGTACCGAAGAGCAGTGTCACCAAAGGAGACGGGCTCGCCTGCATGGGCTCCCCATGGCCAAAGATGGGGCAGTTTGACCATTAAATAAGAATGGCTATAATTGATCAAACACACATGTAAAAATGAAAAAAAAAAAAAAGTAAAAATCCACGAGCCCACGTTAACACTCAAAACAGAGGGAAGAAAAAAAAGACCAAAATTTATTTGCTGCTACTTCCTCACTCTGAAACTTGATAACTAAATGGTAAGAATAAAGCATTGATCTTGCCTTTCTCTGAGGAGTAACCACAAAGCCCAGGTTTAAGGTTTATTTATTTAAACAGAAGAATGTCTGTTAATAAACAGGGAAGGCATGGATGCTCGGGGTGGCCAGTCGAGGTGGCCATAAAGCTCCCTATGGGACACAGCAGCCCCGATGTGAGTGTCGCCAAACCTCAGCCCTTCCTCCCAGCTGGCCGCAAACACGGGATAAGAGAACAAGTGAGGTGACACCACGGGGGGCACACAGAAATGTGGACCATGTGATTTCTCAGGCCGTTGGCCGGTCTCCCCCATAGGCCACTGTGTGGGCTGCTGGTAGGAAGAAACTTCTGGGATGTGCCAAGTATCATACAAGGGACAGCCCCGCCTGATTCCAGAGGGGCGAACCAGGGAAAGACATCAGGGAAACTAGGAGTCTGTAGATGAACCTCACGTGACGGCAATCTCAATCTCGTCAGGCAGCACTATTCACAGGCACACTCTGACGTCACTGGGGGTAAAATGTCACATTTGTAACTAACTTTACACTGTATCAGCAAAAAAGGATGAAACAAATAAAGCAAGATATTAACAACCATCAAGTCCAGGTGGGGGAATAGGAGCCTCCACTCTCCTGATTCTCTCTGCTTTCCAATATGTCTGAAAATTTTCACAATGTGTGGTCAAAAAGGAATTGCAAAGGCAAGAAAAAGGAATCTCTGAAGGAAGTGGCAGAGAAGTAAAACATTTTTCTTCTATTTTTTAACTAAATAAGAGACCTGAATGCCTTTAAAATTAGGGAAGAGGCATCAGAGAAGAACCTGTGTGGAGAAAGTGCTGCCGCAGGTGAGGAGGTGCAGGTGGCAGACAGGTGGTGGCAGTGGGCACACGGCAGGAGCTCCAGTGGCAACGTCTGTGAGACCAGGGTGGGGGCCTCCCCGTGGTGCCTGGATGCCCCACCCGGGCTGTGTACAGACACCCGGGCCTGGTGCTTGGAGTGGACCTCACTACAGGTGCTCACTTCACTTCGCCAGAGGCAAAAGAGGCCATCTGGGAGGGCCAGGCCCATCTGGGCTTTTCCCAGGATTCCTAGCAGGCTCCACAAGCCCCCACGCAGCAAGCAGGAGGGGAGGCACAGAGGCGGCAGCTCTCCAAGGTGCTGAACTGGCACTGCTCAGAGCCACCAAGGGCTCATTGCAGACATGAGGCCCCAGGGCTGGGGACTTGCTATTCCTGGTCTTCTCATTTTTGTGGTTTTTCTGTCCAGAACCACCGGCCTTAGAGATGCTCTAGTGCAGTGCGTTAAAAATAACCCTCCTCCCACCCTGAGAACCTTCCAGCTCTGCACCAAGCGTCACTTGGGCCGTGAGTGTGGGATCTGTGGCTGCCCGGGAGACGTGGTACCTCCCCTACCCCGCACCCCCGCAGGAGCACACTTTGTGGCTTCTCAGGACGAGCCCCTTTCTCAGTCTGACCCCAGGAGCCTCCGCGTGACCCTAGAGGTCATGGGGTCTCGAGACCCTGTGCTCTGCTTGGCCTCACTGCCCAGACCAGAGGGGCCTAGAGTCAGGGTGTGGCCTTGGCAATGGTCATGCCTGATGACCCAGCACAGACTCCCTGAGGCCACACACACATGTGGCAGCCTGGCATGTGCTGCCCCCCACGCCCCACCCCAGGGCATGTCCAGGGCATCTTTGGGGACAGGGTGGGGGTTCCATGCACCCTGAAGAATGCAGAGGGCCTCCTCCTGGGCACACCCTTCTGACCCCTGCTGATGCCCCTTGTCACCGGGACTTCCCTGATGCCCGCCAGCACCCCCCTGGGGCCTGTGGATGGTCACAGCACAGGCTGTAGCCCCAAGAGACAAAGGGGCCGCCCCCATGGGCCATCAACCTTGCCCATGGCCTCCCACTGCGTGCCGTTCGTCCACGTCCCTCCCACGATGGCAGCCGGGCCGACCACCCCGTCGCACCCTGTCGGCTGGCACAAGGAGCCCCTTCACATAGGGGCACGGCCTCCCCTAGCTGCTCCTACGGTTCAGAGGCTTCAGATCCCAGAACCCTCAAAGGAACGGACGCCGCTGAGGGCTTTAAATGTACCCTCCTGTGCTGCTCTTCCAAGGTTTCTCTGATGAAGAACCTTCTACCTAGGTTTCGGGCAAGCACACCATGGAGAGGCCTCCCTGGGGCGCCAAGTTGATGGGAGATTTGAACAAAGGCCTAAAGAAGGTAAGGACCGGGAGGGCGGGTGGGCAGGATCCCAGACGGCATGTTCAACAGCTCCAGAACAGCATGAGGGAGTGCGAGCAATTGTGACAGCAGTGGAGGGGGGCAGTCAGTGGGGAATGGGCTGTGCAAGGTTTGAGCCAAAAGCAGAGGGCTTGGGGTCCCTGTAGCCCCAGGCTGAGAACAGATGGCAACACCAGGGCTGGGGCAGACCCAGGGGTGGGTGCCCACTGCAATGGTCCAGGAAACACTTTGAAGGCAGAATCAGAAAGCTTCCTGGCACCCAGAGATTTTGGCGCTCAGGTGGACAGGGGTCTGGGGTCCGGGCGTGGGTCAGAGCTGCAGCAGACACCTAGGAGGCTTTGGTGTGTTCATGGCTCTCCACATCCCCAAAATGAACAAGAACCGTACCTGGGCCTGTGTGTCCATGGCTGAGAAGTGAGAGGGTGCAGGGAGGAGCAGGGCTAGATGCTGCTGCCTCGGGTGGGTGGGGACCAGAGCCTGCCCTGGACTTAGGGACACTCATGGGAGGCGAGGCCTGGCTGCATCTGGTTGCAGACAGACTGGAAGGCAAGGAATCAGGCGAGTGTGGCAGCTCTGGGGCATCAAGGAGTGTGGAGAGTGCTGACAGGATGTCCCTGAGGAGGTGAGGGCGGGCGTGGCTCCAGACAGGAGAAGGAAGCACAGAAAGTCCATGCCATGGAACAGGTGTGAAGGCACAGCACAGACGTGTGGGGGAGGAGGCGGAGACCCCCCGGCCAACATGACAAGCGAGTCAAGGAACTGAGAGCCTCCAGCAGCGATCTGATGGAGCAGTATTGTGCCTGTTGAATGTGACAACTTAAAAGCAGCCTGGTAAGTTGCAGTCCTTATTTTACAAAAGGATTGGCCCACAGTGAACTGGGAATATGGAAATGGCCCTTCCACACAGACAGTTTGGGAGGTGCGGCCCTAGGTGAGCAGGAGGAACCTGGCCAGTGAAGGCCACAGCCACATCAGCAGGGAGACAGGCCTGTGTGCACAATGCCGCATTAGGAGGTGGTTTCGAAGCCCCAGCAAAGCTCTCCCCTCTCCTCTGGGCTGCGGCTCCACCCGCCTGTCTTGGTCTCACTGGTTATCACGCAGTGAGAAGGCAGGGTCCCTCCATGAGCCAGGCGGCGGGGTCCTCCCGAGAACCAAACCAGTAGGTGCCTTGACCTTGGACTTCTGGCCTCCAGCACTGTGAGAAACCAGTCTGTTGTGCAGTCTATGGTGTTCTGTTACAGCAGCCTCAATGGACTGAGACAGGCCCCCAGGAACCAGGGCCACCTGGGGGCTAAAGTCAGCTGGAGTGACAGAGGCCACGGCCTGCAGCTTAGCTCTGAGGCCTCCTGGTTCCTGGAAGTGGACCGGGGTGACCCAATGCATTTTCTTCAAGCAGGTTTGAAAATACAGTGTCTGGCACTCAAACAAAACTAACCAGAAACATGAGGAGACAGGGAAAGAAGAAGACAAGCAGCAAAACAGATGCTAGAAACAGACCTACAGAGATGCCAGATGCTGGAAGGAGAGACCAGGGCAGGAGATATGGCAGCAAGGAGACGGCACAGAAACAGGAACACACCGTCCCACCCACCCACCCCCCATGGACCCAGACTGACCACACAACACAGCACTGACGCCACATGGTTAAAATACACATAAATTATTTCCAGTAACAACAGCATATAAATCAGATATTCACATTAACAGAACAAGGAGAAAAATCATAGGCTTATTTCAATAGATTTTTTAAAATGTTCAACAAAATTCAACAACAATTCATGAAACTCTTTGGGACAGAAAAGAGAACTTTGTTATTCTGATAAAAGCATCCCAACGCCTGCACAACAGCATCACGGGAAACGGTCCTGAAAGGCCACGCCTCCTCCCTGACACTGGGCAGCCCCGCTGGTGTAGACGACAAGAATGAGAAGTGAAACCAAGGGGACCGGGGCAGCCTGCGTGGTGATGACACGGGCACACACACACAAAACAATGGACCCACACATATCATTACACTTAATAGGTGACTTTGGGCCACAGGTTAAAGAGTTAATTTTAAAAACCTACTCTATTTCTATACATCAAGCAACAAGAGGAAAAATATGCCTCCTTCAAATACAAGAGCATCAGGGTTTCTGAGATGCTAAGGGCTCCTGCTTCTGACTGTGATGGGTCAGCTGGTGCTGCACTTGCCCTCCCACCCAAGACTGATGGCCCAGCCAAATCCACAGGACACAAACAGAGGTGCCCAGGGTGGCACCTCTGGGCAGTTTCTCATACAGTTGAAGGTCACTCACACATGACCCAGCCAGGAAATGGCAAAGGCCAGATGGCATGTGATTCCACTTACATGATATTGTGGAAAAGGCAGGACTGCAGGAAGCAAGTCAGCGTGGCCGTGGCTCGGAGTGGGGAAGGCAGGTGCCCGGGGGAGAGGGAGTCGGCCCACACACATGTAGAATTCTAAGGCAGCCCCAAGAGTCTCCCTTGTATCAACCCGTCCCCTTGAGCGTGACTTGCTTCTGGCCCACAGAATGTGAGGAAGGCAGCGTGGCAAAGCCCCGACATTCTCCTGCTGGCCTTCAAGAAGAGAGCTGCCTCTAGGAGCTCAGAGCACCCCTGGTTGCCAGCCAGCAAGGAAGCAGAGGCCTCATCCTGCAGCCAAGGAAGTGAATTCTGACAACCCAGGGAGCATTTACACAAGGCCTGAAGCTAACATTAGACAGCGTAAGGACACCGCTTCCCCCAGTGCCGGGAAGAGAACAAGCATTATGCCCGACCTTCCAGAAAACAAAGCTGCACGGATCAGAACGCGAGAAGAAAAACTGTCTTTACTCACACATGACATGACCACATGTGCAGACAAGCCTAATAGTGCAAAAAGTTACTAGAATTCATAAATACATTTAACAAGGTCAATGCACAAAAAAATCAAGTATTTCCACATTATTTCCAACAAACAACTGGAAAATGAAATTTAAAAACAATATTGTTTATAATATATGAAAAGTATGATGTGCTTAGGAATACATTTAACAAAACACAGTGTAAGATCTACATACTAAAAGCTACAAGGCTCTGCTGAGAGAAACTCAATATCAAACTCAAAGAGAGCTGGGCCACCTACAGACACAGGGTCAGAAGGCTCAATGCGATAATGGCCAGCAGATTTAGTGCAGTCTCAGCAAAAATTCCAGCAGCCTTGGCCTGTACTGACGCCCGGGCTCTCAACTGCCTATGGAAATGCAAAGGACATGGAGGAGCGAAACAGTTTTGAAAAAAAAACCGAGTATGAGGAGTATGAGGACCTAACACTACCTGGCTCCAAGCTTTACTATCAGTCAAGAGAATGTGGCATTGTTTGAGGATCAGCAAATAGATCAAAGGAACAAAACATGGTCCAGACGTAGATCTCCATCAGCTGGTATAAGCAGAACTAGTGGTGCTGGATTAACTGTCCACATGGACACAAGTGAACCTCAATCCTTACTTCAAACCCACATTTTTGAGAGACAGGCCAGGCTGGAGTGCAGTGGCTCGATCACAGCTCACTGCAGCTTCAAACTCCGTCTCGGCCTCTCGAAGTGCTGGGATTACAGGAGCGTGCCAGTGTGTCCGGCCTTAACTTGCATTTTTACATAAGACTTCTAAAAAAAGGAGAAAATCTTCACAATCCTGGGATAGACATGGAATTCTTAGGACATGGAAAGTAATAGAATTTTAAAATTCTGCTTCCTGAAAGACACTGTTAAGAAAGTGAGGAGGCAAGGCACAGACTAAGAAAATATTCACATCACACACATATTTATATGTACATCAGAGTCAGAAGATGGAAAGAGCTCCTACAACTCAAGAAGACAAGCAGCCAATTAAAAAACAGGCAAATTGGCCAGGCACAGTGGCTCACGCCTGTAATCCCAGCACTCTGGGAGGCTGAGGCGGGTAGGTCACCTGCAGTCAGGAGTTCGAGACCAGCCTGGCCAACATGGCGAAACCTCGTCTCTACTAAAAATATAAAAATTAGCCAGGCGTTGGGCTGGGTGCGGTGGCTCACGCCTGTAATCCCAGCACTTTGGGAGGCCGAGGCGGGTGGATCACAAGGTCAGGAGATTGAGACCATCCTGGCTAACACGGTGAAACCCCGTCTCTACTAAAAATACAAAAAATTAGCTGGGCGTGGTGGCGGGCGCCTGTGGTCCCAGCTACTCGGGAGGCTGAGGCAGGAGAATGGCGTGAATCCAGGAGGCGGAGCTTGCAGTGAGCCGAGATTGTGTCACTGCACTCCAGCCTGGGCGACAGAGCCAGACTCCGTTTCAAAAAAAAAAAAAAAAAATTACGCAGGCGTTGGCCGGGCGCGGTGGCTCACGCCTGTAATCCCAGCACTTTGGGAGGCCGAGGTGGGCGGATCACAAGGTCAGGAGATCGAGACCATCCTGGCTAACACAGTGAAACCCTGTCTCTACTAAAAATACAAAAAATTAGCTGGGTGTGGTGGCGGGCGCCTGTAGTCCCAGCTACTCAGGAGGCTGAGGCTGGAGAATGGCGTGAACCCAGGAGACGGAGCTTGCAGTGAGCCGAGACTGCGTCACTGCACTCCAGCCTGGGCGACAGAGCGAGACTCCGTCTCAAAAAAAAAAAAAAACAATTAGCCAGGCATGGTGGCCGGCGCCTGTAGTCCCAGCTGCTCAGGAGGCTGAAGCAGGAGACTCGCTTGAACCCAGGAGGCAGACGTTGCAGTGAGCCGAGATTGTGCCACTGCATTCCAGCCTGGGCGACAAGAGCGAAACTCCATCTCAATAAACAAACAAACAAACAACAACAACAAAAAACAGGCTTTTTTTTTTTTTTTCGAGATGGAGTTTTGCTCTTGTTGCCCAGGCCTACAGTGCAATGGCATGATCTTGGCTCACTGCAACCTCCACCTCCCAAGTTCAAGCAAGTCTCCTGCCTCAGCCTCCCGAGTAACTGGGATTACAGGCATGCACCACCATGCCCAGCTAATTTTTGTATTTTTAGTAGAGACGGGGTTTCACCATGTTGGTCAGGCTGGTCTCGAACTACTGACCTCATGATCTGCCCGCCTCGGCCTTCCAAAGTGCTGGGATTACAGGCGTGAGCCACTGTGCCCAGCCCAAACTGGCAAATTTTAAAAATTACTTCACAAAAGAAGTAAAAGGATGGCAACACACATATGAAAAGAGGCTCTTCATCAAGCATCAGGACAGCAAATCTAAGTCACAGTGTTTGGAGCTCTCACTCACTGAGGTGGGAACGGAAGTGCTATAACCACTTTGGAAAACTAGCGGTTTCTTTTAAAGTTAAAGGTACCCCATCATATGAGCCAGTAACTCCACCCCCATTTACTCGAGAAATAAAAATTCATGTCCATTAAAAACAAGTCTATGGGAGTCACAGCAGGTTTCCTCGTGATGGCAGAACTGGAAAGGACGGAGGCCCACCCACAGGCAAGCAGGCATAAACCAGCAGGGAGGCCAGGTGGGTCACCGTCCAACAACAGAAAGGAACAAACCACTGACACGTGTAGCCACGTGGGCAAATGACAAAACATGCAAAGCCGGACACAGGATTCCGTTTATAGAAAATGTGAATGCAGGTGGAACTCACCCACCAGGATGGGCAGGGGAGAAGGAGGGACTAAGGGCTCACAGGGGATTTGGGGGTGACAGAAATGCTCCATATCTTGACTGTGGCATTGATTACACTGGGATGTACATTTGTAAAAACTAAAACCATATACTTGAAAGTAGTTTGTTTTACTGTATTTAAATTAATTGCAATAAAGTTGATCCAAGAGACAAAAATCTCAAAAACCTATTTGATTTAAAAAAATCCAACAAAACATATACAAGACCACACCACAGAAAACCATAAAATATTACTGGGGGTAATTAAGAAAGATCTAACAAATGAATAGATATACCATGTTCATGAACTAGTAAACAAGGTAGTAAATGCCTCATTTTTCCCTAACCTGACTGACAGGTCTAATACAATCCCAATCAAATCCCTACAGGAGCTTCTGTAGAACTTGTTAAGCTGACTTCAGAACTTACATGAAGACCAAAAAGAACAAGACACAAACTCTATGGTGAAGCTGGGCACAGTGGCTCACTCCTGCAATCCCAGTGCTTTGGGAAGCCAAGGTGGGAGGATTGCCTGAGGCTAGGAATTTGAGACGAGCCTGGGCAACACAGTGAGATTCCATCTCTATAAAAATAAAATAAAATAATTAGCCGGGCATTGTAGTGCACACTTGTAGTCCTACCTACTTGGGAGGTCAAGGCAGGAAGATCACTTAAGCCCAGGAGTTCAAGGCTGCAGTGAGCTATGATTATGCCACTGCACTCCAGCCTGGGCAACACAGCAAGACCTGGTCTCTTAAAAAAAAAAAAAGAAAAGAAAAAAAGGCCGGGCGCAGTGGCTCATGCCTGTAATCCCAGCACTTTGGGAGGCCGAGGCAGGTGGATCATGAGGTCAGGAGATCGAGACCATCCTGGCCAAGATGGTGAAACCCCACCTCCACTAAAACTACAAAACTTAGCTGGGCGCAGCCAGGCACAGTGGCTCACGCCTGTAATCCCAGCACTTTGGGAGGCCAAGGCAGGCAGATTACGATGTCAGGAGATCAAGACCATCCCGCTAACATGGTGAAACCCTGTCTCTACTAAAAATACAAAAAGTTAGCCGGGCGTGGTGCTGGGCACCTGCAGTCCCAGCTACTCGGGAGGCTGAGACAGGAGAATGGCGTGAACCTGGGAGGCGGAGCTTGCAGTGACCTGAGATCGCGCCACTGCACTCCAGCCTGGGTGACAGAGCGAGACTCCGTCTCAAAACAAAACAAAACAAACCTCTAAGGTGAGAAGATGTAAACTACAGTAATTAAAATAATTAAGGTAACACAGCAAGAACAGTCAGCAGACTGATTGATAGGACGAGGACACTGAGCTATGACAAGAGCCACACTGCTGACTGGGGAAAAGACAGTCTTCTCCACAAGCAGTGCTGAGTCAGCCAGGTAACAAGATGGGAAAAAAATAAACCTTGAGTCTGATCTTACACCACACACAGAATGGCTGTCAACCTACACACGGAAGCCACGTGAAAGCAAACATGACCGTTTCTGGGAAATACTCAAGTTTTCAAAAAAATATCACTAAGACATTACGAAAACCCAGTATTTAGAAAAAGACTGATAAACTGAACTAGAATAAAAAAAAGAACTTCTGTTCACTCCTAGACATCATTAGGAAATGAAAAAGTCACAGAGAGAAGGCGACATCTGTGGCACACACGAGTGACAACACAGCCTTTGTGAGGATATGTGTCACCAGCCCACAGAAGGCGAGTCGTTCCATAGCAAGGCTGGAATGGGCAGTTCGCAGCAGAGGAGCCTCACAACTCTGCACACGGCATGCACACATGGAGGCTGCCGTCCCTTGAGGGCTCAGCCCCACTGCACAGGGAGATGCCTGTACACTGTGACCTTCCAGAGCCCAGCTTCTCTTCTATGAAACACAAGTCATTTCACCAACAGTCACTTCTTAGAAGGTGGCTGCAGGGACGGAGCCTGGGGTTGAGGTTGGCAGTCCATAGAGGCCACTGCTATGAAGACGGCTGCCTGGTGCCCTATTCTCCAGGTATAAGATTTATTCCGTGGTCTGGTGGCTGCTGCTTGAGATGAGAAAAACCTTTATTTCCCCACTGGCTTGGAGTTACTGCAAGTTTCAAGAGGTTTTAAAATAGACAATGGATGAATTCCAGAGCAATGATGGGAACGAAGCTACAGTAAAGGGAACATGAGGGCTGGGATGGGTCAATCACCACTGCCCTAGCCTCAGAAAGCTCCCAAAACCAGGCTCCTGGAGTGGCCCCTGCTCTCTCCCACACAAGATTCTAGCGCCTGGGCAGTGGGGATTGGGTGGGCTGGGGACACAAGGGACGTGTCTGTTGGCATTTCTGTGCACACGACAGGAGGCTCACTGCTGCTTCACTCAGTCACTGTGAACACACAGCCCCTCCTCAGCCTCTCTGCAGTCTCGGTACACGGCGCCCCTCAATCAGCCTCTCTACAGTCTCGGTACACGGTGCCCCTCAATCAGCCTCTCTACAGTCTCGGTACACGGCGCCCCTCAATCAGCCTCTCTACAGTCTCAGTACACGGCGCCCCCCCCTCAGCCTTTCTGCAGTCTCGGTACACGGCGCCCCCCCCTCAGCCTCTCTGCAGTCTCGGTACACGGTGCCCCTCAATCAGCCTCTCTACAGTCTCGGTACACGGCGCCCCCCCCAGCCTCTCTACAGTCTCAGTACACGGCGCCCCTCAATTAGCCTCTCTGCTGTCTCGGTACACGGCGCCCCTCAATTAGCCTCTCTGCTGTCTCGGTACACGGCGCCCCTCCTTCACCTCTGTGCAGTCTCAGGGGTTGCCAAGCCCCAACCCAAGATTCTCAGTTGGGGTTTGGAGGATTGGAGTGGTGGGTCTCAGGCCCACTCTCACAAGAAGGGGGCAGTTGGCTGCACAGGCTCAGGGACCTCCCAAGTCAGAGGTCCCTCCCTCCATCCATGCTGGGCACAGAACCAAGGCCAGCTGCAAATGCGGCGCTCAGCAGGTCTATAGCAAGCCCACTCTTGTCAACAGTAAGAGCCCTCATCTGAATCCCGGCCCTACTGGGACAAACACATTCAGGTTTTACAGTTCACAAGTTCTGCGTGGCCCCAACCCCACAAAACACATTACCTTATTGTCGAGATCAAAGAGGTAAGAATCTTCCTCTCGAACGTCGGCTTCTGAGTCTGAAATCAGCTCCCCAACATACCTGCAGAGGGTGAGGTGCAGGTGAGGCCCTGGAAGGCAGCGAGCACTGCCCACAGACAAGCACAGCCCAGACTCCGCAACCACAGGGAAAGAGCGGGGCACACCAGAAGAACATGCAGGGAACACGTTTAGAGACGTGTGCCCAGGGTTCAACTGGGCTTTCAGCTGAGGTTCCGGAGGATGATGATGACGACACCGAAAGCTCTGCGTCTGCGGTCTGGTACCTGAGAACCCAGAATGGTCCTCCCCTAGAGGTGACTGCCCATGCTGGACCACGCCTTCCTAACTGGACCACGCCTTCCTAACTGGACCACGCCTTCTTAAATGCACTCCTGAGCTGGTTATGGGCAGCAGCAAGAGGACTGAGGACAGCACGAGCTTGGTTCTCGGGGCCAGGGTCTCTGTGGCCCCCACCCCACACTGCTGTACGCCAGGGATGTGCCTGCTCCCAGAGGGGCTTCCTGAAGTACAGACACAGATGGGCCTCCGTCCCAGAAATGACACCAGGCTTGGGGTGACCCAGGGACTCACTCACTCGCAGACAAAGGTGCCTAGTGGGATGTCCTGCAGGGACCGCACGCCCCAGCCCATGTCCCGCGTCCGGTAGAGCTGCAGCCTTGCCCTGAAAAATAGAGAGTAGTGGTGGACCCAGGCCACAGCCTCAGCCTGTTGCCACAATGGACAGCAAAAGCCAGCTGGTGCCACGTCACTGAAATGAGGAAGAAAACTGGTTCTGTATCCGAAGCATTCGATGCTGCAGGAACCTCGCAGACACAGCATCTCGCACTCTCAGGGAGCCAAGAACCCGGGAGTCAGCCAGGAACACCCCAGCCCACAACCTCGGCATGTCACTGGTCCTGGCCGTGGCTCGATGTCCCCACCTGTAACATGGGGACAGAGCTGGGCCTGGGCCACTAGGCACTGTGAGGGGCAGAGGTGCTAATACTAGAGAAGCCTATAGCTGGACCAGGCTGTGGTGACACCTGCAGCCCAGCCTGCTCCCGACAAGGAGCCCACAGGCCCCTCAGGGCTGGGGGAGGGTGGCAGGGGGAGGTGGCGGTCGAGGGTTTCTCAGGGCTGGGGGAAGGTGGTTGGGCAGGCCTGGGGGAGGGTGGCCGGGTAGATCTGGAGGAGGGCGGCTGGGCGGGCCTAGCATGTGGGCCTCTGAGGAGCCCTCAGAACCACGTGCCTCGCGTCTGCCTATCTGGCATGTGTCCCATGTCTGCCTCGCGTCTGTCTGGCGTGGGTCCTCACCACCAGGCCTTTCTACCATATCAAGGACAGAGACTGCCTTCCAGCATGAACCAAGTTTATCGAGGTCACAAAAAAGTCAATACTACAAAAATGAGTGTTCAGCTAAATTTAAGTGTGCATAACTTTCCCTTATGACTCAGAGGAGCTTTGACTTCTCCAATCTCAGGCACATTTGTGGAGGAAATGCTCAAGACCAGAATCCAGGGAAAGGAGACGCAGCTGCTGGGCGGTCAGGGGACCAAGCCCAGCTGGGGAAGGGCGCTGGGCAAGCCTTACTCCATGAGCGTCCTGAGCAACCCAGGAACAAGGAGTCCACGCAGCCTGAGAAGCGTTGGGACATCACCTCACTGTTAGGGAAGCCCAGAGAACAGAGAATATTTAGAAAATGACTGGAGTATTAAAATAGAACTACGACAGCCCTAACCTGTTGAAGAATGTTCGCATGAACTCGGTAACAAAGGTAATTCTTAGGCCAAGTCCGCTCCTCTGCTTTTAGCTGGACTGACCCAACAACCTGCTCCTTCTCTCATGCCGAAGTCTGTGCTGGGGGAAGCATGACTCGTGATTTATGGCACAAGTGACATTTCTAGAGGATAAAGGGCTCAGGTAACTTGTCGGCTCTATCTGCAAACACACATGTGCGTGCATCCAAACACGTTAAGTTCTTGTCTGTCGGGGTGACCTCCGTGCTAATACGTGCTAATACGAGCAGAATGTGGGGCTCCGGCAGGAAGCTGCCTCTCACCTGAGACCATTCTGTACGACGCGATTTCGGCAGTTCCTCCAGCAGGAGCACGCGTGGTTGCATTCGAAGATCAAGGGAGGCTCCGCCATGTTGAACTCTGGCAGGAGCCGGCCATCCTGTGGACAGATGAGCAGCAAGGGCCCAGCAGAGGTCACTCACTCTTTAATTGAACTGACATCAACCCATTTCTACTAAGTGCCCAGTGAGTGTGGCTTAAACGGACATAAAAACGATGGTTTCTGGCCAAACTTGAACACCCACCTAGGGAAAAACTCCATGTGTACGGTTTGGATGAGAAGCCTCCACCCAGATGCCCACACAGGTTGTGGAGACCCCCTGGAGCGCTCCCCTAGGCCCAGCCTGGGCTTCTCCAGCCTCGCCAAGGCTGCCAGCTCCTGGGTTGCTCTGCTTCCTTCAGCTGGTTGGGGCCTCCTGCACCCTCCTGCACTCCTGGCCTCCTTGCCTTGCAAATCCTCAACTGTGGAGGGACCCAGCCCTCTGCTCCCCTTTCTACCCCCCTGAAGCCAGGCCAGGTACAGCAGCACTGGGTGCAGATTCTCCCCCAGGGCTGTGTGAGCTGAGGCGCGGGGCCCAGGGCTGCCCAGGCACACTCTGGCTTGACGGCTTCAGGGGCTGCTCTGAACAATTAGGGCGCTCCTCAGAACATTCCTTCCTGCGCCCCCTCAGCAAGACTGTCCACCTGAAAAGACACCACTCGGACATGAGCTTGGTGGCTTTCTGAGCCTGCCATCTCCATAGCCCTCACTGGCACGAATCCTTTTCCCATTGGGGCCTCTAATTCAGATGGGTAAACACTTGACCCTCCATGTCCACTCTCCTCCAAAGTCTGCTTCCAAGAGGGGACGCCTGCTGCCTCTCCCTGCTCGCGTCTCTTTACCCAGGCCATGCTGGCTTCCGCCCCCACCGTGACCTCTGAACTTGGGAGACCAGGAACTCTCCGCCTCTGCTTAGACATCCCTCCCCTGAATTGCACCCCTGCTAGCCAGGGCTACTCCCCACTCCCATCTCCTCCTCAGCAGCCTCCAACCTGGGCTCCTCCGAGGACCAGCACCCACCAGAAACTTCCAATCCTGTGTCTCCTCAAGCCCAGCGCCCACACTGATACTCCCTGTACCCAGCCCGGCAGCACCCTCCCTCTTCACACCCCTCACACTCAGCAAGCACAAGGCACAGCTTACCAGATACACACAACACAAGCAGCACCTCCTCCTGGGGCCAAGCCAGGCTGACGCTGCCCACCCCCGCCACCATCCAGGCAGCCACGAAGGACGCAGACCCCAGCCCCAGGGACTCCGCAGCCACGTCCTCGGCTCGCGACCCCGACTCGGGTGCTGGTGCCCGCTGTGCCTCCCCTGCCTGTCACACCCAGCTCACCTCCAACTCCTTCCCGACGCTGCCACGACAGCGCTGGGGTCCCAGATGCCTGCACTGTGTTTGCAGGCCCGGACCAGCGGCACTTACCACCTGAGCCCACGCACACGAGGCCGCCCTCACCTTGTCGTACCAGCAGCGCATGCTGAGCTGGCCGCACATGCAGTTGCTGGAGGAACAGTCGTCGATGCACACGCAGTACTGAGGAGAGAGGCGCCGGGGGGTCAGACGTGCAGGCACAGGCCTTCCGTTTCCCCTCCCAGTCACAACTACGTCTTCCAGTTCTGTTAACCCTGATTCTGGTAAGTGCTTCTCAAAGGCACCACGTGAGTGTGTGGCCTCTTAGGGAGAAGGCTGTGCGGGCAGAAACATGTCGAGTGCCTGTGGGAGGGAGCTCTGGCTGAGGACCCTGACAGAGGGACAGGGGGCAGGCAGGGCAGCGACGCGGCAGCGGGTGACGTGGGGTGGGTGAAGGGCTGGGCGGCGGCTGCATTTGTGGCCAGATGCTCGATGGGAAAGGCAAGGACACAGAGCCTGACACACCTTGTGGGGGTGGGGGGGCCCTGGGCAGTGCCCGGCCTGGGAAGAGGAGGGAGCTGCCCACAAGCAGAGCCACAAGAAAAGTGCTCAAGAAGGCGCAAGCGGTGAGGGCACCAGGCTGCGTGCACTCGGAGGCTGGGAAAGCTGGCATGTGCTGGACCCATCTCTCCGGGGGCTGGGAGGTGCAGGGATCCAGGTCGTCCTGCAGGCCTCGCAAGGGCTCCTCTCGCCTGTGCCCCCAGCACGAGGCCGCACCGGGGCCCCCGAGTGTGAGGTTACAAAAAAGGCACAAAGATGCCTGCCACTGCTTTGGGTCGGTAAGAAGCCTTGGAAGAGCAATGAGAGGGCCCAGGGCTGGGCCTGACAGAACCTTTATCTGCCTTCCAGCTCTTTCACGGGAGGCAACTACAAAGAGAATGAGGTCTTCCTGGGAAGCCCCCTGTGAGCCCTCCTGCTCTGAGTGGTGAGAACCCAGGACCCCAGGCTCAAGAAGCTTCTGCCTGTCCCATGTCCTGGCCTGAGTCAGCCCTTCATCTGCCGTCACTCACCTGCAGATGAGTGATATTTCTGTCGATGTTCATGGGGGACGTCACGCAGTTCTGAGAGACGTACTTGTAGTTGCTGGGGCATGGCTCGCTGTCCACGGCGTTGACACAGGGGATGGGGATGCGCTCGTAGCCTCGAGCGATGTCCCTGCCATGGAAAGGACAGGTGTCACCTGGTGGCTGACGTGCTCTGCCCAGGGGGTGGCACAGCGTGCAGTGGGGCGGCTGGCAAACACCTGGCCCGGACAATTTGGACTGCAGCCTGGGGATGTTTCGGCTTCAGGAGCAGCTTTCACCACAAGTTCCCAAAGCCCTGCTGACCGCTGATTTGCCACAAAGCCATCCTGGGGCTGGGCTCACCTGCTCACTATCCTCTCCACGGGGCTGGGCCTGTCGGGGGCCGAGTCCTGCAGAGCCTTGCTCATCTGCAGAGCGCTCCACACCTGAGAGTTGAGGCTCGCACACTGCAGGGGCGTCTCTCCTTCCTTGTTCTTTAAGGTGACATCTGAATCCCGAGAAAGAAAGAGGCTAAAAGGGAAAATGTAAGGCCACAAAACATTTAAAGCTGACTTGAAAAGATGACACAGATGAGATTTATAAAATGACCGTCATCACTAACAATAAAGGGAACACTATTCACTGTGAGATAACTTGAACAAGTCTGCTCAGCAATGACTCTGCAAAGACGGGCTTTAGCTCACCCAGGAACATGATTCCCTTCCTCCTCTCCCACATTCACTGTCAAAGTCAGCAGGCTGTTTTCTTAGCAGGAAGAGTGTGTAAAATCCAGGGCGGCATTTGATTTTTCTTGGATTTTTCATTCAAATTTACCCTCAAGGATAAGAAGGGAAGCAAGGAGGGAGAGAGGCCAAGCTTGGGCCACGCACAGCGTGAGCAGTCCTCAGTTCCACTCCTGCTCACTGCATCCAGACTGCAGTCACCGTACGTGGAGCTGGGCTTCACACAACCAGATGACCAACCTGGCTGAGCCACCGTGAGATCCACATGTGGGAGGGCACAGCCCCATGTGTAGGGGCCAGGGAGTCACTCCATCCCAGGCCACCAACAACAACCTGAGTGTGGATGACTTTATGGGATCAAGGTCTCAAGCTTTTTTGTTTTTTGGGTTTTTGAGACAGAATCTCACTCTGTTGCCCAGGTTGGAGTGTAGCGTCGCAATCTCCACTCACTGCAATCTCTTGCCTCCTGGGTTCAAGCGATGCGCCTGCCTCAGCCTCGGGAGTAGCTGGGGTTACAGGCACGTGCCACCATGGCCGGCTAACTTTTGTATTTTAGTAGAGATGGGGTTTCACCATGTGGGCCAGGCCAGTCTCAAACTCCTGACCTCAGGTGATCTGCCTGTCTCAGCCTCCCAAAGTGCTGGGATTACAGGCGTGAGCCACCACCACCCGGCTGAAGGTCTCAAGTTTTAAAAGGGCCCTGAGTGGTGAGTGCCACAGCCCCCAGCATCTCCAGCCCTGGCTGTGGGTGGCACTGCTCCCAGAAGGCACCCTGAGCCTCTCGGGGACTCTGAGCTGGCAGGTCCCTGCTGGGAGCAGGGCTGTTCCCATGCTGCCCCTCAGCCATGTGAGGAGTATCAGGTCTGAGACTCCAACTTGGGAATTTTTTCATGACAATCCTCCCTAACCCAGAAATAAACCACAGCTGATCTCAAACGTGGACTGGGAAAGACACTTCTCTGCGCGTGGAACACCAAGGATGGACTTCCACACAAAGGAACAGAGGGCCTGTGTCCACTCACGCCCCAAGTGTGAACACAAGACTGTCAAGCGGTCTCTCTGGGCGCCCAGGTCAGGTCAGCGCCAGCCCGCGCTGGGGGAAGCACTGCACTCACACGACACAGTCGTAGCGGTTCTCCCGGGCGGCAATGTGCAGTGGTGAGTCTCCGTGGATGTTCACGGCGTGGAGGTCACACTTGGCAGCCAGCAGGATCTCGGCTATGTCCACGCAGCCGGAGAACGCCGCCCAGTGCAGGCAAATGTTCTCCTCCTGAACAGACACAAGCCAGAGCTCAGTGCAGGCTTCCTGCTGGCTCACAGTGCTGGGGCTGGGCCACAGCAGCTGCAGCCCGTGTGCCCGGGGAGAGGCTCTGGAGCGTGCGTGGCCGTCCCGAGCAGGGCCAGGTGGAAAGGGTGCCACAGGTCACCGGATGGGAACCTAGCACCCATCTGAACTCTGGAAGGCACTTCGTTTCGTGTTTTGTTTGTTTCATTGTAAAAATAACATAATTATAAAAGTAGCATAATCACAGTAAAGAATAAAAATAGGGAAAAGGTCATCCAGAATTATATCAACCTACACTCAACATATTAACACTTGGAGGCACTTTTCTTTCATGTATTTTTAAAAATTATATTCATTTCCAAACAGGGGTATAGTCATAGGATAGGATAATGCTTTTGAAAGATTTGAAAAAAGACGTGCAAATTTGATTAAATTAAAATTTTGGGCCAGGCATGGTGGCTCACGCCTGTAATCCCAGCATTTTGGGAGGCAAAGGCAGGTAGATCACCTGAGGTCAGGAGTTCGAGACCAGCCTGGCCAACATGGTGAAACCCCGTTTCTACTAAAAATACAAAAAACGAGCCGGGCGTGGTGGTGGGTGCCTGTAATCCCAGCTACTTGCGAGGCTGAGGCAGGAGAATTGCTTGAACCCGGGAGGCAGAGGGTTACAGTGAGCCGAGATCGTGCCACTGCACTCCAGCCTAGGCAACAAGAGCGAAACTCTGTCTCAAAAAAAAAAACAAAAAATTTTACTTTTAAAAAGGCCTCTTTGAAATAAAACAAAATTTGGAGAAATACTTGTGCCACATGTAAAATATAGATGATTTATAATCACACAGTAAATCAGAACACTGTAATTCTGAAAAAATATGTGCAAAGGAGAAAAAATAAAAAACGTAGGTAAGAAAAAGATGAACGGTAAACATAAGAAAATGTTCAACTCTGCCAGGCAGCCAAGAATATAAATCAGAACAATGAAGTATCCCTAACTCTATCGCCCCAGGGATAAAACAGCGATAAACGGAATGAGGAACACGCCCACGCTGTTTCCTACGCCTGATGCCCATCTGTCCCTGACCCTTCGTCATCACCAGAGGCTCCCAGGTACTGAGGCCTCCTCCAGTTGGCGCCGTGCGAGGAGCGCCTTTCACGCAGGGCGGCATCGGAACCGCCTCCGGACCCATCACCCTCGATCCACACGGGGCGGCATCGGAACAGCCTCCGGACCCATCACCCACAGTCACTCAGCTTCCGGACCTTTCCTTTACTGAACACTTGGTTTATGTCTATTGGTATATTTCTGGAATACAATGCCAGCAAATATTTTAGTGCTTTTCATTTTCTACATTATTTCTCAAGGATGCATCCTCAGAGGCAGGATTGCTGGATTAAAAGCACGTGAGCATTTCACGTTCCTGAAGTGTGTTCTGCTCTGCTGGTGTCTGGGAGCGCCGGCTGCAGCCTCCTTCCCCTCGGGAATGGTCAGCGATCTTCCCAGATGCCATGAACCAAGCCCCGCCTGACTGACCGCTTTGCTGCGGCAGCTGAGGAGGCTCGGGGCCCAAGGCAGACCCCTGCAGGGGTGCGGTCTCCACCCCGCAAGCTCTGCTTCCATTTGAGCTCTGCCCCGCCTCCCTCCGAGGGCGCAGGGCTGCCGCCACATCCCAGGGACTGGCTCTGCAGGTTGGCAGGGTCACCCCCAAGAGAGAAGGACGCGGGCTCTTCTGAGACACCCTTGTGCTCTCACGCAGTCCCCCTCCCAACTCCACACCGTGCAGCACCGTCAACCCTTCCAGCTCAGTGAAGGCGAAGAAAAAAGCAGAACAGAAACCGAGTGGCCTGGTCTCCAGTATCTTCATCCACAAATGGCCAGCCCCCGGCATGGGCTTCACTGTTCCCTTGACTTCTAAAAGAGAAAACTAAAAGCGAACTCCATGTGTAGGCCTCAGTGGATTTCCTGAAGAGCCTCTGCTGCTCTGGGGCTCTTCCACCCCTCTGCTCTTTGTTTCTGGCTTCCCTCCTCCATACATTTGAGAGCTCCTTGAACAAAAGGCTGCTTGCTTAGGGGCCTCTTTTCTTTTTCCTTTATCAGCATGATTTATGATTTTATAACCAGAATTACATTTTTTATTTTTTTTTAGAGGCGGAGTCTCACTCCCTCACCCAGGCTGGAATGCAGTTGGCACGATCTCGGTTCACTGCAACCTCTGCCTCTGGGGTTCAAGCGATTCTCGTGCCTTAGCCTCCCCAGTAGCTGGGATAACAGGCTCATGCTACCAGGCCCAGCTAATCATTTTGTATTTTTAGTAGAGTCGGGGTTTCACCATGTTGCCCAGGCTGGTCTCAAACTCCTGACCTCAAGTGATCTGCCACCACGCCCCCCCCCCCCCCCGCCCCAGAATTACATTTTTGAGAGCTTCCAGTTCACCTAAGATCCTTCCACCCTGGGACTGTTCAAACGCCCAGCCTTTCTGAAGTTGGCTGAGTTACGACAAGCCTGGCCTACAACTGGTGAGCAACCGCACTCCCGAAACGATGGGGTGATACAGACCAGAACAAGTTTACCTTCCCACCTAAAAGAACCAGAAGAGTAAAACCAAACAGTCAAAACCTATGACCATGGTTGTCAAGACACCAGACACCAGGCAGGGAAGGACCGTGCCCCTGAGAGGCGAGTCTGTGAGGGAGCCCGCGGCTGCCCAGCTCACTGCCACCAGACACCAGGCAGGGAAGGACCGTGCCCCTGAGAGGCGAGTCTGTGAGGGAGCCCGCGGCTGCCCAGCTCACTGCCACCAGACACCAGGCAGGGAAGGACCGTGCCCCTGAGAGGCGAGTCTGTGAGGGAGCCCGCGGCTGCCCAGCTCACTGCCACCAGAGCTCCAACCATGACGCAGGGGTTAGCCAGGCAGGGCCCCCGGATGCTCAGACAGAAAACAGAGCTCCAAGAGAGGTTCCAGAGATCTGTGCACTTCCGGCAGGAAGTGGGTCATCCGGCAGGACACTAGCGGCCACAAGCCTGTTGAGAATGTGCACTCAAAGCCGGGGCCTTTCCCCACAGCCAGGCAGGCCACACTCTCCATCTACAGGCTGTGGGCTGGAGGACAATGGACGGACCTGCCTCAGTGGCTCCAGACCCACCTAACAAACCTGAAAAGCAAAATCCAACATGATCTGACTGGTTTCAAGTGACTGAGTTCCAGAACAAAGTTCAAGAACATTCACAGGAAGAAGAGTCCTTAGCACTATACAAGTTTTGTAAAACCCACCCACATCCTGGCATCGGCTACAGGTTACCAGATGTGCAAAGGAACAGGAAACATGACCCACAATGGGGAGAAAACCACAGTCAATCAAAAAGCCCGGCTTTGACACAGATGCTGGATTAGCAAACAAGGTCATTAAAGCCATTGGTGGGCTGGGTGAGGTGGCTCACACTTGTAATCCCAGCACTTTGGGAGACCTTGGCGGGGGGATCACTTGAGGTCAGGAGTTCGAGACCAGCCTGGGCAATGTGGTGAAACCCCGCCTCTACTAAAAATACAAAACTTAGCCAGGCGTGGTGGTGCACGCCTGTAATTCCAGTTACTCGGGAGGCTGAGGCAGGAGAATCGCTTGAACCTGGGAGGCGGAGGTTACAATGGGCCAAGATTGCACCACTGCACTCCAGCCTGGGCAAAAGAGTGAAACTCTGTCTTAAAATAAATAAATAAATAAATAAGTAAATAAAGCCATTGGTATAACTGTATTCTATAGGTTCGAAAGTTAAGTAGAAACATGTTAGGAAATGTTTGAAAGACTCCAACAGAACTTTTAGAGCTGAAAACGACAATGCCTAGAATGTAAGCACACAGACCGGATGAGCTCAACAGCATCACGTGCAGAAGAAAAGATGAGTGGACTGGAAGACAAACCAACAAAAACCTGCTCAACTGAAACACAGAGGGAAAAAATAATAATTTAAAAATTGAAAAGAGCACCAGTGAGCTGTGGAACCACTCTGAGAACTCCTACATACACAGCTGGAATACTGGAAAGCGTGGTGGGCAGAAAACATTATTTGAAGAAATAATGACTGAAAAATTTCCAAATTTGTCAAAAACCCTAAATCCACAGATCCAAGAAGCTCAATGAACCCTACGTGCACACACACAAAATAACACCAAAGCACATCAGTAATCAAATTGCTTTACAGACAAACTAAGGCTTAGAGGAAAATCCAATTGCTAAAACCAAGAGATACAGAAAAAACATTTTAAAAGCAGCCATATAAAAAAGACACATTATACACAGAGAAATAACTGTGTTGTGGCACTGGATTTCTCACTGCAAACACTGCAGGTGAGGACCCAGGGAAACCGCCATTTAAAGCATTGGAAGAAATAACTACGCATCCAGAATTCTAAGAATATCTTTCAAAAATGAAAGCAAAATAAGGACTTTCCAGGCATTAAAGAGCTGTAAGAGGGCCGGACACGGTGGCTTACGCCTGTAATCCCAGCACTTTGGGAGTCCGAGGCGGGCGGATCACGAGGTCAGGAGTTTGAGACCAGCCTGGCCAACATGGTGAAACCCATCTCTACTAAAAACACAAAAATTTCCCGGGCGTTGTGGCCAGCGCCTATAATCCCAGGTACTCAGGAGGCTGAGGCAGGAGAATCGCCTGAAACCTGGAAGAAGGCGGTTGCAGTGAGCCAAGATCGCACCACTGCACTCCAGCCTGGGCGAAGGAGCAAAACTCCATTTCAAAAAAAAAAAAAAAAAAAAAAAAAAAGCTGCAAGAGCTCATCACAAGCAGACCAACACCACAGAAAAGGTAAAGGGAGTGAGGCCGGTGGAAGGGAAGCAACATCAGGAGCATGAGCCCACCAAGGTGGAGAAGCGTGGCGGGGACAGGGATGGGGACGGCAGGAGCAACTGCAGAGCTCTTCTGCAGTCTTTCAAAGAGACCACTCGGCTGGGCGTGGTGGCTCATTTCTGCAATCCCAGCACTGTGGGAGGCCAAAGCGGGCAGATCACCTGAGGTTGGGAGTTTGAAACCAGCCTAGCCAACATGGTGAAACCCCCATCCCTAATAAAAATACAAAAATTAGCCAGGCATGGTGCCATGTGCCTGTAATCCCAGCTACTTGGGAGGCTGAGGCAGGAGAATCGCTTGAACCAGGGAGGTGGAGGTTGCAGTGAGCTATCGCACCACTGCACTCCAGCCTGGGTGACAAGGTGAGACTGTCTCCAAAAGAAAAAAGAAAAAACCAGCCCGGGCACAGTCACTCACACCTGTAATCCCAGCACTATGGGAGGCCAAGGTGAGTGGATCACAGGTCAGGAGTTCGAGACCAGCCTGACCAAGATGGTGAAACCCCGTCTCTACTAAAAATACAAAAATTAGCCAGGCGTGGTGGCTCGTGCCTGTAATCCCAGCTACTCAGGAGGCTGAGGCATGAGAATAGCTCAAACCCGGGAGGCGGAGGTTACAGTGAGCCAAGATCATGCCACTGCATTCCAGCCTGGGCGACGGAGCAAGGCTCCATCTAAAAAAAAAAAAAAAAAAAAGACCACTGACTGTTTAAACAGAATAACTACGTGGCTATTATGGTGTTCAGAACATATATATATGTAAAATATACAAGAATAGCAGTATCAAGTTTGGGAGGAGAAAAATGATTTTGCAAGTAAAGCTACATCAGTCAAGAAAGGACAGTACTTGCCTAAAGGCAGATATGCAGATCAATGAATCAAAAGAGAGGGCCCTGGAGCTGACACACACATCTGGACGACTGACTTTACACACATGTGGACAACTGACTCTGACATGTGGACGACTGGCTCACACATGCAGATGACTGATACATACGCAGACAACTGACATGGACGACCAACTCATACATATGGACGACAGACTCAGACATGCAGATGACTGACCCTTACATGTAGACAACTGACACACATGTGGACTGACACACGGATGACTGACAGACATGCAGATGACTCACACGTGGACGACTCACACGTGGACGAATGACACATGCAGATGATGGACTCACACATGCAGATGACAGACTCACACACATGCAGATGACTGACTCACACATGCAGACTCTCACATGTGGACTGACAGACATGTGGACTGACACATGTGGATGACTGACAGACATGCAGATGACTGACTCACACATGCAGATGACAGACTCACACACATGCAGATGACTGACTCACACATGCAGACTCTCACATGTGGACTGACAGACATGTGGACTGACACATGTGGATGACTGACAGACATGCAGATGACTGACTCACACATGGACAACTGACACATGTGGACTCACACATGCAGATGACTGACTCACACATGGACGACTGACTCATACATGGATGACTGACAGACATGCAAAAGACTGACACATGTGGAATAACACATGGGTAACTGACTCACAAATGCAGACAACTGGCTTTTGGCAATGGTACAGAGTCAATTCTATGTAGAAAGAATGGTTTTCTCAACAAATGGCACTGAACTAGGCATCCATAAGCCAAAAAAAAAAGTTCAATCCATACCTCACACCACATACAAAAGTCAACTATAATAAAA